>NC_137969.1:188779186-188896686 GCF_963924665.1 Micromys minutus | reverse complement strand
TTCTCCTTTTCCTCTTTAAGGTGTGTTCTTGTATCTAGACAGGGATTTAAATAATTCTCGAGTACCATGGGGGCAATGATCTGATGTTCTTCTTTTAGAGGGACAAGCCCTGCATGCCAATATGCTTGGTCTCCTGCACACATTGTGCCATGTCCTTGTCTCTTCTTCCCTTGGTCTTGATTTGTTAACATCTATGGCAGATTCTATATAAACAATTTTAATTGTACACTATGTTATACCTATTTGAGTTCTTGTCTCTGGAATATATCCAAAAGTCTAAAAAATTTGCAATTGTGTTTTGACAAATAAGAAAGCTGAAAACATTTTGTGGGGTTTTCAATTTTATTGAATATCCTCTGCATTTAGATTTCAAATGTTATACCCCTTTTCTTTCCCCCTCTTTCCTCCCCCTCAACTTTCTTCTATGAATGTGCTCTCTCTCACAGCCACTCTCTCCACCTCAGTACCTTGGCTGCTGATGGGGTTGTTCTTCCCATGAGAATGCAAACCCTTCAGTTCTTCCAGTCCTTTCTCTAGCTCTTTCATTAGCATCCCCATGTTAGGGCCGATGTTTGGCTGAAAGCATCCTCATCTTTATCTATATGACTCTGGGAGTTTATGAGGAGACATCCATGTTTGGATCCTGTCAGTGAACACTTCTTGGCATCAGCAACTGTGCTTGGGTTTGGTGACTGTACATGGGGTGGTTCTCCATGTGAGGCAGTCTCTGTAGTTCTTTTCTTCAATTCTTGTTCTTCTATTTGACCTTGTATTTCTACCTCTGCTTTGTTCTCCCTTCTAAGAAGGACTGAGACACACACACACACACACACACACACACACACACACACACACACACACACATATATATATAAGCTGATTGATGTTCTACTTAATGATAGTTTGGCCAAAGAATAAAGAAAAAAAGATATCAAATATTTTTTAGAATTTATGAAAATGAAAGCATAACATACTCAGACTTTTGGAATACAATGAAAGCAGTGCTAAGACAGCACACCTGAAAGCTCTAGAGCAAAGAAGATACAGCCAAGAAGAGTAAATTGCAGGAAAGAACCAAACTCTGAGCTGAAATCAACAAAATCAAAACAAAAAGAATTATACAAAGAATCAACAAAGTCAGGAGCTGGCTCTTTTGTAAAATCAACAAGATTGATAAACCCTTACCCAGACTAACTAGAGGGTGCAGAAAGAGAATCCAAATTAACAAAATCATAAATGAAAGGAGAGACATAACAATAGAAACTGTGAAAACTCAAAAAATCATCTGGTCATACTACAAAAGCCTATACTCAAAAAAACTGAAAATCTAGAGTAAATATACATTTTCTTAGACAGATACCAAGTACCAAAGTTAAATCAGGATCAAATAAACCACCTAAACAGTCCAATAACACCTAAAGAAATAGAAGCAGTCTTCAAAAGCCTCTCAAGCAAAAAAAAAAAAAAACACCAGAACCAAATTGTTTTAGTGCTGAATTCTATCAGACTTTCACAGAATATCTGTTACAGATATTCTCCAAACTCTTCCACAAAATAGAAACAGAAGAAACACTACCCAAATCATTCTTCGAAGAAGCAATTACTCTCATACCTAAACCACACAGAGACCCTACAGAAAAAAGAGAACTTCAGTACAATTTCCCTCATGAACATTCACGAATAAATACTCAATAAAATTATTGTAAACTGAATCTAAGAACACATGAAAATGATATTCACTATGATCAAGTAGGCTTCATTCCATGGATGCAAGGATGGTTCAATATATGGAAATACATCAGTGTAATCCACTATATGAATAAACTCAAGGAAAAAGAACACATAACCTGGGGTTAATAATTTTAAGATGGATGGGTACCCCCATTTCTCAACCTTGCGGCCATACCTAACCTCTGAATTTGGTCTCTACAGGTTCTCTCTCCTCTTTGTTATTTCAGCTAATGTCCTCTTGTTGGTTCATGGGAACCTCTTGCCTTCCTGGTACCTGGGACTTTCTGGGGGCTATGCCTAGTTCTCCATCACCTTTTGCTACACACCTCTGTTCAATTTCCTAACCCTCTCTATATTTCTCTGGTCTCCTCTCATACCTCACCCTGCTCCCCTTTTTTCTCCTTCCCCACTCTCTTTTTTCTAAGTCTGTCCCACCCTCTATCTCCTGTGACTATTTTGTTCCCACTTCTAAGTAGGACTGAAGCATCCATACTTTGGTATTCCTTCCTTTTATACCTCATATGGTCTAAAAATAATGACTTCATAAAATTTGTAGGTAACTGGATGAAAATAGAAAATATCATCCTGAGTGTGGTAACCCAATCACAAAAGAACACACATGGTATGTACTCATTGATAAGTGAAAGTTCGAAAAAAAAAAAGCTCAGAATACCCACGATATATCTCATAGGTCATATGAAACTCAAGAAGATGAAAGAACAATGTGTAGAAGCTTTAGTCCTACTTAGATGTTTTTCTTAAGGTCTGAAAAAATACATAAACCATTGAAAGAATGCTTAGAGGATTTAGTGTTGTGGTAAATATTGAAAATGGTGGTTACCAGTTTCTGCGCGTTTTTGCTCCGAGTGCTCCTCCGTGAGCCACAGTGCTACAGAGCTGCCCCAGTATGTCACCTAGTCACATTGTTACATGGCAATAGTTCTGACAGTGGCAGGACATATTCAACTTACATTAATTCATCTCAGCAGCGGCCTCTCCCCTCTGGCCAGCCATGATCTCTACTCACACCCCAACCAGCCCGATAAATTCAAAACTCCAGTAACTTGAAATTTAACAATGGCTTTATCTCTGATTTCTTTCAGTAAATTTTACACTCTACAAAATATCCACATGATAAACTCAGAGCCAAAAGTTAAGATATAATTTGCTCACCTAGACAAGACAAACCATCCTATACAAACCCATCCCTTGTAAAATATTAATTGTAACCTGTAGCTATACAGAGAGGCACAGCAGGTCATCTTCCTCTTACTCCATCTTGCCTCCTCTCCCTGTGTATCCTTCCAAATCTTTGTCCTCTCCCATCCTTTTTTTCTCATCAAATGTCAGGACCTGACTTCCTGCATAATGATATCATCATGAATTTAGTTTCAATATTAAACTACAATTAACTTGCCATAAGTTCTAATTAATACATATGTTTACAACATTTTTCTTCATGAATATAGTAACTTTGGATGGATACAAGTGCCCTGGCTCGTTCCTTTCCTCTGCCACCCGGCATAAGCTTGACTCCAAAGCCCAGTAGCTTATCAAGCAGGATTATATATTAAATTCTGAATTCACATTCCATCTACACAATACGCTTACAACCAATGGACAAAGATACAAACTGCTCTTTATGAGATAAGAAGAACCACAGAAACCCTTATAAATAATGATAACGACCACATCAAGGTATAGATGTGCTGAGAGAAATATACACATCTGCCTCCTTCTCTGTTCTTCCTAGAATCTCCTGTCCACCTCTTTCACCTTCCTAGACCTTTCCCTGCCTATCTCTTTAATGTCCAATCATGTATCATCTTAACATAAATCTACAGATTTCTAGATTTAATAATGGCTCGACAAATACAAGATAAATGAATAAATGAGTTTGTGTTTGTAATTTCAGTTATTTGTGTGTCTGTATTGGTGGGAAGCAGAACTGCCTGTATTGGTGGGAAGCAGAAGTGTCTTGTGTATGAGCATCTCACGGCTCCTGCAGCTCTATTGTCATCTAGTGCTCCTACTTTAGGTCTTCCACATAGAATCACATCTCCAACGCTGACTTGCCTGAAGTACTACTTTTTTTTTTCCTGCATACTTTTTTTATTTGTTCTGAAGATAATCTCTCTAGCTCTAAGCTCCACTACTACTTCAAATTTATCCTTTGCTCTTTCATATTCAAAATTATAATTTTAAAATACGAATGTTAGGGTATTCTTTAAAGAAGGATCTTTAAAACATTTGGGAGAATGTAATCAGTGAAATATTGTTTAGAAAATTGCAAAGTTCTTCACCCAAACTGTCAATCAAACAAAAATCTTAGCACTATTCTAATTTCAAATGTATCTCTTCTTCAAACTAATATTCTTTTTCTACAACTTCACATCACTTTTTTTGGTCAAAGAAAAGATAGAAAAAATAATTTACCTATCTTTCCAAATCCCAATTGCTTTTAAGTTAAAGTCTAGTTTTGTGTGACCCATTTTCCTTTTACTATCATTGTTTGACTTATTTCTGTTGTTGGTTATGCTGCTATATTTCCTCCTGAATTTGCTACTGCTGTAACCTCTGCAGTGTCATATTGCTGTGTGTATAGTCACCACCAATCCTGGTCCATTCATTGGGAAATGTCTCTACTGTGTTGTCATTCTTTACCTATCATTCAGCCTGACAGTCATTAGCAAAGATACTGCAATGACTTTCTGCTATTTGAAAGAAGTATTTAGAGAATATCACCCTGAGTGAGATAACCCAGTCACAAAGAACAGAGATAATATGCAGTCAATGATAATTGGATACAAACTCCAGAAAGCTCAGAACACCCCAGAAACAACTCACAGACTATATGAAGTTCAAGAAAAAAAAAAGAAGATGAAAAACCATTATGCTTAATCTTTACACAACAAGAAAACTTTGACTAATCCCAGGTTACATCTTGTTTTACAGGTACTTTATGCTAATTGCAACTAGTAAGATTTTAATGCATGCTATCAAACGTTTAAAAAAAACAAGTACTGACAAAAATATATTCATATACTTTTATGCAAAAATGTTTAAAATCTGTACATTTATCTTTGTTTATTAAAATAAAGTTGTTCAATTAAAAAAAAAAGAAAGAAAGAAGTATTTGAAAGACAACAGAGGACCTTAGACATGTTTTCAGTATTTCTTGTTCAGAGGACATGGTTTGAGAAAATCTAGAAAAACAGGCTATCAAAGACAACTGGAGAAAGAGACCAAGGCTGCAAAGATACTTAAGGATATAGGGGAATTAAGTGCATCCTTGGTAGAAAAGGAGGCTCCTGTATACCAAGAAATGAGGGAATTATTCATATGCTAAGCTAGACAAAGGAGTTTTTTGGTCAAGGAGATATTTCTGGACTTTCTCAAATGGTTTCAATATATCAAATATCAGTGAAACAATGTTTTCTAACAAAGAACATTCTTTGATTCTGTTAATGATGTTATTTACTGTATTGGTCTTTGTACCAGTACCACTTGGTATGGTAGTCAAGTTATAATCACAATGGCTGTGACAAGATATGCCCCTTATTCATAAGAATTAAAAATATTTTATTTGAAAAATATTGTTTACAAAGATGTCTAGAGACAAAGGTACATGCACTGTAATTTTGGTTGACTATAGATACACAGTTTAGAAACATATAGTAATCTTCAGAGTTGCATTGGTTTCTAAAGAATATTACTTACCAATTACTATCAGATTAATGAAATAAAATTATTACTAGTTTATATAGATAGTTAAATAGGTATGTTAATTGAATTGTTATTCTATTTGTTTCTTTTGTCAAAATTTATTTTGATTATTTTTAGATTATCTTTGTACAAAAGGAGGTATACTCATATCATGGCAGGTGCCTTTGAAGAATAGAGGCATCAAATATATCTGAAGTTGTAGTGTTCTCTGTGTGAAAAATAAGTTAATAATTTCAACATACTAGTAAAAATTAAGTAGATTTTATTTTTATTAGTCCCTCCTCTTGTAGCTCCTCCCCCAGTTCCTGCTGTCCTTTCTCCTCTGGGAAGGGGGAACCACCCCTGAGTATTACTCCCCCCACTCACATACCCTACCTTTCAGCTGTCCATAACATCCCCCTACACACCCTCATACCTCCTGCTCTCCTTCCCAAAAATCAGTTACTGTAGGACTAGACATATTCTCTCTCACTGAGGTCAAATTCTTTGAAGGAAGCTCCGTTTGGGAAAGGAGGTCCACAGGCAGGAAACAAACTCAGGATCAGCCCACTCCCAACCTCAGTTGTTGGGGAACCCTCATGAAGACCAAGCTGTACATCTGCTACATATGTGTATTGGGGGTGGGGCAGGTAGGTCCAGTCCATACTCATTCTGGTGGGTGATTCAGTCTCTGGGAGCCCCCGAGGGCCCAGGCTCTGTTCTTCCTGTGGAGTCCCTACCCTGATTTATGTTCTGTCACCTGTCCCCCCTATACCCTATCCCCCACCTGTTGCAGTAAATATTAAAATGATGCACCAATCCACACTAAGGCCAGCATCATTATAGCCATATGGCATCAGTGAGGTATATTATCTCAGCAACGGCCTGTTTCAGCATGGCACCACGTCGTGCTGCCCCAGGTATTCTCTGACCCTGGCAGTCTCTCCCATGTTAGTTCTGGCACAGGTGGGTCATATAGAACTAACATTGTATTCATCTCATTGGAGGCTGCCATCTGCTTAATCTCTCTCTCGGCAGAGTGCCAGCTGCAAACTCTGCCCACACTCCAACCAGTCAGACAAATGCAAAACTTCAGAAACTTGTAATTTAGCAATGGTTTTTATCTCAGATTTTCTCAGTAAAATTTACACCTCACAAAATGTCTAAACCATAAACTCAGAACCAAATGCTATGATATAATTTGCCCACCTAGACAAGACAAATCATCCTATACAAATCCATCCCTTATAAAATATTCGTAACAATCTGTAGCTACACAGAACCATGCAGGATTATTCATCCTATTCTTCCTCCATCTTGCCTTATCCTTTTCCCCTGATTTTCTTCACATTTCTAAAACTTTATCCCCCCTACCACTTTTTCTTGTCCAATGACAGGTCTCATTTTATCTTATGCCTGCCTTCACTTTCATAAAGACAATAACCTACACCTACCTAGCTCTGCTCCCCTTCCCATTCCCTCTCCCTCTCAGATCCCTCCCTCCACTTCTGATATCTATTATATCTGCTTTATTTTCCCTTATGAGAAAGATTTGACCAGCCTCTTTTTGGCCCTCCTTGTTATTTGGGTTTATGGATTGTGAAGCAATTTCAAAATATACTATTCCATTTCATTCTTCATTCTATGGGGTTGCAAAACCCTTAAGCTACTTTATTAGTTTTCCTAACTTTTCTATTGTGGTTCCTATGCTCAATACAATTGTTGTCTGCAAGCATCCAAAGACCCAACCAAAGCTCCCAGGGTCTACACCACCAACCAAAGGATACACATGGAGGGTCTCATGGTTCCAGCTGTGTATGTAGCAGAGAATGGCCTTATCTGGCATCAGTGAGAGGAGAGGCCCTTGGTCCTATGAAGGCTTGGTGCGCCAATGTTGGGAAATACCTGGGCAAAGAGGTAGGAGTAGGTGGGTGGGTGGAACACCCTTATAGAAACAGGGGGCAGGAGAGGATATAGGGGGTTTGTGAAGAGGAAACTACTGAGAAAAGGGATTACATTTGAAATGAAAATAAATAAAATATCCAATAAAAATAGTATTCTGAAGTATGGATGCTGGTATCAAAGAAGTACAAGTAGAGTGGCTAGTAGAAAGCAATGCTTTTAAAGTCCCAAGATCATGAGAAGATTTTTGCCCTCTTCTCTTATATGCCTGGAGTAATGAATGACTATGTTTGGAATTAGGTGAGCCCTGCTTTTCTGATGTGAGCTCACTCACTTTGCATACTCTTTATAATATCTCAACTCTCAAGGTCTAGACATGAGCAGATGCAGGTGACCAGCTAAGAGAAAAAGGGGCCTGACACTTCTTCCTTATGTGATAGACTTTATGCACATCTCATATTGAAAATAGACCATAAAATGTATTTCTTACATTTGCAAGACAAGTGTAAGCTGTTCATTACTAAGCCTCCTCTCTAGCCCTTATAAATAATTTGTAGTAACAATAATGAAGAAAAGGTACGTTTAATTGTCAGTGACTCAAATTAAAAAGATTTACGGTATGGTTTCTATTATGTGACTTATACTTTCAAAAAAAAAAACTCCTTTGATTGGCCATTATGAAGTTTACATACCCATGTAGCATCCTTATGCATAAACAAAACATACATGTTTTTTTTCCTATATATTATAGCTTAAGTTTGTATGACTGTGTTACTTAAGCTAATCCACTTTGAGTGTGCATTTCAATTGATTAGACATTGAAGTATAATTACGCAACCGAGAGTAATCAAACATGAATCTTATATTTTGAAATTCACTAAGATGATTCCAATGTAAGTCCAGAGCAGATAAACACCACAGAAAATTGTAGTAGAACCTAATGAACTCTGTAATTTCTGTTACTTTCTATTTTACCCTGGCTGCCTAGTAGCAAGTATTATGATAATCTGTATCCCTGGAAGTGGTTCTGTCATCAACTACTACTCAAAAACAAACAAACAAACAAGCACAGGATCAGGAGTTTTAGGAGTTTAACAAAGAAAGCCACCTCAGGATCATCTTGTCACTTCTAATACTTGAATACCTCATGCAAGAATACAAACTTCCAACGGGCACATCCAGAAACCCCACTTTAGTTGAGACAATTTGCTCCAAGAGAGGAAAATAATTGTTTGAATAGACAAGAGGGTATTTTCTCAATCATAGGTTTAGAGGTTAAATATTGTGTATGAAGGAAAGGCACAGAGTTCTATCTTGAAAAAAAAATTACAAAGATGTTGGCTTAACTTAGACTATTAAGGTAGAAGGAAAATTTATCAGTGCTGTTATATGTAAAATTTCCTTTTATCACTAAACATTTTTTGTATAACCTTTTAATAATGTCTTTGTTTACAAATAAATCTAGAGATCAAAGAGTTGCATTATGCACTAAAATTCTCCAAACTTTTTGGTAACATAATACACAGCTGGAACTTACTGATACTGTACTGCTGAACTGCAGGTAAAACAGCCACGCATCTGCAAAGATCTCTCTGTAGCTTAAACTGTGGTTTATTCTCATGGTCAGAATAGGGGAATAGAAAGAATTGATGCTGATTTTAAATGAAAAGTTTCAAAAGTTTGAAATTCCTTCCCTCATGAGCAGGTAAAATGGATGAGTTTTAAGGCCCTTGTGGACAGTTGTTAATTAATCTTTTTTTTCATCAAGTTTTGTATTTTATCGGTAAATTTATAAAGAAAAAGTAGATTAATTGAATGAGCATAATCAACTTTGAGCTTTGCATATCACTGGATTTTACTTTCAAAAGACTTGTGTCTTCCCAAATGTGTAAGGTATCTATCTATCTATCTATCTATCTATCTATCTATCTATCTATCTATCTATCTATCTATTTATTTTACATGAGGAAAAAAATAAACAAGCTTTCAGGTGTTTTCTGAGGAAATGACTTACCTTTTCAGTTGTCACTAATGTTTGTTTTACATAAACTGGCTTTCAGTGGAGTTTGTACTGCCATTGGTTTTGCATAGCTTTATTTTTGTCCTCTGAAAATTTACTAGAAGGTTTGCATGTCTGTTTGAATCACAAGAGCTTGTTTATCAGAGGGAGAGTTTGCAGATTTCTGCTTAATGCGTTGAAACAGAAAGTAGAGGGCAAGCTTCTCTCTGCAGGGAGTTAATTTACCTTCATCAATAGGTGATTACCTTTCTTCAGCAGCAGCAGAGCCATAGGACCCTAATCACTTTCCCTGCTGAAGTCAGCTTCAGGAGAAAACATTCACTGATGCCTAGAAATGACTTGATGTTTGGGTAAAAATGTTAAAAGTGGTTGTGCAAATTGTCATTTTTTAAATTTTACTATCAGGTCCATTTTTGTTGTTATATCAAATGACTGGTATATATAAATACTATGCTAAGATAGGGTATGAAATTAATGACTAAGTGGCCATTTTAATCTATTAATAATTTACTAAAGAAAACCTTTAGAATGTAAACATATCTATAGAATTCTTTTTCCGGCTTCAATTTTGCACAATGCTATACGACTTTTTCTTAAGAACAAATGATTTTGTATAATTACCATTTTAGGTTCTTCAGTCATGCAATGCCTATACATTCTAGTCAGCAGTTGGAAGGTAACTATTTTGCTCAGAATTAATGCAAGAGCAAATTTCTTCCTGTCATGAAATCAGTTTTTGGAAACTTCAAACACGCAATGATTTTGAAAACAGTTTTTAAAGTGATGTATATAAACTCATTTCTTATTTATTAAGGGTATGAATGAATGAAAGATGTGTGTGTGTGTGTGTGTGTGTGTGTGTGTGTGTGTGTGTTTACCTGTGTGTGTACTAAATGTGTATGTGTCTGTGTATATGTGAGGATGGGTATGCATGTGCATACACAGAATATGTATTGTTTCTGCATTTGTGCAATTGGGTTTCCTGTACAGGTATTTATTTTGCATGTATCTGTGCATCTTTATTTGGGAATGTACACATGCATGAAGAAGTCACAAATAATTGAATTCTGAGTCCCCTTTTTGCTTTCCTTTGTGATTCCTTCAGACAATGTCTCTTTTTGAATCCAGGGTTAACAGCTCTAGGGTTTCTCCAGGTACTGATTGCTTGGTAGTAAAAGTTATGAGAACATGTTACCATCTCTCGAATTTAATGTGGGTTCCAGCCAAACTAGGTTTCTTATGCTTTTACCATAGAATTTTATGCAATGAGAAATTATCCTCAGTCCCAGGAAATTCATTCTTTAGGGTACAGTAGAAACTTCCTTGGTTTTAACTTTCAGCAGGCCACAATCTTCAGCCAATGAGATCACTTTGGCGAGTTGTCTTAATCTTTAAATCACTGAGTCAAATACTTCTCAAAACATAAATATTTTTGAAATGTTGTGATTTCCTATAGGGAAAAATGCATGCATTCAATTTTAAGTAATTTTCTTCTGTATTTATTATTTAGGAAAAAACCATGTAACATGTCTTACTTTACTGAACAGAAAACTGAACATTATACATACTGAGATGAAGAGGCTAATTATCATAAGGTTTGAAAATGTTTCCTAAGTATGTAAGGCATATGCAGGATGAAACAGTCAATAGTTATAGCTTTTCAAGGTAAGAAGTGACAGTTTAGAAATCAAACACTGCTTCTTATATCCCTGTGCCACATCCAATTTTTAATCTAGAGATTATAAATGTAATACATTTTCAGATATTGAATTTCAAGCTTAAATCCACACCCAAAGCCTTTAGTACATGTTTGTATCCTTGTCTTAATTACTAACAAATGTATTTTCTGTGATATTTCAAACCCAGTGTAATACTGAAATAATATTAAAATTTTAATTCAAATATACTTATACAGTATTGGGTGTAGCTGGTGAATGCTTATAAGCCCAGCACTTGTGAAGTAAAGGAAGGAGAATAGGAATTCAATGTCAATTACATGGGGCTCTGTCTTTATTTTGTATGTGTGTGTGTGTGTGTGTGTGTGTGTGTGTGTGTGTGTGCATGTGTGTGTGTGTATGTGTATTAAAACTAAAATTCATTTTTAATTCAATCCTTTCTATCAAATATTTATTTTAAAGAATAAAAGAAGTTATTTATTTATAGATAGGGTCTCATTATAGAGTTCTTGTAGGCCTGAAACAACTATGTAGGCCAGGTTGGTTTTAGAATTCATAGAGATCTAATTACAGGTTTTTACTGCCATGTCTGACATAGACTTATTTATTAAATGTAGAGTAGATAGCAGAAGCATTTTTCATGTCATTATTACAATTGAACCACACAACAAAGAAGAAAGTGATTTGAACACTATATTTGGGGTGAAGAAACCAAGACTTAGAATCAACGAAATTATCTCTATAACATTATATACATAGGAAGTCAATGTAAGATTTAAATCCAAATTTCTTCTAGTTTTCAATTCTGCAGCTTGAATTTCATATCTCAACATTGTGCTATAGATAGACACCTAGAGATATGATAGCATTGTGCTTTCTAGAAACATGCAGCAGGCTTTGGGTATTAAATCTTTGAAACATTAATGTTTTTCTTTTTGTTTCTAATTTGAAAAGTTTTTTTTCATTTCCTACAGTTTATTTGTTTATTTGCATAATATATTGGGCTAACTTTTTGGCTTAATGTATAAAGAATTTATATTAGGTAGGATTTGTAGTCAGATATAATTTAAATTATAAAACTTGGAAAAGCAAAAGCAATATCCCAAATTGTAAAAGTACAATGAATACACACATCTTTTTAATAAAAACAAATGATTATAATATTTCAAGAAATTCATAGTTTATTTATAATTAAATTAGAATGAAATTGAATATTCTTTTTTGAACAATATTAATGAATGAAACAGAGAGTAGAACAAAGGTATTGAATTCATTATTTTTCTTTTAATTTAGGGTGTGTGGGTGTGTGGGTGTATGCACGTATGTGTATGTACATGTACATTTATCATATTTGTGTTATTCACTGTGTAGGTATTGGAGACCAGAGTATATCTTCATAAACTGTCTCTCTACCTCACTTTAAGTTTTTTGAGACAAGGTCTTTTGTTGGATTTTGAGCTCACCATTTTGGCTAGCTTGGGTGGATTTCCATATTATCCACCTGACGTCAGCTTCCAGAGCTCATGATACAGCTGCTTATTGCTATGTTTGGTAATTTGCATGAGCAGTGGGCTTCTATGGTCAGACTCTCATACATAGGTAACAGTTGGTTAATCCCTGAGCTGTCTCCTTCTCATCAGATCATTACCTTTAATAAATAAATAAATACATAGATAAATAAATAAAATCACCATCATGATAATGTGGTCCAGAGTAAAGGAACTGTAGAAACAGCATAATTGAGTTGTTGATGCCAAGCCAGAAGCTGTCCTCTTTATATTTTAGATGGATGCCTAAAAACAAACACTTATTGTTTTAGGGCTTTTATTGACAACTAATGTGATTAATAAACATCTTAAAACTAATTTGGACTTTGATTCTTAGTATAAATTTGATGTGTTCACAGCTGTTTCAGCAATGCCAGTAAGATTTAGCCTTTTGGATATGTTCTAAGACACTAGTAAGTGATTTGAAATGCTTTCCATTACTTTAGTTTTTGTATGCATTATAGCTAAATTTAATATTTCATCTTAACTCTGAGTGATGGTATTTTTGCTCACAGAATATTCTTGAAAGACTGAGTGATTCAATTCTTTCCCTAATCAAATTATCATCTGTAATCTAATTGTTTCTACTTTTATCTTTATTAGTTCTTACACTTGTTTTCCTTGTCTTTGGTGAATATGTTTATTTGCCCTTTAAATTCTAAAGCTGAATAAATATTTCAAGTGCTCCATGTGGTTCTCCTGATACAACAAGAAAACAATAGTGAGATGTCAATTTATGACTTCACCTTATTTAATATGGTGCAATTGTTTTATAACTATTTGCTAATTCATTAACATGTTTATTTTCATATCCTTATTGGTAGTAATTCAGAACATAGACAAAGTCCTATAGCATCTTATTATTTTATTCTTCTTTAAACTACTACAGTTGTCAATAAGCCACCAGAGTGAAGACATAGGTGTAATATTCTGTGTATTCAATTTCAGAAATTATCTACTCTTTTTCATACTTATTTTTGTCTATGCCCTCATCCTCTATGTCTTCCAAACTATTTGAAGAAAGTTTTAAAATAATAAAATGTATATATTACATTTTGAATGTTTCCTTGGTGCCTTTTAAATGTTATTTTTCTCCATGCCTTTTTTATCTTTTATAATTTATTTATATTAACAAAAACCAGTTGAATTTTTTTATGATCTCTATGAATGTTGCTGTGTGTTGCTTGCCTTTCCCCATCTAAATCACACATTTGTTGGTGGTGCTTTTATTGCTATTGTTTGTTTATTCTTAGAAGTACAAGTTTTGCCAACTTCGGATAACACTTCTCTAGAGTACCATGAAGTGAAAATCCCACACATATGTGACCTTTTATTGGCCTCTACCCTCAGCTCCCTTTCTTCCTCCTGACCTTCCACTCTCTTCTTGTCCAGCCATAGGCCATGCTAATTCTCCCCCATTCTCACCCACTTTTAGATCATTGGTAGCTTTCGTTACTTCCAGTACTCATTCTTGATCTGCAATGACACTCTTTCTGTCTTGTCCTCTTCGGCCTAAGCTAGCTTCAGTTCTACCTTTATGAGAGATTCTTAGGGAGAACATCTTGGTCAGGGTACATGTCCCTTTCAAATAGAAGAGAGGTTGGGATATTATAATATTAAGCCCTTTGTCTTCATTAAAAAGTTCCAATAACTAGTCCAATTTTGCAGCCTCACCTTCCATGAAATTTACAGCATTTTCATGAAAAACCCTTCTTCCTATGACATGCAAGCAAGTCTAGAATCAGGCTAGGTCACATGAAGGTGAAATTCCCCGAACTAAAGCTGCCCACACTCAGTTGTAGCTGAGGCAGTTCCTACCAGCATTAATTGTCCAGTAGTTTCCCTCTCTAAAATATAAGGCCACAGCCACATGGCTGAAGTTGCCAAGTTCTGGTAATACCACTGCTAATGGTGCTTGTCATGGTTACTATGCTATTCAAGGCTCAGAGTCTACCTCTAGGCTTTCTGGTCACTGGATTAGTATAGCAGGGATTCAAGTGTCTTTTTAGTTTGGATCATATTAAAGTTGTTTTATACCATTCTACTTTATTAAAAAGCTGGCTCTGGAACTGAACCATGGATCTTTCTCATATAGACTGAAGCATGCTTGTTTAAATATTTAATCCAAAATTTGCCTTGTAGGCCAACTGACTGTCATGCTGTACCACATTCTGCCTCTAGGCACTGGGTGCTTGGAGCACCACTGATGAGCTGTTGCTCTGGAGAGGGGAGGGAGAAGAAAGTGATGGTTAGCCTGGATGAAAACAGACACATTGGGGCCCTCAACAATGCTTGTTTTCCTTCTTTACGGCTTCTCTTCTCTGGGCAAACATGTAACACTAGGAATTAGAAACAGGGGAATGTCTCCATGAGGGTTTGGCTTTGTGCTAAAACAGTCCCATATCGGCCAGCACAGGCACCACAGACCACTCAAGCCTTTGAGCTCCTTAGCCTGTCAGAGAATTGATGACTCAGACTCAGTGATTCTCACCAAGCCCAAGGAAATGATGCAGATAGTGGGTAAGCCCATCACATTCCTAATAAACATAGGTGTTACCATCTCTGTTTTAACCTCAAACTCAGGTCCCACAGTCCCATCTTCAACTTCAGTCATTGGATGGATGAAAGCCCCTCCTCTCCAACTAAGAACTTTCCAATTCTGTACATTCTTGAAGGACCATTTTTCTCATATTCTTTGGTGATCATGTCAGTCTATGAGGTTCTTCCCTCCCTTCCACCCCATATAAACGAGGCAGAAATTCCAACCCTTACACTCTCCTCTATATTATTCTTCTTACATCTTCCAATTTTATTGCCCTGGACCTAAAGGATTCCTACTGTATGCTTTCCCCACATTCTGACTCATATATTCTACCACCTGAAATCATCAGGAAAGGTTAAGAGAAGCAGGAGACTCATTAAACATCAGTCCACTATGTTCTCTCTTGTCCCCTCTTTATTCCCATTGACCTCACCCACCTCAAGCCATCTCATGCTCTCCTACAGGCTTAAGTCCTTTGTAACATCGATATGGGAAGTTATTCCTCCTCAGTGAGAGATTTTTGACCCAAACACTACCACTGATGGGAAAACTACCCTACCTCTCTCTCCTATGATCCCTTTGCCTCTCATAAGTTGACAGCTACCTGCCTACCCCCATGTCAGAGAGCACAACTGCTCCTGAGTCTACACAACTGTCCCCGTGGAAGTGAGTTAAGTAGTAGACAAACATGTAATTGGGACTTGCTCACATTTTCAGAGGTTTAGTCTATCTAATATCATCATTGTGGGAAGCATGACAGCATGTAGGCAGATATGGTATTGGAGGAATCAAAAGTTCTACGTCTTAATCTGAATGCACCCAGGAGGAGACTGTCACATTGAGCACAGATTGAGCTTAAGTAGAAGACTTCAAATGTCACTGCCACTGTCACATAATCCTCCAAAAATGCCACACCTACTCCCACAAGGCCATACCTCCTAACAGTGCCACTCCTTATTGGCCTAGCTTTTAAACACAAGTCTAAGGAGGGAAAACTATTCAAACCAACACAGTTCTTGTCATTCTAAAACACTATATCCAATCTATATGTTCAGTTCTCTGAAGGAAAATATTTTCTATCAGAGGAAAATATCCATTCTTTAAACATAAAGCTATTGCTATGATTTGAAGATTGGACACCTGTTAGCTGTTTTTTCTACAATGTAGATTTCAGTACATATTACAAACAGCAATAATGCTAATATACCTAAGAGTGATATCTAAACTTGTAAAAAATTTATGTAAGCTTCATGGAGTTGAGAGTTGTAAGAATTGACTCTTTCCCTCACAGGTAAAGTGGACCCCAAATAAATATTCTGTTTTTCCAGTTGCCTATTTCTAAGGGTATGATCTGTCTTCCCTTCGTCTTAGCAATTCTTTTCTCAACTACCAAAATAGTGGACCCCCTATTCCAAATGTATAAATTTCTTTTAAATCTCTATACTTCACATTCTGTCCCTAACCTATTCATATATTGGCAGATTTTCACTCAGTTGATAGACACCATATAAAAATAATTTGCAGACAACTGTTCCAAATAGCCGCAAACAGTGGAATTGATGAAAGTTCTTGTGAACTATTCCAGCTGATGAGATTGTTTCCTATCTAGTCAGTTGGGTCAGTGAACTAGATGCTTCTGATGACTGCCCTATTGCTTGAATCTTCTCTCTTCCTTTGAATAGCATTCCACATTTCTTAAGTCCTGACAAGGTTATTCTAATGTCAGCATAATGTAATAGCAGAAAAGAGGATGTTGTCCTTATTTGATAGCAAATGCATTCAAATCTATCAACAGCTAGATTCATTAACTAAAATTGTTCTGCAATATTATAGGGCACTAACCCTTCTTTTGCAGGACAAGGATGCTATTGTTTGGCTTTAAGAAAAAAAAATCTTGTTTCTATGTGAACCACTTGATAACCATTAGAGAAAATCAGCAAGAATTAGATCTACTAATAGCACAGAAAGATTTCCTCTCCTCTTCCTCAGGGAGGAATATTGCTTCTATGTCAACAAATTGGTTATAATAAAAGTCAAAATTCTACAACTCCAGACAGATCTCCAAAATAAAATGAACAACTCAATGCCTCTAGACAGTGGATCATGTGGGAGTGGATCTTGCTCTATTTTAATCCTCTTCTCCTCTCTTTCATAATTCTACAAATTGTATCCTGTCTTTATAATTTTTTGTGCAGATTTCTTCAACATAAACTTCAAAATATTTCCGGCCAGTTATTTTAAGATTATCAACCTATATCTAAAGACAATAGGCCTATAACTCCAAATCACACAGTGAAGGTGAAGATCAAAGTTGCCTCAACACTCTCAAGCAGCCAAATAGTCAAAAATGACATCACTCCCTATCCTGACTCAAATGTTTTAACACACACACACACACACACACACACACAGAGAGAGAGAGAGAGAGAGAGAGAGAGAGAGAGAGAGAGAGAGAGAGAGGCAGAGACAGAAAGAGGAAGAGAAAGAGAAAGAAGAAGAAGAAGAAGAAGAAGAAGAAGAAGAAGAAGAAGAAGAAGAAGAAGAAGAAGAAGAAGAAGAAAAAGAAGTATATAATAACAATGATAACAAAAAAATCCCTGACCTTGATTTGACCCCAGAGCTCTGAGAGTTGGAAATTTACATGCCCTTGATCTAGCATTAAAGGTAAAGCAATACTTGGCCTGTGCTGTCCTTTTACACTAATGCACTGTACATGCTTTAAAAGCCCTATAAAAGCCTGTCCCTCTTCCTAGGTTGTTGTTATGTATTTTTCTATTCAGAGTTAGCTGCCATTCTGCTCTTCCCAATAAAGCTTTTGAGAATGGATTGTTGTATAGTGTGAATTTGTGCTATTCATTGGCTCTTGACTACCAAAAAAAAAAAAAAAAAACCAGCTACAGTCACTAATGGGAAAAACAATGACCCAACTATATATCTTATGACACCAAGTAAAACTTACAGTTCCAGGAGTTCAGTTTTTGCTAGAAATGGTTCCAAAGACCCCCTGAATATGCCAGGGGCTATTGCCAAAGTTACTGGATACTTGGTATTACCTGAAGCAAAGGATTTATTTCTGAAGATATAGCTTAATTATGCAACTGAACATTGAGAAAGGGAGCTAGTGCTCAACAAGATTAACTACTACTGACTAAAGTATATATCTGTAGAAGGACTAAAACTCCCTGGTGAAGAAAATACCAATTCAACCGTCTATAAACCTACAGTATATACATTCCTGCTAGATACAATGTTGCAATAATAGTGCAAATATTATAGGAGTAATCAACCATTATTGGAATGGATTTAAACTTATTGCATGAGATAAAACTATTACCTGACAATGCTAAAGTGCTCAAGAACATGAAACTACACAGATCATAGTTCTGGTGGAAAAAATACTATAATTTCACTTAAAGAGTATAGTAATAAGCATCACAAAATAACATATTTTTACACCCAAAAGGGCAGAAAATCTTTCAACCCTCATCAGTGAACCTGCTTTTTATAGTAGATGATAGTTAATGAAGAGATAAAAAATAGGACTATGTGCATCAAAGGAGAGACTTTGGAACACTCAGACCTAAATGTATTGCTATTATCATATCTATGATGACTACATCTAGAACTAACTAAAACTCAAGACTTGGTATAAAATCATCAAGAAGACCCATTAATAATTTGTATTCCGTGTATGTATTGTTTGTGTGTTGTCAAAGGGGGGTTTATAAACATGATTAAATTCATAAATATAAAAAACATACAAACATGCTAAAATGATATTACATATATCAAAGTAGACACTTTCTAGCAGGACTTCTAAAAGCTGTTGTGACGATTTTGAATTAACTGCATTATTCTACATGCACCACAAAGTTCTCTTCAAATAAAAAAAGTTCTTATAAATTGTGACATATTTTAGGTGAGAAGGTCCACATTGAATCTGGGCCACAGTACTGCTGGCAGGCAACATAAAAAACAAAGTAGTAAAATTTTGCTTTCTACTTTTCCTAACTCTCATTGGCAAGTCCATTCTACTGGTATTAAAGCCTACTTACTTCTTTATGTAGGCATATACTGAAAGCAAGCTAAAATATCCAGCCTCACTGACTGAACAGCTAATGGATTTTTGTACCTTCAGTTTATAGACAGCCATTCTTGGATTAACTCTCTCCCATGAATTGGGTCTCAAGTTGGAGTGCTCGTTGGTTGGCTACTTCCTCAACCTGAGCTCCATCTTTATCTCTTTATGTCTTTAAGGCAGGACAAATTTTAGGTCAAAGGATTTGCCTCTGGCTTAATGTTCCCCTCCCTAGAAGAGGAGGCCAGGCTGGACTAGAAGTTACTAATACACTCTGCAAAATTACATAATGCAAACTTCTGCATCAAAGTAGAATCTCTGTACACCTCTGAAGTAACAGCAACTATCTGTTGAGTAAAGCAATTAATGAGTAGAGATTAAAATATTATTTTTTGAAATATATTCTACAGAGCAAATAAAATAATTTGCTATATATCTAAAATATATTATTTTATATAAATATATATATTTTAGATATATTTCATATGGTTTTAACAAAACATTGAGTATATCCACATCATTGCAGCGACCATGAATATCTTACCGGTAAATAAGTTTATGACAGTTTCCATTTTATTTCACCCTCATTAAGTTAATCAGTTTTTAATTTCTCTCATTACAGTATAGTTTTGAAGGAACTAAAAGAAATCTTGTTAATAAAATTCTGTACCTAGTATTACTTGTGTAAGGATTATTTATATCAAAGTCACAATTTTACAATCATACCAAAGCTTCTATCATCAAATATTTAATTATTTTTATGCTATAGTAACTATATATAACACCTTGCTCTTTTATTAGTATTTTGCAATCATTTGTTTCTGAATATTTTAAGATAGCTTATGAGCTATTATGGTGATATTTGAGACTTTAGTACACATATATTTTTAATCGTAATGTGTAAACATGGATGGATCAGGTACATTTAAGATTATATGTACATCACACTTGATAATAAAAACTACACACTTATCTAGAGTGCCTTGCCAATTTGTATTTCAAAATGGCAATATATAAAGTTTTAGGAGTTTCACGTAAATGAATAAAACCTTTTGTTAAATAAATATAAAAATGGATTATTCAAAAGTATTTTAATAGAATTTAAAATTCTGTTCATTTATCAGGTGAGAGTATCATTATGCAATTTGAAGTAAGACATTTTAAAAACATATTCAAATAACAAATATTGATAATTTTATATCTATACATTTAATAGTGTGCACTATATCACATTATATTGGTACTGACTTTTTATGCCTAATAACTTCCAATACTCTTCTATTTTCTTACAATGGTTTGTGTACAACTAGGTAAATACATCAAACAACCCAAAGTTTTAAAACTGCATGCTCAAGATTTATGAATGACAACTTTCTGAAAAAGTTTTAATATCCTTTTTATAAGCATTAGATAACAATAATATATTAATTACATTTTTATTTTCATGAAAATGCCTAAGACCTTTAAAATAATACTTATTTTCCTGGTCTGATGCTGTCATTTCTTATGGCTGTCTCAGAAATGAAGTTTCCAAAATTGGATAGAATAAACTTCACAGTTAATATTTAAGCTCCAATTCAAATTCTTTGAATTGCTATTGTTCTGATTTTTTTCCTGATTATTGCGCTTTGGGATTTTGAATTAATCTCTCAATGCTGATACTTCTTAGCCATTAGCAGCACTTACAAAAATATTTTATTTTCTGCTGAACTCTAAAAGTGAGTCATTTCTAACTCTGAAGTAAAGTCACCTGTTTTGAAGATAAAACTAATCACATTATGTTCTTACCAATCCCCTTTTCCTTCCACAGTTATATTTATATCTTCAAAAGGTTTAATCCAGTTCCAGCAAGCAGGCAAAGATGTATGTAATCTGTTTGACTCCCAAAGGCAAATCCAAAGAGAACAGTATATTTAGTAAACTTATGACTGATGTCGAGGCCAAAATTAAAAGCATAAATAACAAATAGCAACAAACCAAGAAACTAGATGAATTGATTTCACAATTAGACTTACATGTTGGCTCATCAAAGTTTTCCCTGGCCCATCCCTAAATTTATGAAACCCAACTTCACTCAGGGCCTGCTCCTGTCTTGTTATTGCTCCCAAGCCTTCTCCACTGAAGTGCCTTGATTGCACTGACACATAAATTCTTTTCTGACAATAACATAATAAATAGTAAGACAGTATGGGCTGCATTTTTTTTCTGCTAAATTTTCTCCTTTCTGGGCTTTTGCCTTGTTATGAAAGTCTTCTGTGCATTAATAATGGAAAGTAGAAGTCATATTACACTTATGTTGAACAGGATATAGTAATGTATTTCTAAAATTGACCTGAAAGTGAATTAGAACACATATGAATTTATAATTTCAGTATTAAATTTGTTTAAACAATGTTACTTTATTGTCACATATCAAGCTACATTTTTGTTTAAAATTGTGTTTCTGATAAACAAATAACAAAAAATATCCTTTACCACTCTGTTGAAATTTTGTTTAGATTGGCATCTATATCAGTTAGTATATTTTTAATTTTGTTCCTAATCAATGATGAATTTCTGTAGCTTTATACTACACTGTAATATTTCACACAAACATGGCTATTGAATTTCTTTATTACTGTGATTTTCTTTATAATTCACAATCCATAAACATATTCTATAAGTTCACATAATTGATACTAAAATTAAAAATGCCTTTCTTCATTGCACAATAATTAGCATCAATTCACAATTCATTGTAGGGCATCACAGCCCATAAGTGACATTGAATACAATGCCTTTGGCATTATAAATAAATTTTTCTGTTGACTATTTTGCATATATACATTTTTTAATTATTTTGTATTATTTTGCTGGAATTGTGTTTGGTTTGCTTCCTATATTAAAGTTCAGATATATTATGTGTTGTTACATTCCTTATGAGGTAATTAAATATATTGCATGTGATTGTTTATGGTTGTTTTAAGTACACACTATATTATTTTCATATATTTATGATTTATGTTATCTTTATATTATGGACATGTGCTCTAATTTCATATTGGCTTAAGAAGATACATTTGGATGATCTCACAAATTGTTTTAGAATTACCTTATATTTTAGCATACAGTTTAAATTAGTTAATTTTATACTTTCCCTTTACAGATTAATGTTATAAACTAGAAAATATCATTTAAATCCTTAATTTACTCATCCTCTAATTTTTCTTATTGAAAGTCAGTTACTGAAGACTGTAGCTATTGTGGTAAAAGTTTCTCCCTCTGTTCTTGAATTATACATTTGGAATTCCAACATTGAGTATATATGTTTGTAGTTGTTTTTCTCTTCCTGAAGATTTGACATTCTGGTTCTATTTGTAATGTTCTTCTCTGTCTCTTCTAAGTTCTTTGAAATTACAATCCACATTGTCTTACTTAACTTCACTTACCAGTTTCTTCAATATTTATTTCAACCTTTCACTTTCTGGGTAGTTGCATCTGTAGGTGTAATGTGGGTCTTCTTGCTCATCATACAGTTGGGCATGTTCATACAGTTTACCTAGTCTGTCTTAGTTGGGGAGTTTGGTCAATTTACAGTTGAAATCAGGACTTGTACAAAAGGGCTTCTGCTACTCTTTAATACTATTATATGTTCTATCTTTATGGCTCCAAGTTTGTCTATTAGCATATCCTTTTTAGTTCAATTTTTAAAATCATTGAAAAGTTTCTGTTTCTGACACCCATTTTTTTAAGTACCTACTTTATTTTCATCACCATCCATTATCATTTATTGTCATTGTTGATGTTGTTACAATTTGTGTGTGTGTGTGTTTCAGGTGGTGAGCTTAGATCTTATGGTGCTTTTGTAGAGGTCAAAGACAACTCTGTGAAGTTGATTCTCTCTTTAAAAGTTTAGATTGATCCCAAGTATGGTACTCAGGGTTTCATGTTTGCAGAAAAACACAAAACAAAGCAAAACAAAAACAAAAAAGAAAAAAAGCACTTGAGTCAACCTATTATCCTTTTATATCTATTTAGAAATTTTTCATAGGGCCTACCCAGACTTTATCTTTGATTTTAATTTTCTGAAGCCTCTTGGGCAGTTGAATCTATTATTATTTTAATAATTATTTTATTTATTTACATTCCAAATGTTGCCCCCCTTTCTTGGCTCCCTCTTCACTAGTTCTTCAGCCCATTCTCTTCCTTTGCTTCTGAGAGAGTGTCCCCCACCACTCCCACCTCACCCTGCTACTATAAGTTTCTACAGGATTAAATGTATCCTTTTCCACTGAGGTCAGATAAGGCAGTCCTCTGCTACATATGTAAGGGGGACCACTGACCAGTCAATGTAAGGGGCCGCAGCCAACGCCCTGCAAAGATGGCGCCTGTTTCCAGGGCCGTGAATCAGCTAAAACTGACAAACAACCTAAAAGGGCATGGGTGAAGAGCAAGGTGAGCCAAAGTCACAGCCCATCTCGGGGTGTAATCACCAGACCATCAGCGAGCAGTCAATCAGATAGAGACACGCTTCCCCCGCCTCCCTCAAGGGTATAAAACTGGGTGCTTTTCTACACCTCGGGGTCTTCCTCCATTAAAGTTTTGCTGCAGAAGGATCCTTTTGCATCTGTTCTTGCTGGTGAGATGGTGGTGCGGGACATCTGGTGCCATAAACCCGGGACAAGCCTTATCATCGCTGGCAGCACAGAAGAGACCCCCCGGCCATGGAGAGGATCCAAAACTGCAGGATAAAGGTAGGCTCTGAGAGTTATGTTTGGTCCTGATATCGCTGACTGGGGCACAGGAGAAGCTCTGATACTCATCCTCATTTCAGCCGTTCTCTTCCTTTTGGTTTCGTTTTGTTTTCATCGCTTTGAATGTTAGGCAGTGCGTCACTCGGACTTAGATAAGCTGCTGAGCTGTTTTTGCTCACCCATAAGAACTCCTGTAGATTAAGGAGCAAGATGGGCAATTCACATTCTTTCCTGACGGCGGTCAGACTGTCCTTAAAGACCATGATTTAAAACTGTCAAAACGAAACCTACAGGGCTTCCTAAAGGAAGTGGACCAAGTTGCACCATGGTTTCTGTTCTTGGGGTCCTTGACCCTGGCCTCTTGGACAAAATTAGAACAAGATCTTAAGAGGGAGTTACTGTACGGCCAACTTAAACCAGGAACGATGGGCATATGGCAAATGGTTAAAGACTATCTGGGAAGAGATATATACAAGCCTGTTATTTCAGCAGGACAGGAGGCCCTAGATGAGATTCAGGATAGCATGTCAGAAACAGAGCGAAGTGAGAGAGAGAGAGACTGCAATTAGGCAGGGGAACTGACCGGTCTAAGAAAACAGGCCCTACAGGAGCCAGCAAGGCCCCTGTAGTGACAGAGGAGGGAAAGCATGCCCTCATGGAAGGTAGCTTGCCTCCCGCCACTAATTCTGGTGGAGAGGGACCTTCAAATAAGCCTTAGTTGGCAATTGATCCCTCTGGGGCACCACTTAAGCCTTTGGCACTGGGGGCCTCTCAGGAGAACATCCAAAAAAGAAAACATCATAAAAAAGAACCTCCAAAGAGTCGTGGACTTTACCCACTGGCAGATCTGGAGACTCTTTGCCTAGATTGTGATCTTGATCCCTCAGAAAAGGAGGATCTAGAGGAAAAGGCCGCCCTCTATAAAGCGGAGCGATACCATCCTGATGAGTGGCGAGGTCGGCGCCCTCTACTGAAGAGACCGACCGCCCCACCTCCATATGACCACGGGCTGACATTTGACTCCTTTTTTACTAAGGATGTACATAACAAGATCTTTTAGTCCTTCCATGTTTTTGAGGCAGCAGAAGGGGGACACGTTTATGCACCCGTAGAGTTCACTGAAATAAAAGAACTTGCAATGTCAGTTCGCAAGTATGGGGTCAATGCCAATTTTACAGTATCCCAGGTTGATCGCCTGGCTACTGCCGTGCTGATTCCTTGAGATTGGCAGACCACAATGAAGGCAGCCTTAACCAGCATGGGCCAATATATGAAATGGAAGGCCCTGTGGAATGAGGCCACACACACCCAAGTAAAAGTTAATCTAGCCAATGAAGGACCGCAGAGAAACTGGAGTTTGAGATGTTGACCAGACAGGGTCAATACACCAACCAATAACCAGATCAATTAAAATTGGGGAGCCTTTGTCCAAATTGCGGCAGCAGCAGTAAAAGCTTGGAAAGCGCTGTCAAAAAAGGGAGGAGGTGAAAATCAATTGACAAAAATTATACAAGGCCCCCAGGAACCATTTTCAGACTTTGTGGCTAGGATGATCGAAGCAGCCACTAGAATCTTTGGGGATCCAGATCTAGCCATGCCCTTAATTGAAAAACTAGTCTTTGAGCAAGCCACCCAAGAATGTAAGGCTGCTATAACTCCTAAAAAGAATAAGGGTCTACAAGATTGTCTCCGAGTCTGTCGCGAATTAGGGGGTCCTTCGACCAATGCTGGCCTTGTGGCAGCCATGATCCAAGGACTCCAGCATCTAAATCTTAAAGGAAACAAAGGTCCTAAAGTCTGTTTTAATTGTGGAAAGCCTGGACACTTTGAAAAAGATTGCCCAGAACAAGGACAGAGAGGCCTCCAGGGATCTGTACTAGGTGTAAAAAGGGGTATCACTGGGCATCAGAGTGTCGGTCCATTAAAGAT
Organism: Micromys minutus; assembly: GCF_963924665.1. NCBI lineage: Eukaryota > Metazoa > Chordata > Mammalia > Rodentia > Muridae > Micromys > Micromys minutus. Next base: position 188,870,823 of record NC_137969.1, on the reverse strand, counting down.
CTGCAGGGATGAGTACTTCCACCGCCACAGCAAGGAATACCCGAGTCAAGTATGGCAAAAAACGGGCTTCAGGCTGCAGGTCTCAGGCCCACAAAACATATGGGACCAATGCCCTGCAGCACTGGGCCCCTCAAACAGGGCTCCCTCAGGCTGCCAGCCCACAAGATTGGACCTCAGTTCCACCACCCAGCTCATGCTAGTGCCAGACATGGGTTTCAACCAATCCCCGCCATTTTAACTTTACAAATGCCTCTGGGCACTACTGGGTTGGTACTAGGAACTGCTACCATGACAAAAAAAAAAGGGTATGGTAGTGCTGCCAGCTATACTAGATAGTGCTCATCAGGGTGAACTTCAAGTCCTGTGTTTCAGCCCCATCGGAGTCATCTCCATATCCGTGGGAGATATTATTGCACAACTGATACTATTACCAAAAGCTATGCCCAACAACAGCCAGTCACCTGATGCTCCCAGAGCTTATTTGGCCATTGACTTACAGACTCGCCCCTCACTGGAATTGGTTGTAGAAGGAAAAAGGTTTACTGGTTTTCTTGATACTGGGGCTGATAAAAGTATCATCTCATCTACTTGGTGGCCTAATTCCTGGCCTGTTACACAGTCCTCCCACTTTTTGCAGGGATTAGGATATGAGTCTAGCCCCACCATCAGTTCAAAATCGTTACATTGGCTAGCACCTGAGGGCCAATCAGGACATTTTATCCCATATGTTCTTCCTCTTCCAGTTAACCTTTGGGGGAGAGACATATTGTCCGGACTCGGACTTACTTTGACTAATAAATATTCCCCACAAGCACGTAATATTATGAAAAAGATGAGATATACTGAGGGAAAATGTTTAAGAGCATTTGAACAGGGAAGATTAGAGCCACTCCCCTCTTCAGGTAATCAAGGAAGACAGGGACTGGGTTTTTCTTAGGGGCTGTTGAGAACTTGCTATCCTTTCCATGGCTAACAGAAAAGGTGGTTTGGGTGCCTCAATGGCCTCTTTCCTCTGAAAAATTATCAGCAGCTACAAAATTGGTTAAAAAACAGCTAAATCTTGGACACCTAGAGCCCTCCACATCTCCGTGGAACACCCCTATATTTGTCATCAAGAAAAATCTAGAAAATAGAGATTGCTCCATGACCTGTGAGCTATTAATGCCCAAATGCACTTATTTGGCCCAGTACAGCGAGGACTGCCATTGTTATCAGCAGTGCCAAATTTTTGGAAAATTATTATTATAGACATAAAGGACTGTTTCTTTTCTATTCCCCTTCATTGTAAAGATAGGCAACATTTTGCTTTCACCCTGCCTACAGTTAATCATTCAGAAACAGATAGACGTTTTCAATGGAAATTTTTGCCTCAGAGAATGGCCAATAGTCCCACTATGTGCCAGTTATTTGTGCAGATGGCCCTGGCACCTATAAAAGAGCTGTTTCCAACTCTCTTGCTTGTCCATTACATGGATGATATTTTAAGGTCTCATGCAGATACTAATATTCTCCAACAAGCATGTCCTCTGCTGCTTAATGTCCTTAAATCATGGGGTTTGCAAATCGCTACCGAAAAGGTTCAATTTGCAGACATAGGGTCATTTCTGGGTTTAAGGATTCTCCCTGACAAAATTGTTCCACAAAAAATAGAGATTCGAAGAGATCATTTACACACTTTAAATGATTTTCCAAAGTTGTTGGGAGATATTAGGCTGAGACCTTTTCTCAAGATACCCACAGTAGAGTTTAAGCCCTTATTTGACACACTCAAAGGTGATCCTCACATCATCTCCCTCAGAAAGTTAACACCCACAGCAAATACGGCACTACAGTTGGTAGAGAGTGCTTTAAAATCTGCCCAGCTGCAGTGAATTGATGACAGTCAACCCTTTGATTTGTGTATGTTAAAACCCTGCAACTTCCAACTGCAGTCTTGTGGCAAGGGGGACCCCTACTATGGGTCCATCCTAATGCCTCCCCTGCAAAAGTCATTGATTGGTACCCTGATGCAGTGGCCTCGTTAGCCATCAGAGGCATAAAATTAGCAATATCACACTTTGGTAGACAACCAAAGACCCTGATTGTCACATTTACTGCAACACAGGTCCAAGTGCTTGCAGCTGCCTCAGATAACTGGGCAGTTTTGGTAACCCTTTTTTCAGGTATGATTGACAATCACTATCCTAAACATCCCATTCTTCAATTCGCTTCACAACAATCCTTGGTTTTTCCATGAGTAATTTCCCCTAATCCACTAAAAGATGGATTGGTTATTTACACAGACGGCTCCAAGTCTGGGCTGGGGGCATACGTTGTGAATAAAAAAATTATTACTAGACAATTTAAAGAAAATTCACCCCAGCTTGTAAAATGCTTAATAGTATTAGAGATATTAAAAATTATTCTGAGCCCCTTAATATTGTCTCTGATTCGGCCTATGTAGTTAATGCAGTGCAGGTTTTAGAGGTTGCTGAGATATTAAGCCCTAGAGCAGGATAGCCCCAATTTTTATTCAATTACAACAAGTCCTCCTTATGAGGAAATTCCAAGTTTACATTACCCACATTCATGCTCATTCTGGTCTTCCAGGACCCATGACCATAGGTAATGATTTGGCAGATAAAGCCACAAGATTAGCAGCTGTTGTGTTAGCTTCATCCTTAGACAAAGCTAGAGATTTCCACAAGCAATTTCATGTTACCACTGAGACCCTTCACCATAGGTTTGCTTTAACCTGAAAAGAAGCCAGAGACATTGTCATTCATTGCCAAAACTGTTGTCAGTTTCTTCCTGTTTCTCATGTGGGTATCAAAGCTCTCAGCCTTCATCTGCTACAAATTTGGCAAATGGATGTGACACACATCCAGTCATTTGAAAAACTTAAGTATCTTCATGTGTCCATTGATACGTGCTCAGGCGTGGTCTTTGCCTCTCCCTTAGGAGGAGAAAAGGCCTTGCATGTTATCCAGCATTGCCTTGAGGTATGGAATGCCTGGGGACAACCAAGAATTTTAAAAACTGACAATGGACCCGCTTATGCCTCACAGAAATGTCAACAATTCTGCAAACAAATGGGAGTGACCCATTTGACTGGCCTCCCTTATAATCATCAAGGACAGGGCATTGTTGAACGTGCCCATCATACAATCAAATTCTAATTAATAAAACAAAAAGGGGGAATAGAGGACGTACTGTCCTCCACACCCTGGACTTCAGTATCAATAGCTCTTTGGACACTTAACTTTCTAAATTTGGATGACCATGGAAAGAATGCAGCTGAGCGACACTGCTCTGAGCCTGCCACACCTAAAGAAATGGTCAAATGGAAGGATGTCTTGACAGGACAATGGAAAGGCCCAGATCCTATTTTGATAAGATCCAGGAGAGCTGTTTGTGTTTTCCCATAGAATGAAGACAATCCCTTTTGGATCCCAGAGCGCCTTACCAGGAGGATACCCCACGGCAGGGATGATGACCAACAGAGGAAACCGGATGCGGAAGATGATCCCACTACTCCTCTTTTGGATACTGGTTCCTAGTATTCTGGGAGACCCTCGATGGGGGATTATGTCTACCTTACCCTTACCCATGCCTGTTATGCAGACAGCTCATGTATTCCCATGCTTTTTTGCTACAAATAAGAAATTAGGAGTTGCATACTTGCCATTAGACAATCAGATTCAGAGCCTACAGGACAATCGGACACTTTCTGTCAAAGGCAGCCTCTGCTTTACAATGGTTCTAACACTGGGGGACCATAGTAATTGCATACTGCTAAACAACCAATCAGCAGCCTGGCTTAAAGATGCAACCTGGGGCTCGACCTCTGATATAGTAGCTAACGGCTCTGTAATTTCTGGATGGTGGCCTAGCCGTTCGGGTGATGATGTCCCACTAGAGCAGCCCAGGCTGGCACCATTTTGCCAGGGGATTATGACTGATGATCTAATGCTTCCTTGGACTGGATGCCAGGCCAGAAGGTCATCATGGGCCATTAAAAATTATTTTTTCTTTTCCCCATATATTGGCACCACCTTTAATAATTCCTTTTCAGGATATAATTTTACCTTTATAGATCCTAGCAAATTTGATGCTAACCCCTTTGATCAGTGGCTTCTTTGTGGGACTAATGAGAGTTGTACTGACATATCACCAATGGCAATGTTAAGGGGAGGATATGCAAAAAAGGGACAACTAGGCTTTGATTGGAAGGGTCGCATAGTCGCAGGCTTGCGAACCGGAAAGAATTCAGGGAGCTACAAATGGAAGACCTTTAGTGTAAAATATACAACTTATAAGAGAACGAAGCACTCAGCTTCCCCTGTTTGTGTGTGGCCCCCTTTCATTTAGATAGTGAGTAATATCAGTATGACCCAGGGTCAAGACAGCTTAGATTGCTCCCCAAGTAATTGTTTTTATGCCTTATGCTGGGATGCGGCTGTTTATCCTTCGGCTGTGGTTACTCACATGCCCCGCTTCATCCATGTTCTAGTGGATGCCCCCAGTAGCCTGAGCCTGCTGAGAGGGAAAAGAGATTTTGGGATCTCTGCTGTTATCGTGGGTCTGATTGCCACCACGGCTGTGGTGGACTCAGTTACGGCCTCGGCACTGGCACTCTCAACATCAGTGCAGACTGTACAAACCATCAATGAGCTCTCGGCTCACGTGACATCTGCCTTGGACCTCCAGGCCACGGCCAATTCTCAGATACAGGGAGGCCTAATGTTGATTAATCAGTGCATAGACCTAGTCCAAGAACAAGTAGACATCTTGTGGCAGATGGCCCAATTGGGCTGTGAACAAAAATTACCTGGGCTCTGCATCACTTCTGTGCGATTTAAAAATTTTACCTGAGCGACTAATTTATCTAAATCCCTTTCTCAAGGTTTAATGCAGAATTGGACCACTGAATTCGAGCAGACTTAAGATTTGCATTCTTGGAAGTTAACTCCACAAGACTGGACCTGTCGCTGACCGAAGGGCTGTCAACTTGGATTTCCTCAATCTTCTCCTACTTTAAAGAATGGGTGGGAGTGGGGTTATTCTTAGTAATCTTATGTTGTGGGATCGTGTTCTTGCTCTGTTGTTTTGTAAGCTGAGGTCTCAACAAAGACGTGACAAAGCTGTCATTACTCAAGCGCCTGTTGCTCTTGATCACAGAGCCTCTCCCGAAATATGGCTTTCTATACTCAGACAATAACTAGTAGATTTACACCCCATTGTGTTTGGCCTCCTGCTTGGAGTTTCACCCTAAGATTATTAAGAGGCGAAACAGACTATGAGCTGTGATACTCAGTGATGGGCAACCTTCCTCTGGTGTAGACCAATCTAAGACAGGACCCCTGAGGCGATGAGGGAATCCAAAGACGGGTAAGGCTAAATTGAGAGTGATTGACCTAAGACAGAGATCACAACACGAGAATATCTCTAGTCCAAGTCTCTTGTCCAAGACCATGTGCTGCCTAAGAAAACAAACAGGGGGAGATGTAAGGGGCTGCAGCCAATGCCCTGCAAAGATGGCGCCAGTTTCCGGGGCCGTGAGTCAGCTAAAACTGACAAACAACCTAAAAGTGCATGCGTGAAGAGCAAGGCAAGCCAAAATCACAGCCCATCTCTGGGCGTAGTCATCAGACCACCAGTGAGCAGCCAATCAGGTAGAGACACACTTCCCCCGCCTCCCTCAAGGGTATAAAACTGGGTGCTTTTCTGCCCTTCGGGGTCTTCCTCCATTAAAGTATTGCTTCAGAAGGATCTTTGTGTACCTTGTCTGTTTTTGCTGGCGAGACAGTGAAACGGGACAAGTCAATGTATTCTTTTTGCTTGGTTTCTTAGACTCTGGGAGGTCTGAGGGGTCCAGGTTAGTTGATACAGTTGTTCTTCCCATGGAATTGCAGTCCCCTTTAGCTTCTTCAGTCCTTCTACTAACTCATCCATGGGGGATCTCTGGGCTCAGACCACTGGTGGCTGTAGTACCTGTATCTGTCTCATTCAGGTACTTGTAGAGCTTTTCCAAGGACAGCCACGCAACGCTCCTTTCTGCAAGCACAACATGGCATCAGCTATAGTGTTGGTATTTAGTGCCTTGGATGAATCCTAATTTGTGTCAGTCTCTGGATGTCCTTTCCTTCAGTTTCTGCTCGATTTTCCCCCTGCATTTTCTTTAGACAGAAACAGTTCTGTGTCAAAAATTTTTAAGATTGTTGAGTGGCCCAATCCTTCAACTGGGGACCATGTATATCTACTAGAGATGATCCTTTTAGGTTCCATCTTCCTGTTCTAATAGGAATTGAATTATCCATACTTGAGCCTTCCTTCTTGTTAAGCTTCATAATAGTCTTTCAGTTGTGTCATGGGTCTTCTGAACATTGTGGCTAATATCCACTTATCAGTAAGTACATAGGATACATGTCCTTTGAGTCTGTATTACTTCACTTGGATTATTTTCTATTTTTATCCATTTACCTACAAAGTTTGTGAAGTCATTGTCAATATCTGAGTAGTATTCCATTGTGTAGATGTACCACATTTTCTGTATCTATTCTTTTGATCAATGATACCTGGGTTGTTTCCAACTTCCAGCTATTACAAAGAAGGCTGCTATAAATATAGTGGAGAAAGTGTCTTTATGATATGGTAGAGCATTTTTTGGGTATATGCCCAGAAGTGTTATAGCTTGGTCTTTAGGTAGGACTATTTTTAATTTTCTGAGGAACTGTCAGATTGGTTTCCAGAGTAGTTGTACCAGGTTGTACCACCAGCAATGGAGGGTTGTTCCTCATTCTCCATATCCTCCCCAGCATGTGCAGTCCCTTGAGTTTTTGATACTAGCCATTCTGTTTGGCTTAAGGAGGAACCTCAAGGTCATTTTGATTTGAATTTCCCGGGTGACTAAGGTTGAACATTGCTTAAGTGCTTCTCAGCCATTTGAGATGCCTCAGTTGAGAATTTTCTGTTTAGATCTCTTCCCCATTTTTTGAGACAAAGAATTTTCAATATGTTATAATTTAAGTATGAAAGAGATCAATGGTGTGATGACTTAGAAACAACTTTCTTAAGTGAATACATTAAAACATAATCTTAAAAATTTGTCATCAAAATATTTATGACATAAAGGTTTAATTTTTGACTTTTATTTATAAATTTAAAACCATTTTAATTTGATTTATAAAAACTATGCAAAGAAAAAAGCTAAATATGAATTAGAACTCAATTTATACATAACTGTTGGCAAATTAGAAATTGACAGCATATCAATGAATTAATATTTTACGTAAAACTCACCCACAAATGTTTTTTATCTGTTTTGATGCAATTTTTTTTAATATTGTATGTCTGAAGTAGTGCACAAAAGTAATGTCAATAAGGAGTTGCTTATTCCACAAGAAATAATGGTTGCTGGGGACCATACCTTAGCTCTTCATTAAAGAAAAATGTTTTCTGTCCTCCAATAATCTTTTTCAAATAAAAATAAATTTATTTTTGTACACTGAAATGTCCTATAAAAACTTATAAACTGACCACCTCATATAAAACAATATGCAGCACAATTATTAGAAGTAAAATATTGTAAATTTGTGCAAGAACAAATATTTCTAAATGTAAAAGAAGACATCTTCATTTGAAATATAGGACTGAAATATAAATAAAAACAAGGTCCATAGAAATGGGACATTAATTTTAGAATTACACTACATTGAAGTATAAGTTCCTACATCACCGTATTCTGTGTAGGTCTGTCTTTATTTCATTTATTATTTAAAAAAATTCTGTTGCATGTGCTGAGCTTTTTCTGTGAGTTAGTGCCTATGATGATATAATAACACACAGGCCCAATTTCAATCAGATAAGCAAATGATACTGTGGATAATTCATTCTAAAATTTTGAATTATACCTGTGATTCTTATGAGTTTGGAAAAGACCCTTAGACTTTTCTTATTTTCCAGTATCTTTTTTCTTCCAAGGTTATTCAAAAATAATATTCTTTAGAAAAAGCTTGATGCTAGTTTCTGTTTTCCCTATGGTCCTGGAAGGTACTAGAAGTTACATGGTGATACAAAATGGCAATTAATGGCACATGGTGGCAATGATGGTCCGTGATGATGCCTGATGACACATAATGGTAGATGCTGGCACACAGTGACACACCATGGTACTAGATAGCACAAGATGGTTACTGGTAGTACTGGCTGGAACCCAGTACTTATACCATATGATGCCTGATATCGAAGTCCCAGTTTTGTCTACCTCAAAATTAGTTGCTTTTCTCTTGACATAAGTTACTGGTAGTCATAGATACTAAAACCAGTACAAACTTCTAGGTGTTTATTACAATAATTACTCAAGCACAGTTTAAATATTTCATTTTTGTGGTTTCTTTTTAGTGTCTTTGCTGGTCGTGCTTCCTCTTTTTTCCCCTCTATGTATTTACTTCTCTCCTTACTTCTTACCTGCCATCAGTACCTTTTACATCCACTCTTCTAAACAGATATGATGTAGTATAATATTTGAAAAAGCAAAAATATATGTAGGAATCTGATTGTCCAGTTATAGAATAACATATAAAATATGTGATGTCTAATGTCACTTATAGGCCTGAAACTTAAACTCAAGGACATATGGAATGCCACTTGGAATTATACAGCATAGCTATGTTATATCTGTGTTTCATTGTTATGATAAAATAATTGACAAAAATATTTAAGGCAGGAAGTGTTTATTTTGGTGTAAATATGCATGAGTCTTTTTTGTCACAGGAAGTTATGTGTAAGACCTGGGAAACAGATGAAGTTCTGCCTGCCTCCAATTTTGTGTCTCTTATTCATTAGGATGGGACTTATAAGATATTATTCATGGAATCTGTACATAAAAGAGAATGTACTAACTACCACATTCTTCCTATTATTTCCATTCCTGTTTGAGTGTGCAGAAATCCAGATGCAGTTTTTATTACCATAGTGTTAATCTGCTCTTAAGTAATTATCTGAAAAATTCATTTTCCAACATCTAATTTGTTTCACTTAGTGCATGTTGCTGACAGTGTAACTGATATGTCTAGATTATACCTTCAAACTGAGTTTTCAGAAGAAACCAACTCTTACCCAGTGTCTTAGTCAGGGTTTCTCTTCCTGCACAAAATATCATGACAAAGAAGCAAGTTGGGGAGGAAAGAGTTTATTCCGCTTACACTTCCATATTGCTGGTCATCAGAGGAAGTAGGGACTGGAACTCAAGCAGGTCAGAAAGCCGGAGCTGATGCAGAAGCCATAGAGGGATGTCACTTACTGGCTTGCTTCCCATGGCTTGTTCAGTCTGCTTTCTTATAGAACCCAGATCTACCAGCCCAGGGATGGCACCACCCAAATGGGCTGGGCCCTCCCCTCTTGGTCACTAGTTGAGAAAATGCCATACATCTGAATCTCATGGACACCTTTCCTCAACTTAGACTCCTTTCTCTGTGATAATTCCAGCTTGTTTCAGGTTGACACAAAACCAACCAGTATACACAGCTAATATAGTATGAGTTACAAATAGGTCCAGAAAGAAAAGGGAGAGATGGAGGGAAGGAAAAGAAAGAAGGAGAAGTGGGAGAAAGGGAAAAGACTTGAAGAGAGAGGAAAAAGAGGAGGAGCAAAGGTAAAGTTAAGGCACAGCATTCTAAGCCTTCTCAGATAGCACTGAAGTTATTTAGATAACATTGAAGTTATTTAACACATAATGATTCATGTGTAATGTTAAAAACTGGTTGCCATGACTACTGATAAGCCACTTACATTAAGACAAATACTACATTGATGCGACTAAGAGCAGAGAATGATAATGAAAAGTATTTGAAGAGATTTGTTTTCTCAATTTACAAATCCTGTAGATATAACCTTAATTTAGGCAACTTATTAAAAAAATAAAAGTGACAAAATTATAATTTCTACATCTATGTGCAGTAATATGTCACTAGCATAAATCCTCTCAAGCTTCAGTGAAGGCAAAGGTTAATCATACCATTTAAGCTGGTGACATTTTAGCGTTATTTTTCATAATTATTTATTTACTGTTTTATATCTCATATTCTTTATAGTAAAATACAAATTCAAAATTATAAATCTGTGAATTGTGATTAACAGAAGAGAAATATATTTTATTTGTGCTTCGGTTTATATTTGGTAAGTGACAACTAATTCAATATTTTCATGTCAGCAGCAAAGATTTGTTAAGCATGGTCAAATAGCTACTAAAATAATTTTAATGTTAGTATTTATTTTGTTTATAAATACATTATTTTAATTCATAAGAGACAGTAGCCAATTATATGTCATAAGTGTATACTATACATCAAATTGTAAAACTGTGCTGGAATTTATAACCCAACAATCTGCAGGGCTTTTTAATACATGCACTGTATAATGGCATTCATTATTTATTTAAACTGCTAACTTATTTGCATTTTCATTAAACTGTAAAGATTATGTCATTATAATGTGAATAGAATTTTAACTCTATTCTGCTTCATGTATTTAAATTTAAATTTCCTGAGCTTAAAACTCAAAGAGTTTATACATAAACATCTTCTTCTGTGGGCATAGGTGTATGTTCAGTTTGCTTATATATACTATGCCTATATAAATATAGGGCATATGATATGAGAATAAAACACTCAGACATCTCTTTTCTGTCAGAATTTGAAATGATTTTAACAGATAAAAATATCACCTTAAACATCAAAATTCTATAATTCTGAGTGAAACAACCCAGTCAAAAAGAACACACATGGTATGCACTCACTGATAAGCAGATGCTAATCCAAAAGGTTGGAATACCCAAGAAACAATTCACAGACCTTGTGAAGGTCAAAAAGAAGGAAAGCCAGAATATGGATGCTTCAATCCTTAGAAGAGAGCACAAAACACTCACAGGAGAATATACAGGGACATATAGAGGAGTAAGGATTGAAGAAAAGATCACTCAGCTATTGCCTCACCTGGGGATCCGCCCCAAATGCAGCCACCAAAACCAAGCACTATTACTGATGCCAAGAAGTGCTTACGGACAGGATCCAGATATGGATGCCCCTGCAGAGGCTCTGCCAGAGTTATACAGATACTTTAAAGGATGCTTGCAGGACTGAGCACAGGTACCCTAATAAAGGAGCTAGAGAAAGGACTGAAGGAGCTGAAAGGGTTTGCATCCTATGAGAAGAGCAACATTATCAACCATCCAAACACTTCAGAATTCCCAGGGTCTAAAATACCAACCAGTCAGCACACATGGAGAAACCCATGGCTACAGGTGCATATGTAGAAGAGGATATCATTGTCTGGCATCAACAGAAGAAGAGGCTTTTGGTTCAGTTAAGGAGCATTTTGCAAGTTTAGGGGAATCCCAAGATGCTGAGTTGGAGAGGGTAGTTTCGAGAGGGAGCACCTTCATGGAAACAAGAGGAGGGAGGATGGGAATAGAGGAAAACGTGATAACATTTGAAAGGTAAATACAGAGAATAACTAATTTAAAAAAACATTAAAAAATACTATTACAATTTGCTCCCTAAAGTGATAAAAAAAATTCTAAAATATGAGATAGGTGGTAACTAGGCGAATAGGTATACAGACTGATTGATAAATAGCTTAATGAACTCATGCTAAAAACAAAGGCTAATGTGAAGAGAGAACTTACCACGTTCAAAGAGCAGAGCCATGTTTGAAGGTTTTTCTCTGTAATTTTATTTTACTAAATTATAGAATTTTGTAGTTTTATGAATAGGTAATTAAAATATAGATATGGAAAACAAAGATTTCTAAGGCAAAGGATAGAAAATTTTGTGAATATTATAGTGAATAAAGATAATGTTTGGCCTCAAAAGGAGTTGTTTTATGCTGTTACAAAAATAATATTTAAATGTTCAATAGATTTTATTTGCTAAAATCTTCTTTTACAACATAATTTATAATGTTTGATTTCTCTAAATTGTTTATAAAGACAACGAGGAACATTGCCAACTAACTTGCTAGTTCATAATTAATTAGTGCTGGAAATAGTTAATACAAAATCTAACCAACTCAAAAACCTGACCATAAAAGAAAAAAAGGAATTTCCTTATTGAATAAGAATTAGAATAATCTACAATGTCCATAGAACACAAAATATTAACAGATTGCAGAAAAAATATCATCCATATATATATATATATATATATATATATATATATATATATATATATATATATATATATATATATATATATATTACACACAAATACACACACACACACACACACAAGACAAGCATTAATCAGTCCTTGGTCCTCTAGAAAGGACTACTCAGCACCATTTTTCAGACAGTTATCTTAGTTTTTTGTAATTGTGGTAGCTTTTTGTGTTACTTGTGAGAGAAAAACAAACTAAAGTTTTAATGACAGGATATAACTTTTCAGTTTGGAAGATAACATCTGCTAAAATTAAGTTACTATCTTGCCATAGAAACTCTGTTGTAGGATGATAGGTGTTCTAATTTGGTAATGATTAGAACCCAAGGTGAAGGCTCAAAATGGTTGAAAATGGCATTTTCTGTAAGTATAAAGCTCATAAGAGTTGCCAGTTAGTTAGGAAAAGATTTACACTTTATTTCACAGAGTCAGAATATGAAATTAGAAAGTGAATTCTCTTATGAAATAAGGACGTTTCTTCCTTTAAATCCATAAGCTAGTATTCATTATTTTCATCTGTGTTTGCTTTAAAGTGAGCAAATTACTAAACTTTTGAATGTAAAATGTGAAGAAAAGATTCAAAATAATTCCAAGAGTTTCATTTTACATAGAAGTAGTTATCTGAATACTTGGACCAACATAATGTGATAAAAAGTTAATAAAACTTATTTATATTTTGTGATGAATATTATTGGTTCTCGACTTTACAGAATTGTATCTTTTTTTCTTTTTCTTTTCTTTTTATATGATTTTATTTTATATATGTGAGTTCATGGTTGATGTAATCCAACACACCAGAAGAGGGCATCAGATCCCATTATAGATGGTTGTCAGCCACTATGTGGTTGCTGAAAATTGAATTCAGACCCTGTGGAAGAAAAGCGAGTGCTCTCAAAGACTAGGCCATCTCTATAGGCCTGACATTATAGAGTTTCAAATCATAGAAAATAAAGCATTTGGAGAGGCCCATGAGGAATTTTCTGTTTGAGTCACTGAAGCCTGAAGATACTGCTTAAATGTGAGTGAGACCAGTTCATTGCAATCGGTCCTGGACTTCTAGTTGAACACCAGTTTTCATATTTTTTCTGCTTTCTGAATGTGGTTGCAATTTGACTTCCTGACTCAGGTACATGATGCCATGGATTCCTCACTCTGATGACTACAAATTATAAATTTGGGATTGTATAAAGGTAACTATCCTGTGTGGATAAAGAAAAGAGATGGCTGGAAATATACAAGTTTTAGATGCATGTATCTAGCATAATAACAAACTAGTTATGTGGGGTACAAGAGAGAATTGGATCACAGATTATTTATTCTAAAATAGAAGAAAATACATCTATGAAGTGGCATAAAAGGAGAATGAATAAAGCCGGAAAGTCAAGATACAGAATTATTATAGAAGTGGAGGAAGAAGACACAGCCCATAGAAAAATAAAACTTTATAAGTGTGAGCACTTTCAGTGAGATTAAGAACTAAGATGTATTTAATACTTGGTATGTTTCATTTATATAAGTATTTGATGTATATTATCAAACTTTTTCTTCTTAATTACTTTTCCATTCCCAGATATAGAAATAAGTGGTAGTGAAATTTTAAAGAAATTTGATTGGTTCTATTTACTAAAATAAAAATTTTGGACAATAACATTTGAGTGTTGAGTCAAGTGTTACAGTACTCATGGATGAGGCAACAAGGCATCAGGAGAACCTCAGTGCAACAGAGTGAACAGTGAGCCTTTGCACTCATAATAAAAAAGAGAAAGAATGAACACTTGATGAGTAAATGTGGAAAAATGTTTTTAGAATACAAAAGATTATTTTTTATTCATAAAGTCTATAGTTAGAGGGTATGTTAGCAATTGCTGATTGACAATTATAAACTTTATTTTATTGTTTACATTGGGCTACTGTTAAATAACATATGCTTAAAATGCTGTGGCCACTCCCCGAATAACCCACTAATTAAATTATTTCAGTTAATGAGCTGCTAATTTTTAAGTGGTATAATCTGAGCACATGAATCAAGATTGCTATATTCTGGTAATTATTTTCCATAGTGATTTTCTGAAAGCAAGAAACTAAAGGAATTTATGATTTTCCTTGTATGAATAACTATTCTTCAGTAGCTCCATATTTCTGTCATATACTTCCTCGGCGTATTCATCCATGTCAGTGTTAGTAAAGAAAGACTCTTTCCTTAAAACTCAAACCTGGTACTTTCTATTTATTCAACTTAAACTCTCTTTTGCATAGTTAGTTAATTATCATTTTATAACTACACTTTTTAAAAAAATAGACTATAAAAACACGAGTTTAATTTTCTCCACCATTAAATAAAGTTTCTAATCTATAGCAATGGCATAATAAAGAGTTACCAAAAGAAAAATTGAAGATTCATGAAAAAATGAATGCACAAATGAAACTTTGGTTATAATATGAAACTCCATCTGACTCTAGAGACTCTAGATATGTGGTACCTGCAACCCTGAGATCTATGCTATTTTCTTCACAAGATCTATATTAATATCAGAGAAAATGATTATGGGAATGAGTCAGAATTGGAGCAGCCTGAGAAGACAAAATTTAGGTGATTTGATTTTACCTTTATCTAGCTAGCTGTCTTTATATCTGTTAATTTGTGAGCATGAATGTGCATGTGAGTGCATATGTGTATGCATGTGTGTGTGTGTGTGTGTGTGTGTGTGTGTGTATGTTGCATGTATATGTGGTTGTCAGAGGTTAGCTTGCCAAAGTTGGTTCTCTAAGTTCACCATGTGGCTCCTGCCAAGGTGTTCAGGACAAATAAAAAGCACATTTACAACCATTTTGTCATCTCCCAGGATTAAGACATCTTAAGAAAATGATGATAACAGGTAAAAGTGTTCTGTTAATACAGAGGACACATCAGAGTTATGCAAAACTAGCAGTAAGCAATTGTTAGGTAAAATATCAAAGATCAAAGCATGAAATACATTTGAGAGAGAGAGATAGATAGATAGATAGATAGAGAGAGAGAGAGAGAGAGAGAGAGAGAGAGAGAGAGAGAGAGAAAGATCCTGGATCCAGGACTCAGGGCTTGACCACAGACTGCTGAGCACTTAGATGAGCCTCAGAAGTACTCTCCTACCTGTGCCCAGGAGTGAGTTCCCCAATCCCCCCCCACTGAATATCCTGAGAAACACTGTCAGGAACTCTCATGCTACAGGTAGCATAATGCTGCATGGGGACAGGTCCATTCCAGCCCAGAGACAGAGCTGGGTAACTCAATCAGGACTCAGGTCCTACCCACAGTCTACTGAGCACAGAGAAGAGCCTCAGAAGAGTGCTACCACATGAGCCAATAAAGACAAAGCAGAGTCATCACTATCAGAAATAACTGCTTGCCAACAAAGAGCTGAACATCCAAAATCAATCTTCCGCCTGAGACTACAGACTCTCAGACCCAGAGGAGAACCAAGCTCCAGACAGAGACAGAAAGATCACCTAACATCACAGATAATAAGATGGCATGAGGCAAGCACAAGAACTTAAGCAATGGAAGCCAAGGCAACCTAGCAGCATCAGAACACAGGTATCCCACCAGAGCAAGTACTGGATTTTCCAACATACCAGAAAAATAAGTTATGGACTTAAAACCACACGTCATGATGATGATGGAGAGTTTCAGGAAACATATGAATAACTCCCTTATAAAATTACAGGAGACAAGTAGAAGCTAGAAAAGAGGAAACAAAAAAAAATCACTCAACGAGCTACAGGAAAATACAACCAAACAGGTAAAAGAATTGAAAGTCAAAAGAGAAATAATAAAGAAATCACAGAAGGAGAAAACTATGGAGTTAAAAAACCTAGGAAAGGAATCAGGAGACATAGATGTAAGCATCACCAACAGACCACAAGAGATAGAAGAGAGGATCTCAGCTGCAGAAGATAACATAGAAAACATTGATTCAACAGACAGAGAAAATGCAAAAATCAAAAAGTTTCTAACTCAAACTATCCAGGATATCTAGAACACAATAAAAAGACAAAACTTAAGAATAAAAGGTGTAGGAGAGGGAAAAGATTCCCTACTAAAAAGTATGTTATTTATCTTCTAAAAAATCATAGAAGAAAAATTCCCTAAACTGAAGAATGAGATGACCATTAACATAGAAGTCTACAGAACTCCAAATAGATTGACTAGAAAGAAACTCCTCCCAACACATAATAGTCAAAACACTAAATGTTCAAAACAAAGAGAGAATAAAAGCAGTAAAATAAAACAAAAACAAATGAACAAAGAAACCAACCAAACATATAAACAAACAAACAAACAAACAAAAAAAGGCAGACAGATCGGAATTATACCAGGCTTCTCAAAAAATACTATGAAACCTAGAAGATCAGGGACGGATGTCATACAGACTTGAGGATAACACAAATGCTAGCCCAGGTTACTATATCTAGCAAAACTCTCATTTACAAAAGCTGGAGACACAAATATATTCAGAGACAAAATCAAATTTATAGAATATCTGTCCATAAATCCAGTGCTACAAAAAAAAATAGAGGCAAGATCCAACATAAGGAGGGAAACTACACATTAGGAAAAGCTAGAAAATAATCTGCTTGCAATAAAAGCAAAAGAAGAAAAGCACAAAAACATAGTGTTTCTCTAACAAGAAAAAAAATAGGAAACAACAATTACTATTCATTAATATTTCTTAACATCAATGGATTCAATTCCCCAATTAAAAAACAGAGACTATCAGACTGGACATGGAAAGAAGATCCATCATTTTGCTGAATATAGGAAACTCATCTCAGCTACAAAGTCAGACACAAAGTCAGAGTACAAGGCTAGGAAAAATACTTTCCAAGCCCAATGTCCCAAGGGAGAAAAACTGAAATAGAAATTCTAATATCTAATACAATAGATATTCAACCAAGAGTTTTCAGCAGAGATAAGGAAAAAAAAAAAAACTCCTTAAACAACACAGCAAAATCTATCTTGATAAATTCTCAATTCTAAACATCTAAACTCCAAATGCAAGAGCACTCACATTCATAAAATAAACCTTACTAAAGCTCAAAGCATATATTGCACAACACACAATAATAGTAGGAGACTTCAAAACCACATTCTCATCAATGGACATAACATGAAGTCAGAAACTGAATAGAGACACAGTAAACATAACAGAGGTTATGAACCAATTGGATTTAGCAGACATCTATAGAACATTTCATACTAAAACAAAAGAATATACCTCCTTAGCACTTCAAAGTACCTTCTCAAAAAATGACCATATAGTCAGTTACAAAACTGGCCTCAACAGATATAAAAAGATAAAAATACTCCCATACATCCTATTGAATAATTGTAGACTAAGACTGGTCGTTAATAACAACAAAACAACAAAAAGCCCACATACACATGAAAGCTGATTAATGCTCTACTCAATGATAACAGGGTCAAGAAAGAAATTAAGGATTGTTTTTTTTTAGAATTTAACGAAAATGACAGCACAACATACCCAAATTTTTGGAATGCAATGAAAACAGTTTTAAGAGCTCATAGCTTTGAGTGCCTCCATAAAGGAACTACAGAGAGCATAAACTAGCAGATTGAGAGCACACGGGAAAGCTCTAGAACAAAAAGAAGCAGATACCTCCAAGAGGAGTAGACAGCAAGAAATAATCAAACTAAAATCAGGTATCAACCAAGTAGATACAAAAAGAATCAAAAAAAAAAAAAAAAAAATCAACAAAACCAAGAGCTGGTTGTTTGACAAAATTAGCAAGATCGATGAACCCTTAGTCAGACTAACTAGAGGGAATAGAGAGATTATCAAAATTAACAAAATCAGAAACAAAAAGAGAGACATAAGCACAGAAACTGAGAAAATTCAAGAAATCATCAGATTATACTTAAAAGCCTATATTCAATAAAACTTGGAAATCTAGAGGAAATGGACAACTTTCTAGAAAGATACCAGGTACCAAAGTTAAATCAGGATCAGATAAACCATCTAAACACGTCAATAACATCTAAAGAAATAGAAGCAGTCATCAAAAGCCTTGGAACCAAATAACCAACCAAACAAACAAAACAAATCAAAAAAAAAAAAAAAAAAAAAAAAAAAAACAGGACCAGATGGATTCATTCAGTGCAGAATTCTATCAGATTTTCATAGAAAACCTAATACCAATACTCTCCAAATTATTCCAAAAATAGAAAGAGAAAAAATACTATTCAATTGATTCTTCAAAGCAACAATTAATCTCATACATAAACCACACAAGGATTCTACATACAAAAACTTCAGAGTAATATCCCTCATGAACAGTAATGAAAAAATACTCAATAAAATTCTTGTAAACTGAATCCAAGAACAGATTAAACAATCATTCACCACATTCAAGGTTCATACCTAAACATAGGAAAAGCAATATACAGCAAACTAGTAGGCAACATTCATCTAAATGGTGAGAAATTTGAACCAATCCCACTAAAATCAGGGACTATACAAGGTTGACTACTCTTCTCCTACCTATTCAACATAATACTGAAAGTCCTGGCCAGAGGAATTAGACAGCATAAGATAGTCAAAAATGCAAATCAGAAAGAAGTCCAAATACCAGTATTTGTAGATGATATCATAGTATTCTTAAGTAACCCCAAAAATTCCACCAGAGAAGTCCTACAGCTGATAAATAGATTCACCAAAGTGGCTGTATGTAAAATTAACTCAAATCAGTAGCCATATCTACTCAAAGGATAAACATGCTGAGAAACTAGGGAAAAGATACCCTTCACAATAGTCACAAACAATATTAAATACCTTGGTGTGACCCTCACTAATTAAGTGCAATATTTATATGATACAAACTTCAAATCTTTAAGAAAGAAATTAAATAAAAACTCAGAAGATAGAAAGAACTCCCATGCTCATGGATTGGAAGGATCAAATTGTGAAGATGGCCATCTTGCCTAAAGCAATTTACAGATTCAATGCTATCCCCATCAAAATTCCAACTCAATTCTTCATAGAGTTACAAAATGCAATACACAAATTTATTTGAAATAACAAAAAACCAAGGATAGAAAAAAACTATTCTCAATAATAAAATAACTCTGAGGGGATTCATCATCCATAACCTCAAGCTCTATTACATATAAATTGTGATAATAACCGCATGGTACTGGTACAGAGACAGACAGATCATTGGAACAGAACTGAAGACCCAGAAATGAGACCACACACCTCTGTTCACTTGATCTTTAACAAAGGAGCCAAAAACATTCAATGGAAAATATATAGCCTCTTCACAAATGGTGTTGGTTCAACTGGCAGTCAGCATGCAGAAGAATGAAAATTGGTCGATTCTTATTTCCTTGTACAAATTTTAAGTGCAAATGTATCAAAGAACTTCAAATGAAACCAGGTACACTGACCTTATTAGAAGAGAAAGTGGGGAAGAACTTAGAATACAGGCACAGGGGAGATTTTCCTGAAAAGAACACCAATGGCTTATGCTCTAAGATCAAGAATCAACAAATGGGACCTCATGAATTGCAAAATTCTTGTAAGGCTAAGGACACTGTCAAGAAGACAATTTGGCAGCCAATAAAGTGGCAAATGATAGTTACTAATCCTACATAGGATAGAGAAGCAATATCAAATATGAAGTAATAACTGAAAAAGTTAGATTCCAGAGAATCTAATGATACTATTAAAAATGGAGTGCATAGTTAAACAAAGAATTCTCAACTGAGGAATAGCGAATGGCTAAGAAGGGCCTAAAGAACTGCTCAACATCTCTTGTCAATCAGGAGATGCAAATTAGAACAACCTGAAGTTTCTACTTCAAACCAGTTAGAATGGCTAAGATAAAAAATTCAGGTGACAGCAGATGTTGCCAAGGATGTGGATCAAGAACACTCCTTCACTGTTTGTTGAATTTTAAACTTGTAGAACCATTCTGGAAAACAGTTTGTCATTTCCTCAGAAAATCGGTTATAGTACTAGCTGAAGACTCCTGGGCATATACCCAAAATTCACTCCAACATATAGCCAGACACACACTCTACTGTATCCATAGCAGCCTTATTTATAATTATTAATAATATCCAGAATATAGAAAAGATCCAGATTTTCTTCAACAGAGAAATTGATACAAAAATTGTGGTACATTTATATAATGGAGTACTATGCAGCTTTTAGAAGCAATGACTTTATGAAATTCCTAGGCAAATGGATGGGACTAGAAAGTATCATCCTGAGTGAGGTAACCCAGTCACAATAGAACACCCATGGTATGTACTCACTGATAAGCAGATTCTAGACATCAAGAGCTCTGAACCCAAAAGTCAATTCACAAACCTTATGACATTTAATAAGATGCAAGGCCAGAAGGTGGATGTCTTAATCCTTCTTGGAAGAGAAAACAAAACACCCACAGGAGGAAATACAAGGACAAGGATGAATAGAGGAGCAAATATTGAAGAAAAGATCATTCAGCGACTGCCCCACTTGGTTATCTACCCTAGCAGCCACCAAACCCCAAGCACTATTGCTGATGTGAAGAAGTGTTTACTGTCAAGAACCAGAAATGGATGCCTCTTCAGAGGTTCTACCAGAGTCTTACTGATACAGTTGAGGAGTTTGCAGATTACCATTGCACTGTACATGAAGAGCCCCAAGAAGGAGCTATGGAAATTACTGAAGGAACTGAAAGGGTTTGCAACTTCATGGGAATAACAACATTATCAACTAACCAAACCTTCCATAATTCCCATGAACTCAATCACCAACCAATTAGCAAACATAGAGAGACCCATGGCTCTAGTCATAGACCAAATGCCTTTGGTCCAGTGAAGTTGTGTTTTCCCAGTATAGGGCAATGCCAAGGCACTGAGATGGAGAAGGTGATTGGGAGAAGGTTCACTTCATTGAAAGAAGTCAAGGGAGGTATTAGGATGGTGGTAGGGGAAAAGAGAGTAACATTTGAAATCTAAATATAGAAAATATCCAATAAAATAATTTTTAAAACAAAAGAAAATGAGATGAAATTAGGATAAGGAAAATGCTACAAGATCTTACAGGAAGAAAGGTTGCTGTCAGACTGTGGAATTTTATGTTTTTATTAATTATTATCTATAATTATACTAAAAGAAAAACCAATACATAAGAAAATAAGTATTTCAGAATTTTCCAACAACATCTTGCTTACTAAAATTGTTATTGTATTCAAACATTACCTTTAACCCAAAAGCATGGAGAATAGAAGCTCTCAGTGCAGTCTGGCGGCCTTAAAAGAGAGCATCTTGTCTCAGAAAACCTTATCTCGCCCAAACAAATAACAATGGGAATGGCCCATGTGTGAAAGCAATAGCCAATTTCAGTAAATATTTTCTTAACTGTACATGAATGGTGCATGTCTTAGATTATAGTGTTTTGCTGTTTAATACTTAGTTTTCTTCAGAACTGAGTTATTACAAACCCCGATTACTATATCTATATCCATATCTATGTCAATGGAGATGGAGATTAAGAAGATGATGATGGTGATGATGGTGATGATGGTGATGATGATGATGATGATGATGATGATGATGATGATGATGATGATGATGATGATGATGATTATGGAGATAGAGATATATATCTCCAGAACCAATGAGTTAATACTATTAAATAAGTAGCCTCCTTCTACTCATGAATCTAAATGGCTTTTCACAAAAGCACCAACTGCAAAAAGTAGAGTAAAACAAACCAATGTCTATGCTTTTTAGTAGCTAGTCACTCCAGGTGTCAACATTATGCCCGAGGCACACACACAATTTTCTCTTTTATATTTAACATAAACAGATTTAATATAGCTGTATTTGATGGAAGGATTTAGAGATATTATAATAAAAATATTCTGTGTTCAGTTCCTCTGGAAATATTTAATTTGTACATTAAAAATGCATGTCTTTCAGTGATATTTTTATACAACAGAAAAAGCAGCAAAAGTTATTTTCATTTTCACCAATTGAGAGGTCCACTTAGTGATAATTTTACAATGTTAATAAATAGGAAAACCTATTAAGATCTGATTTACTGATTTACTGTTGTGTTAAGGATTTGTAGCATGGTTTATTGCAGTTCACTTAGCACATAAGGCATGCATATTGTTCTCAATTTCCTCATACTCCCAGCTGAGTATAAAACTATTCTAAGGAGCATATTAGTAATGATAATAGAGAACAGGCTAGAGGGGTTTCTCAGATATCTTACAAATTTATTTCTACATTTATTCTCACAACCACTCAAGGCACACAGTTCTTAATGTGCCACTTAAGAGACTTCAAGGACCATTTAAAATCAAATATAAAACAATAAAACATTGTCATTATTATAGAACAAAAAGTCCTTTTAAAAAATCCCCCTTTCTCTATATTTAAACATTTATGTGCGAATTTCCTTCCTCTGCTACATCATTTCCTCTTTTTTTATTCAAATGGAAATGCTTAATTAAAATCAAAAGAGATTCCTAAAAAAAGAAAGTCCACCATTGTGATTTTGTATTTCAATTATTTTCAAAGGTTTTAATTAAAAATATGTTCAAATTCAAATTGAATCATACCAGAACAGTGGTTTAAGAGCTTTATTTCAACACTAAAAAGACTCAGAGACTATTATTTATCCTGTCTTCCTGGCATATGGGCTTTCTACAGCAACCCATAGATCTGTAGGAGACAGTGCACCAGAAGCTGAGGCAGGAGGTTTTGAAAAGATATATTGTGAAATCCTGATTGGTATACAATCATCAGAGGATTGGGTAGTTAGGTTATCCCTAATACATGCTCTCAAACCAATTGTTCTTGAGGAAAATATAGAAATAAGATTGTTAAAGTTCTCTGGGGATCAGGATAAGTAAGAAACAGAAGGTTTTATTTACTTGGCAACACATTTTTATTGGTTTCTGTCAGCCACAGGAGTGTATTGTGGGCAGAGTTCTCAGTCAGACCCAGTTACTGCTCCTTTCCCACCATTAAGAATGGCATAAGACAGGGCTGGAAACAAATGTAAAATGATGTTGTCATGGGAAGCCAAGCTGTCTGAAGAGCAAACTAATTAGTGTCTGTACTTATATGAATACTACAGACTTCACTTTGGAGTGGTAGGGTTAACCTTTAAAGGAACTGTGTAAATGATTCAGAATAACAGTAGCAAAGTAGCAGTTATAATAAAGGTAGAGCAGCAAAGGAAAGGTAGAGCAGCAAAGCCATTCTCATGAATAGAAACAATTTAACTACAATATAGAACAGTTACAGGGAATCCTCTGTTAGTAGTTGGAGAGAAAAGGGCAACCTCATAAAAGGGTGTAAGTCTAACACAATAAGTGGTGTGATTTGACTTACATTTGGTTGCAGAAGACTTAAGATAGCAGCTTAAATTGATTCTCAGTGGATCTAGCTTCCTGATTATGAGGGAATAAACTGAGTTCTGATAAAGAAGACACCATTTAAATGATGCTTTGAAGATTAAAAGTGTGTGAACAATGAGGAGCTGGACTATGAATAAATAACCATGTGCAATTCTAATACTGTTCTCAAATGACAGAGCAAGATCCATGGTACCGTGTGGGGCAAGTGGGCTGTGTCATCAGGCATAAGTGGTAAGGTTTGGAAGCTCAAATCCCCTGAATCTTAGACTTGAGAATGGTAGAAGTTGGTTAACCCTAACCCTAACCCTAAACTTCCCTGCCTAACTCTATTTGCTCTGGAACAAGTAACCATGGCACCCCACTAAGATGAACATGAAAATCATATAGGGAAAATACTTGGAGTTTGTCCCAATCCAAATAGAGTGTCACTAGCATCTCAAACTGAGCCAATGGGAAGCATCTACCCCTGGATCCCACCCTACTCTTCAATGTTTACAAAGTCCCTACTCACATAAAATATAGTGCACAGGTTATTTTACAGAGAATTGACTGACAGTGGCTGTTTTACTTTGAAGAAGCATTTTCTGTCCAAAACCTTTTGTCTCTGGAACTTGAACACTAGTAGCAGGACAGGGTCATGACACAGCAGCCACCGGCTATCACCTGCTATTGCTGCAGTTCCTTTTGCTGGCATTGGTGCTGATATGATAGTGAATGCGACCTGGGATCCAGGCTACCTTCCCTTCCTGGGCCTCTCAAACCTCCTTGCTTCTTTTCTAACTAGAGACTAGTACAACCTATTTGTTCTGGTTCATGGAGGATGACAGTGGTGTCCTCCATTTATGCAGAAAAGAATGGAAGGGAGGAAAATAGTTAACAGCATAAAGTCATTTTAAGGAGTTTCTCTCTATTTCTTAAACCTTCTTTAAAATGCTAGAATTGAAGTACTTGGAATTAGAAAAGTTCTCATTATCTCTAACGTAGAGATGATCTTCAATGATTAGTAATGCCATGAGAATCAATTTCTTCATCTGTTTAGTACAGGGATTATAGTAATATGCTTACCTATTAAATATTTACAGTAGGTAATAAAAACATAACCTAGTTTCAATAACAATTGCTTTCTATATTCAAAGTCAAATCATGGTGTATGGGTCTAGCTTTTTTTTTTTTTCTCTAGTTTGCAAGTACTATTATATGTGGAAGTTATTTCTGTAATATTTCTAGAATTTTGCACATTTTTGTCTAGGAACCTTGAAGTCTCTGATATCTCATAGGGAGGAAACATAAGGGTTTTCTGCCCTACTGTGAAAACAAAATCATCTGAATGCTAAGATTATAAAAAATGATAAAATATTAATTCTTGATAAGTGCTGTCACAAGTGATGAGAATTTGTATCTTCCTCATATCTAGCCTATTTGATATAACCTTTTTGAGACGCAAGAAATTATCTATTTTATGTTAACAAAGTACAGTTTAACAATTGCAATTAATTTAGCATGGTATAAACGGTATGGTTGCTTAATTCTAGTGATATATTTATATAATATTTAAGTATGATTTAGTTGATATATTATTGCTATTTAATATGCTAATTGTGTTGGATAGTTTCATGTCAACTTGAGATATATTAATATTATCTGAAAGGAGAGAACCTCAATTGAGGCAATGCTGTCATAACATCTGGCTATAAGGCATTTTCTTAATTAGTGATCCATGGAGGAGTGCTGAGCCTATTGTAGGCAGTGCCTGCGCTTTACAAAAACACAGGCTGAACCAGCCATGAGGACCAAGCCAGTAAGAGGGACTCCTCTATTGTCTCTACATCAGTTTCTTCCATATTTGCAGTCCTGCTCTAGCTTTTTTCAGTGATAGACTACAATGTAAAACTATAAGCTACATAAACTCTTTCCTCTATAATTTGATTTTAGGCCATGGTGCTTTGTCACAACAGAAACACTAAGACATGTTGGTACCAGAAATGTGGGTTATTTCTGAATATGTTGTTTTGGGGAGATTGTGATAGGAATTTGAAATGTTGTGCAAGAAAAGCTATTGAGTGTTCAGTGCTTGGTAAAATGTTCCCTAAGGGCTTGAAACATGGAGCATGGGCTTGTGACTTTTCTCAGAGAAATTTAAAGGCTCTATTAGAGTCATTTGTTCATTTGAGATGGTATTCTGTAGTTCTAGGTAGCAGGGGCTAAGGAATCAGGCCTTATACTAAGATACCACATCTATTAAAGTGAAGTATTTGCTTGGCTAGAATATTTGATACCGGTCAGCTGGAGCTAAGAAATTGGTGGTGATTAAGAGGAGATTAGCACCACTGTGGTAAAATCTTCAGGGAAGTGTTTCCTGAGAGTAAGCCCACAAAATCTGTGCACCAGAAGCAGCCAAAGTTGTATCTTGAACTGGCAGCTGATTATGATAGTGTAAGATTTACCCAGGCAGGCAATACTAAGTTTGAAGACCTGAAGGGGTCATGAAGAACATCTGAGGCTTGGAACTGTGATAACCAGTAGACACAATTGTTGAAGGTTGTGCCTCAGTGTCAGTTGAAAGGGTCTATCCAATGGGAGCCTAGAATAAAGCTGTGTGTGCTGCAGAGGGATGAGCTGGAAAAAATGACTAAAGACCTTTGGGGAAACCCGGAAGATCATGTGTGAATTGACATTTGGAAAGTGAGTTGTTTCAGAGTTTGGGTTTGCTTTATTCAGATTGTGAATGTGTCTGGTTATTCCCTCTTGAAATAAGAATGCATTTATTTATTTATTTATTATTTTACTTGGAGTCAACACTTGAGAGATTTTAAACTTTAAACAAAAAAGATATTTGGTTTGCTTACAGAGAAATTAAAATTTAAAAGAGATTGAATATTTTAAGAGACAACTTTTAAAGTGTTTGAATTTCTAGGGCTGTGGTCATGATTAAGTTTGTAAAATGTATTATTATGTGATGTTTTTATTAATGTATAATGTATAATCTTGGGGATGAACAAGAAGGAAAAAGATGGAACTTTATAGCAATGTGCTTTTGTGTCAACTTGACAAGAGATCAAATTTGTAGTTTTAT
The DNA here is from genome assembly GCF_963924665.1 of Micromys minutus. Classification (NCBI taxonomy): domain Eukaryota; kingdom Metazoa; phylum Chordata; class Mammalia; order Rodentia; family Muridae; genus Micromys; species Micromys minutus. The sequence goes on along the minus strand of NC_137969.1, from coordinate 188,844,132 downwards.
GCCATGTTGAGATAGGCTATATTTATCTGAGAGGAGAGAACTTCAGTTGAGAAAATGCCTTCATATGACCCAGCTGTAGGATATTTTCTTGATTATTGATTAAGGTGGGAAGGCGTAGCCCCTTGTGGATAGTGCCATCTCTGGCCATCCTTGGGTCTAAAAGAAATGATGCTGAGCAAGTAATGTGGAGAAAGCCAGTAAGCAGCACTCCTCCATACACCATCAGCTCCTGCCGCCAGATTCCTGCCCTTTTTGTGTTCCTGGCCTATCTAGCTTTCTTCAATGATAGATTACAATGTTAAAATGCAACCCACATAAACCCTTTTAACCCAATTTGTTTTTGATCATAGTGTTATATCAGAGCAATACAACCCTAACCAAGACACAGATAAAAATTTATAGAAATTATAATAAATGATCATGATAGAAATGCAGTGATTGTGATGTAGAGATTCATGGTAACAAAGAAATGGGTCCTAAAAAAGGGATTCTGCTCTAACATGGAAAGTCACAGGATATACTTTAGCATGAGAACAGTATTAGACATTTTTTATTATATTGAAAAACTTTATTATAAAAAACAAAGATAAATGTACAGATTTAAAGCATTTTTCATAAAAGTATATGAATATGTTTTTGTCAATACTAGATTTTTAAAAATTTTTTAATCTATTTTTAGCATGTTTTTCTTTTCTTAAATTGAACAGTTTTATTTTAAAAAACAAAGATAAATGTACAGATTTTAAGCATTGTTGCATAAAAGTATACGAATACATTTTTGTCAGTGCTTGGTGTTTTTTAAAGGTTTGATAGGGTGCATTGAGATCTTAATAGTTACAATGAGCATAAAGTACATATAAAACAAGATGTAACCTGGAATTTGTCAAAGTTTTCTTGGTGTGTAAAGATTAAGCATAATGGTTTATCTTTTTTTTTTCTTGAACTTCATATAGTCTGTGAGTTGTTTCTGGGATGTTCAGAGATTTCTGGGGTTAGTATACAATTATCAGTGACTGCCTATTATGTCTGTTCTTTTGTGACTGGGTTATCTCACTCAGGATGATATTCTCTAGATGCAGCCATTTTCTTAAGAATTTCATTAAGTCATTGTTTCTGATAGCTGAGTAAATATACCATAATTTTTGTATCCATTCATCTACTGAAGGACATCTGATTTCTTTCCAGCTTCTGGCTATTATAAATAGAGCTGCTATGAACATTGTGGTGCATGTATGTTTGTTGTATATTGGAGCGTGTCTGGGGTATATGCCCAGAAGTAGAATAACTGGGTCTTCAGGTAGTACTATGTCCAATTTTCTGAGGAACCACAAGACTGATTTCTAGAGTGATTGTAGCAGTTTACAACCCCACCAACAGTGGAGAAGTGTTCCTCTTGCTCTACATCCTTCCCAGCATCTGTTTTCATGTGAGTTTTGGATCTTGGCCAATCTGACTGGTGTGAGGTAGAATCTCAGGGTTGTTTAGATTTGCATTTCCCTGATGGCTAATGATGTCCAGGACTCCCTTAGATTTTCTCAGCCATTCGATATTCTTCAATTGATAACTTTATGTTTAGCTCTGTACCCCATTTTTATATAGGGTTATTTGATTCTGTGGTGTCTAACTTCTTCAGGTCTTTTTATACCTAGGATATTAGGCCTCTATCTGATGTAGAGTTGGTAAAGATCTTTTCCCAATCTGTTGGCTGCTGTTTTGTTTTCTTGACAATGTCCTTAGCATTACAGAAACTTTGCAATCTCATTAAGTCCCATTTGTCAATATTTGACCTTAGAGCATGAGCCATTGGTGTTCTGTTCAGGAAAATTTCTCCTGTGCCTATGTGTTCTAAGGTTTTCCATACTTTGTCTTCTAATTGCTTCAGTGCACCTTCTTTAATATGGAAATCTTTGATCCACTTGCACTTGAGCTTTGTATAAGGAGATAAGGAAGTGTCTATTTTTCATTCTTCTCCATGCTGAGTGTCAGTTGGACCAACACCATTTGTTGAAGAGGCTGTCCTTTTTCCATTGAATATTTACAGCTCCTTTGTCAAAAAAACAAGTGATGTTATATGTGATGGCTCATTACTGGATCTTCTATTATATTCCATTGATCCAAGCACCTATTTCTGTACGAGTACCATTCAGTTTTTAGCACAATTGCCTTGTAATTTAGCTTGAGGTTAGGGATGGGGATTCCTGCAGATGTTTTCTTGTTGTTGAGGATAGATTTCACAATTCTAGGTCTTTTGTTATTGCAGATGAAATTGTACATTGTTCTTTCCAACTCTATGAAGAATTGGGTGGAGTTTTGAAGGGCATTGGATTGAATCTGTAGATTGCTTTTGGAAAGATGGCCATTTTTACAATATTGATCCTTCCAATCCATGAGCATGAGAGATCTTTCCATTTTCTGAGACCTTCCTCGAATTTCTTCATTAGAGATTTGAAGTTCTTGTCATACAGGTCCTTAATTTGGTTAGTTAGAGTCACAACAAGGTATGTCATATTTTGTGACTATTGTGAAGTGTATTCTTTCCCTTATTTCTTTCTCCACATGTTTGTCCCTTGAGTGGAGGAAGGCTACTTATTTGTTTGAGTTAATTTTATATCCAGCCACTTTGCTGAACTTGTTTATCAGCTGTAGAAGTTCTCTGGTGGAATTTTTGGGGTCACTTAAGTACACTATCATAGTATTAGACTTTTTAAGTTCTACATAGTAGCTTTGCTATGAAAGAATATGAGAAAAGAAAACCCACATTTGGAAACTACTAAAGACCCCGGAGGAAGGGGAGGAGGATAAATCAGTATTTGGACTGAAGCTTTTATTAATATGAGTACTCTGGGGATTAATATGGACCTCAAATATAAAAAGTTCATCATATTAAAAAGTAATCTATCTTTTCATATATAAACATATATGTATATGTATATGTATATGTATATGTATATGTATATGTATATGTATATGTATATGTATATGTATATGTATATGTATATGTATATGTATATGTATATATATATATATATATATATATATATATATACAGAGAGAGAGAGTTAGAGAGAGAGAGAGAGAGAGAGAGAGAGAGAGAGAGAGAGAGAGAGAATGTCATGCTTTATAACTCAGGGTGACCTAAAACTTGTTATGCATCCACGGCTGATTTGGAATGCACAGTTACTTTGTGTTCACCTTCCTGGTGCTGGTATTATTGGATTACCCCTTCATAGCTTACTTACAAGGGTACAACTCAGAGAGACTAACAAAGCTTAGAATACACACTTATTAATAAGGACAATGTAATAGTGTCTAAAATACCCTCACTAAATATAGATTTATGTAGTAGAGTGGACAGAAGTATTTACTGCTATTTTATCCCTATCAATTTATTTTTCATACTTTAATGTGTTTTTTCTCTTCTATTGAAAATAATATTTTTCATACAATATATTCTGATTATACTTTCTTCCCACCAGACTCCTCCCAGTTCAAAGCCACCCCATCTCAATCCACAACATTTCTCCCTCAATTTAAAAAATAGAGAAGGATAGAAGCAATAATAAAAAATAACTTAAAATATGTTAAAAATAAACCAAACAAGACAGAAAAAAACAAAACAATCATGAACAAAAAAAAAAAAAATCATGAGAAATGAGTATAGATGCAGATACATAGATGTACTGATCCAAATGAAATTTACAAACACAAGAATACTGAAAACATATCATTATATACACAAAGGACTTTAAGACACACATAAATGCACACACACACTCTCTCTCTCTCTCTCTCTCTCTCTCTCTCTCTCTCTCACGCACACACACACACACACACACACACACACACAAACATACACACAAAAGCCCTGACATAAACACCACCACAGATACTGTTCAGTTTGGTTTTTGTAGCTAATCTCCCGCTTATCATGGAGTCTATGATAAATAGTAGCTTGTTTTCCCAATGATTTTCTCTTGATGAAAACTATTTTTATTCTAATTTTTTAATTTACTATTTTTATTTTTTGCTCACCACTTCCACCCACAATCCTTTCCTCAAGCCTGATGCTCTCTATCTTTTCTACAAAGGTGTTGGCCCCCTGAATATTTCCTACCTTAGCCTAAGAAGTCTCTGCAGGACTGATCACATTCTCTCCATGGAGGCCAGAAGTCAGCCTAGCTAGATGGACAAACCCACAACCAGACAACTTTTGGAAAACCACCCACTCTAGTTCTAGATTCACATGAAGACCAAATTGCATATCTGCTACATATGTGTGTTGAGGCCTAGCATGTGTATGCTCCTGGGTTGATGGTTTAGACTCTAAGAGCCACCGGGGCCCAGGTTAGTTGCCTCTATTGATTTTTTGTAGAGTTCTTATCCTCTCTGAGACCTGTAATTCTTCCCCCTATTTTTCCATAAGAGTACCCAAGCTCATCCCCAGTTTGGCTGTGCGTGTTTCTATATAATGTAGTTACCTGCTGCTTTGAGTCCCTCAGAGGACTGCCATGCTAGACTCCTTCCTGCAAGCATAATAGTATCTCATTAACAGTATCAGGATTGGTGCTTGACAACGAGATGGGATGAGTTTCTAGTTGGGCTGATTATTGGTTGACCATTTCTTCAGTCTCCATCACTTGTCCCTGTATTTTTTATAGACAGGATATAAATTTGGAGTCAAACATTTTGTGGGTATGTTGGTGTCTCTATTGCTCCACTAGGGTTCCTGCCTGTCCTCTTTAGGTTCCATATCCTCAATGCTGTGAGTCACAGCTAAGGTCCTGTGCATGTCGTTTTAGACCCTGTGAGTTTATATAAGCATTGGTAATGCTGTGTTCTCCATCTTCTCTGGCTCTTACAGTCTGTTTATGCTTCAGCAGAGTCCCATGTGTCCTGAGAGGGCAGATTAGATGGCAACATCCATTTTGGGCTGAGTGTTTGAAGATCCCTCACACTGCATATTGTCTGGCTGTGAGTATGTGTATTTGTTCCCATCTCCTGCAGGAGGAAGCTTTTCTGATGGATGAAGATGGTACTGATCTATATGTAGAGCAGAATGTTGTTAGGGAATCATGATATTGTTAAACTTCTTTATCTGTTGTTTTCCCCTAGGTCTTTGGCCTACAGAGACTCCGGTACTGGCCACTAAGTTAGACTAAAGAATGGGTTCTCATCTTGTTGAGTGGGTGTTAAATTCAATCAGATCCTGGTTAGTTTGTCCTACAAAGTTTGTGCAAATATTGTACTAGCATATCTTGCGGGGAAGTAGCCACTGTGTACTTAGTGATTTATGTCTGGGTAGATGTTTACTTTTCTCTTTTGGTAATGTTCAGAATACCTTCTAGTATCATGAACATTTGTTGATGGGGTGAAGTCTCCGTGTTGGCACTAGCTAGACTTCACTATGTTCCATGACTAGTGTAGGTATTGTCTCACTAATAGGGCATCTGTGAAACAGGTTTCCATGTGATATCTCTGGTTCACAACTTGATTAGATATAGTTCTTTCCTGGCCCTGGAAACTTCATTTGGTGACAAGAAATATCCAGATGTGTCACTGTGTCTCCCTTTACTTGGTGGTTTAGTTAAATATTGATTTCATATACACACATGTTTTAGGAAGTTCCTATTTTATTTGTTTCCACTACTAAAAGACACAGAGAGTAGATTCAAATTAACAAAATTTTAAACAAAAGGAGGACATAAGAACAGAAACTGAAGAGACCCAGAGAATTATAAGGACAAAGTTTTTAATCTTGTATTCTACCAAATTAAAATGTAAAAGAAATGGTTATTTTTTTTATTTAAAAATGCTTCCAAGTAATAATCCATTGAGATGGACTGGAGCGATGGCTTAGTAGTTAAGAACACTGACTGCTCTTTCAAAGTTCCTGAGTTCAATTCCTGGCAATCATATGGTGGTTCACAACCATCTGGAATGGGATTGGATACCCTTTTCTGACCTGTCTGAAAATAGCTACAGTGTACTCACATAAAATAAATAAATATTTTTAAAAAATATTTCATTGTGTTAATGTACCACAGTTTTGTTACTAATTCATCTGTTGACAGATATCTAGCATATTTATTATCTTTGAATATTATAAATAGAGCTACAATGACCATGGATGAACATGAGTCTCTATGGTAAGATAACCATTTCTTTTTATTTTTATGCAGTAGTGATATAGCTAAATCTTTAGGTATATCTCTTCCCAGCTTCCTGAGGAATGTGTTTATAGGTATTGGGAGCTGACACTTAAGTGAGGGGGTGAGTTAGCAGGTGTAGGGTGATGCTGAGGGGATCTATAGGTGGAGAGTATCCTGGAATGATGGTAATAAAGGAGGAGAGGCTGCGGCAGGCTGTCTTCTCCAGGGCTAGAGGTGAGGTTGGAGATTTGGATTGGAGGAAAAGAAAGGAAAGTGACGATTGTCTATCTGCTTCCCGGACTATGTTTTCAATGATTTCCCAATGAATGCTGTGGTAGTTGGTAGCTTAGACTGAGTAATAGGGTGTTGAGGAATGCTGTAGGAGAATATATGAGTGACACACTGATGACTGGGTCAGAAAAGAAAGAGAGTCTGCATCAGGTGATTTGCTACAGTGTTGGTGATCATGCTGTAGCATTGGTCTCAAAGAATAAGTAGGAAAATAAATATTGCTAACAAGACAGATAGTAACTTAGAACTAATCCAAAACAAAGCCTTCTTTTCTAGCATTTGTCCCAGTCTGCAACTTAGGTACAGCAATGTGTAAACATAACACTGAAATGTATTCTGAGAGGTGGGTGGGATTGCTGCTGTGGTAAGCCTGGTGTTATCACTTTACATATTAAGACTTGATTATCAGAGTGAGGAATGTTAAACAATTTGTGGTTTCAATTTAGATAAGCTCCTAAAACCTCTAAGCAGAGTTTAAATGGACTTTCTTTTGGGATCTTGGAAAAAAAAGAATCCTGGAAGATGAACAAAGAGTTGATGCATAGCTTATGAGTTTTCAGAAGGAAATAAGTGCTCTTTTGGGAACTAACTAGCTTGGGTGAACTTGTGTAATATCGTTTCAAGGTATCTGGCTGAGGTTTGCCCTTACTCTGAGAATTTAAGTGACACTAAACGCTGGAGTAATAAGCCAATTGCTTTTAATATAGAGAATCTTAATACAACAGGACACTCATCATGGCCCATGCTCACTTTTCTATTCGACTATATAATTAAAAATACTTTTAACATGTGAAATTTAGCATACATTCTTAAACAGGTTTAATATTGTAGATAAGAGAGGAGAAAATCATCAGTAGTTGTTGAGGGTAACCATATTCTCTGTATTAAGACAGTAGGACAGGGACCCAAAGGCAGCACCTCATCTGTATTGGTCAGCCATTTATAACAACACAGATTTATGTCAAAGAAAAAGCCTAAATGGATAATGCTGCTGAAGGGCTTACCTGCTGGAAAACAAATGCCTGCATCAACAATTTTACAGATTCATCCACCAAGACATAAATATCTGCTACAGCTGTAGTCTAAGAAGATGAGGCTACATTTCAGTTTGGCAAATGAACTTCGAAGATGCTGTTGGTTCTGTGAGCACAAAAGGTGAAAGGTAGATAGAGTCATGGATTCTCACTTAAACATTTCAGTTTGCCTCTGAGACCACAAAACATTTTCCAGGGTCGGGGTTATGATAAAGAGACATGGAAAAGATACTATGAGAAGTGGTTAAGCTCAGTCCTTAGTTGCAGTGGAAACACTATGACATTTCAGATGCCAGCTACAATGGGATGACAATTTGAAAGTTGCATATAGAAAGTGAAGTCAGGCCATTGTGGTTCAAGTAGTAAAGTTGGAAGAGAAGAGACTCCATAAGCTCTTTAGGTAATAGGATCCCATAATATTCCCTCAATGCTGGACAAGAAGATGGAAGATTTAGCCATGTTTTTATTGTGTTTTTCCTTGCCTTTGTTTAATCATTCTTGGCTGTAACCACATCCGTTCCTTTTAAAGTGGGGGTGTTTATTCTGTTTGATTGTAAGCTGGAAGTATATAATTTGCCTTTGACATTGTAGAAGCTCAGGGTTGAGAGATTATTAGACTCTCTAATGCGACTTGGAAAGAACTGTTAAAACCTATGGAAAAAGTTTATGTTATACTGAGCCCATTTCATATTAGGTGATGACCATAGCTTATGAGGTTAGTGGAAAGAAGCTTAATGGTGATAAGTTTCAGTGTCAGGTTGACATGAGTAGATCTCCTATGGTCAATGTAGATTGCCAATATGACAATATCTACAATACCTATGGCAAACTTCTGTACATATTGAGAGATTTTTCTAGATTAAAGTTGAGTTGGGAAGACATGTATTACCTCTGGATAAGCCTATCTTGGGTTGGGGTACTGCACTTTATGAAAATAATAAAGTCAGCTGAGTACCAGCCTTCATACTGTTCAGTTACCTTACATAACCAGCTGTCTTAACTTCTTGTACCTATGATTCCCACCATGATATACCACATATTTAACTTGAGTAAAAGCAAACTCCTTCCATAAGTTTCTTTTTATCATATACCTTGTTGAAACAACAATACAAATATCTATTATGCTCACAAGCATTTAGAAATTAATATCCTATAAACATACCAATGCCATTATAACAAGAAAATAGTATATATAATTACATTTCAAGTTTCATATAGTCCATGTGTTTTAGTCCCTTCTTGAACTCTAACTCCCCCAAACACAGTATAAAACAGTAAGATGACTTTCATCCACTGATATTTTAATAGTGTTTTTGTCCGCTTAATTTTAATTTATTTATTTGACTATTTTATATATGTGACTGTTTAGCATGCATGTATTACTTCATTGTCCTGATATTAGCAGGAGTCAGAAAATGGTATTAGATCACCTGAAACTGGAGTTAAAAATGATTGTGAGCTACCATTTGAGTGCTGGGAATTGGACCTCTGTCCTCTAAAGAGCAACAAGACTGAGCCAAATTTCTAGATTATGTTTTCCTTATCTGTAATGAACATTTTTCTTCTATTTCTTTAAGCCAAATTGTGTTGCTTTTCTTCATTATAATATTTTTTCAGAATATTATAAATATTTTGGCAGTATCTTCAGTTAAATCAAGATTACCATTTCTCTGGAATTGTTTTATAGCCCTACTTCATAGTTTTTAGTTACAATTTGGTGTTTGCTACAAGGATTATATATATATATATATAAATTTACTGCCTGGTTTATCAAAAACATGCTCTGCAGAAACTTTAATTTTTATTTAAAAATATCATGCTATTTTACATACAAGAAGAAATTACAGAGTAGTTCCTATTTCATTTGTTTTTAATTGACAAAAATTAAATATTTATTGTGTGTAATCTGAGATCTTGAAATATGTGTCCATTAAAGAATAATTTAATTGAATTAATTAAACATGCATATATTATAACTCTGTATTGTTCCCCCAAATAGGGTAAAAATACTTAGACAATTTGCATTCTGAAAATAGAATATTCACTTAGAAGTATAAATGTCTTCTGTTAAGATGATGACATATTATCCTTTCCCATAGAAGAAAACAAAGTTGGATGAAATATTTAAGACTATCATTTTAAAATTTTGAAAAACATACATAAATTTGACCTTCAATAAAGGAGAAAAATGTACCATACTTGGTTAGTATATTGACATTGGAGTATTAGATTATGTCCCAGGCAGGTGAGAGCCAGCCTGAACTGACCAATAGGCACTGGGGCAAATCCCATGCAACTGGAGTAGTGCAATCCAGAGAATGAGGAATAGTAAAAAAAAAAAAAAAAATCTGTGGATATGCTGAGCAGGGACTATCTGATGTCAATGTGGAGTTCTTTAAGAACTTGAGTAAAGAATGGGCTCTATAAAATGCCCAAAACAAGTGTACAAGATGTATTACCCAGATTGATTGCTCAAGATAGAGAGAGAAAGAGAGTTGAATTGAACTGCAAGCAGGTCATAGAAGTAGGGATTTCTGGTACAATACAGTAAAAAATGTTTAAGGAGTCATAGTTCAGAAATTTACACTTAAATATCTGTATCTCTGGCCTGAGTTTGATCATATTTTCCCAACATTCTAACTTTGCTAAAATAGATCTTATAAAGGTCTGTGTGTTTAGTTTCCTTTGACCCTTATCAGCCTTATAATCAAAGTCTAGATCTGAATGTCACTGGTTAGTCCTGCCACATAAGTGAGCTATATTATATTTTTCTTTCTCTGCTAAGCTGCTAGTTGGGAAGCTTAGTGCACTTGTATTTATTTAACTTATATTGTATTTTATATATGTTATGCATGTTTTTTTAAATTTTCATAATTTATATACTGATATTATACTGTAAAATCCTAACAATATATTGCTAGTAGTTATATCTTTTTTATATTTTAATGCTTTTGTACTATAACCTATCAAAATTACATGATGTGTTTATTACTGTCACAATAGTTCTTTATTCTGAACTTGATTCTGTTTTTACTTTTTATCAATGTGTTTTGAACTTTGAAATTTTATTTTTAACTAGCATTGCTTCCTTTAGTAAATAAGTTATTTTAGCTTTTCTTTTAAGATAAATGTAGTGGTGATGAACAATGAATTTTTTTGGCTTCATTTTATCTAGAAATAACTATCAAATTTTAATTTGTAGAGGATAGATTTTCTGGTATAACACTCATATATGTCACCTTTTTTGTTTTTTTGCCATCAGTATTTTTAATATAGCATCCTTTTCTCTCCTGGCCTCTGAGGGTTGTGTAGAGAAATATGCTGCTTACCTCAATATGACATTGTCATGTGCGATCTGCATTTTTCACTGTTGCTGTAAAATGATCCTCACATTGTCTATAATTTTGACAGTAGATTTTTTATGTCTCCATGTAGCCTTTGACTAAAAGATAGAGTATTTCTGGATCTGCATATTTGTATTTTCCAAAGATTCAAACCGTTTCCTCTATTCATTTCTACACTCAACATCTCTGAATTGGACAGCAGGTAAAGATTTTTCCCTCAGGTGGGAAAAAAATCAAATACAAATCAACCAGTCAAACAAACAAACAAACAAACAAACAAACAAACTAAAAACAAGCAAAGATCTGTAAACACTCCATTCGTCCCTTTACCAAAGATACAGACAATAGTGCATACATACAAGGATCAGAAGGAAGAAAGAGAACAGATATCACCAAAACAGTATCCAGAAACCAGAAGCAGTACAAAAGACCAGTGCCTGACACGAAAGAATTGCAAATGTATTAACTGCTTGATTATTCCAAGGGTGCTCAGTGAACTTCAGGTATACACAGAGGAGCAACTCAATATAATCAGAAAAATAAAAATGTTCAAACTGAAATAGTATAGGTTATTTTAATTAATGGAAACAAAAACAAAAAAAAAGTAAGCAAAAGGAATACTTCATGGATTCAAAGATAGATGAATGTCTCTACAGAAAATAAAGAAAAATATGTAAAGAAATGAATAAATCTTCAGAGATTTACTGGTTATTAACAGAATTAGTATTTGAATGATAAATACTGAAAGAAAATAAACAAAAAGCTTTCCCCAGCTATCTATCACTGAGATACCAGGCAATACTTCTAATTTTCTTTACAGACTACTTTATTTCACCAAGTTGGGCTGTCTTGGGTTTGAGTTTGCAAGTGTATAAACTGGGTTCCCAGTCTGCAGAGTTTTACTTGTATCTATATCCTCCTGAGTAGATTTCTTTTCAGGGTTTCTTCAGGAGTAGATCATGAGCTTTAATCCAAAAGAGTGAGTTTAATACCTCTATCTGCAGAAACTAACCTAAAGTCTGGTTCATTGATGCTGAGTCAGGATTGAGAAGGATATGGTCCTGAGAGGCCATGTGCTTGAACCCACTGAGGTGGGCTTAGAACATGAAATCTGAATCATGATATAGAAGCTGTGTTTTAAGATACTGTTTTCCTGTCAAGTTACAGTGACTATATCTTGGGAGAAGCAATGTATATAAATAAGAGTTTATGCAGCCTTTAATGTTCCACATTATATGCCAACACAGCATGGAAATCATAACAGATTTACTTGAAAGAGTTGGTGCTATTACATCCACAATCAGAAGCAGATAGCAATGAATGCATGCTAGTCCTCAGCTCACTGTTCCTAATCTTGTGAGGCTTAGAATCCCCATGCTTAGGTACCACCCACCAAGAGCAGCAAGACTTAGCCCTCAGCATAATTAATACTATCCCTGATAAAGATGCTACTAAGAAAACCTATTCTATTCTCACCTGATATTGTAAATCTTTTTAAAATATTTGTTGTACATATATGGTTTATCTAAATGTATATTTATGTACTGCATGCATGTCTCCTGTCTATGGAGGTCAGAAGTGTACAGAGGCTCCCTTTGAACTGGAAACACAGGTGATTAATACTGCCTTATGAGTGCTAGGAACCAAACGTGGGTGTCCTGTAAGAGCAGCAAGTTTACTTGAGTGCTGAGCCATCTCTCTAGTCCCACTCATTTCTTTTGTCCACACTTCTAGAACCTTTAAACTCAAGGTCAAGTCACCAGCAATTGCAGTGTCTGATGAGAAGTCTCTCTGCTAGAATAGGGAACATTCTTGCTGCATTCCCTATACATGGGTGAATTATTTTCATGCAGTAAAAAGAAAGGACAAAAATCTTCAGCTAGTTGTATTCAGTCCTTTTTAACAGACATAGTTACTTGATACTGCTAGTGCCTTGTTCCTTTTTTTTTCCTTATCCAAAATCTAGTTTCTTCATACTATCACAAAGGTGATATAATTTCAGTACACATATAAACATCTGATGGATGTTCAGATGACGGCAGAAGTCAAGTGGCTTTAAATTCTGTTTTCTGATGTCCAAATGAACTGAGATATTAGGCTCAAGAGTAATGTAGGTGGAACAACACATCCATTTTATTAGATTATATGGTTTCTTTTGTCTTTACCCATAAGTTGAAGTTAATCATCTAGACCCTCATGGTTTGATGTTATACTATGGTATGTAAGCAAATAAATTTTTGTTTTTCAGTGCATGTTTAGCAAAAGAGCAAAAGTTAAACCATATATAGTTATTTTTTTCTAATATGAAAAGAGACATAGTTCAAGAGTGGGAAAGTAGAGACTATAAAATAAGTTCTTCATATAATATGATGGGCACCATTCTATCATTATAATGAAATGATTTTGTTTACAGACTTTGTTAAATAAAAGGCATATTATATAGAAACTGGGCAGTTCAAAATTTAAGCAGTAAACCTGAGGGTCAGTTAGGACTCACCACTGGGCTTATCACATCAAGGTACTAGCAGATATAAATGGCTGAAATGTCAAACAAGAGACTGTGATTACCTCTGGATAAAGAAAAGAGGAATGTAGGCAGTTCCAATAACTCTTTCAAACTCATTCATGGTTGAACAAAAGACCCCCCCCCCCAACAAAGGCCCAACAATACCAAAGCATTCTCAAGAGTACCATCCTAGAGAGGAAAAACCTTACTATGTGGAACATCACGTATATTATTCATATTTAAACTACAGTATATTTGTAGCAACGTGCATGTAAGAATAAATACTGGGAAAGTATAAAATGGATTTATTTTCTAGATAAGTAGAGATGTTTTTATTTAATCTACTTAGACTTTTTTGGTCTAAAGTCTAACTAATTTTTAATGGTTTTTCTTATCCTCACTTCAATGGTAATACAGTTACTAACAACTAATTCAGATTTAATGAAAAGACAAAAAATGAAAAATATATTTTGGATATCTAGAATACTTAGTTAAATATCATAAAAAAGTGTGTTTATGCAGCTGGAAAGATCATTCAGTGGTAGAAGCACACATTAATACTCTTCCAGTGAATCCAAATTTGGTCAGTTCTGCACATCCAGACCAGCCCCTTAACACTGCCATTATTTACGGTTTAGAGACTCCACGACATCTTGTGCCCTCTGAGACACACATACATGGATATACCTCCATAGAAATACAGGAACATACAAAATTAAAATTGAAAATAAATCTTTTTGAAAGAACTCTTTTCAATTTTAGAATTTTATTGCTAAATATTCCAGAAAACTTCAAATAGTAAAACCTATAATGATTTTATTTCTTTCTATAATTCTGGAATATCAATTCAATTTAAAAATTAAAAATAAAAAACAAAATCAGACAATACAGTCAAAAGACTACAATTAGAGTTGTGACATATGGGATTCCTAGGATATTTTTTGTTTATTATCTTTCATATTTCTTATATGTAGAAGTTGTCTGTACCACATAGTTGTCAAATAATCTTAAAGAGAATATTTGTACAAGAATTTTTCAACTTTACCATTAACTTTATAACCAATACCTAAAACTATTTTGTAGCAGTAGAAAAATTTTAATTTGATACTTTTACTATAATTAAAATCAGCATAGCTATTAAAAGAAACAATGCCACTAAAATCAGGGACTCCACAAGACTGCCCACTCTCCCCGTACCTATTTAACATAGTAGTGGAAGTCTTGGCCAGAGCAATTAGACAGCAAAAGGAAATCAAAGGGATACAAATTGAAAAGGAAGAAGTAAAAACATCACTATTTGCAGATGACATGATAGTGTACCTAAACGACCCTACAAATTCCACCAGGGAACTCCTACAGCTGAAAAACAAGTTCAGCAAAGTGGCTGGATACAAATTAACTCAAACAAATCAGTAGCCATCCTCTATTCATAGGACAAACACATGGAGAAAGAAATTAGGGAAAAGATACCCTTCACAACAGTCATAAAAAATATGAAATACATTGGTGTGACTCTAACTAAGCAAGTGAAGGACCTGTATGACAAGAACTTCAAACCTTTAAAGAAGGAAATTGAGGAAGATCTCAGAAAATGGAAAGTCCTCCCATGCTCATGGATTGGAAGCATCAACATTGTAAAAATGGCCATCTTACCAAAAGCAATCTACAGATTCAATGCAATCCCCATCAAAATACCAACCCAATTCTTCATTGAGTTGGAAAGAGCAATGTGTAACTTCATCTGGAATAACAAAAGAACTAAAATAGCAAAATCCATCCTCAACAACAAGAAAACAGCTGTGGGAATCACTATCCCGGAACTCAAGCTATATTACAAGGAAATTGTGCTAAAAACTGCATGGTACTGGTACAGAAATAGGCATGTGGATCAATGGAATAGAATAGAAGCTCCAGAAATGAGCCCTCACAAATAGGGTCACCTGATTTTTGACAAAGGAACTGTAAACATTCAATGGAAAAAGGACAACCTATTCAATAAATGGTGTTGGTCCAACTGGCAATCAGCATGCAGAAGAATGAAAATAGACCCTTTTTTATCTCCTTATACAAAGCTCAAGTGCAAGTCAATCAAAGATCTCCACATTAAACCAGGTACACTGAAACTACTAGATAAGAAAGTAGGGAAAACTTTAGAACACATAGGCACAGGAGAAAATTTCCTGAACAGAACACCAATGGCTCAAGCTCTAAGGTCAAAGATTGACAAATGGGAACTAATGAGATTGCAATGTTTCTGTAAGTCTAAAGACACTGTCAAGAAAACAAAACGGCAGCCAACAGAGTGGGAAAAGATCTTTACCAACCCCACATCAGGTAGAGTCGTAGTATCCAAGATATACAAAGAACTCAAGAAGCTAGACATCAGAGAATCAAACAACCCTACTAAAATGGGGTACAGAGCTAAACAAAAAGTTATCAATTGAGGAATATCAAATGGCTGAGAAGCATCTAAGGAAGTACTCGATATCATTAGCCATCAGGGAAATCCCAATCAAAACAACCCTGAGATTCTGCCTCACACCAGTCAGATTTGCAAAGATCAAACATTCAGATGACAGCAGATTCAGGTGAGGATGTGGAGAAAGAGGAACATTTCTCCACTGTTGGTGGAATTGTAAACTGGTATAACCACTCTGGAAATCAGTCTGGTAATTCCTCAGAAAATTGAACATAGTACTACCAGAAAACCCAGTTAATCCACTTCTGGGCATTTACCCCAGAGATGCTCCAACATACAACAAAGATACCTACACCACAATGTTTATTGCATATCTATTTATAATAGCCAGAAGCTGGGAAGAACCCAGATGTCCTTCAGTAGATTAATGGATACAAAATTTGTGGTACATTTACACAATGGAATACTACTCAGCTATCAGTAACAATGACTTAACGAAATTTTTAAGAAAATGGTTTCATTTTGAGAATATCATCCTGAGTGAGATAACCCAGTCACAAAAGAACAGACATAATATGCAGTCACTGATAATTGGTTACTAATCCCAGAAAGCTCTGAACACCCCAGAAACAACTCACAGACTGTGTGCAGTTCAAGAAAAAAAATAATGAAATGAAAAAACCATATGTTTACTCTTTACACACAAAGAAAACCTTGACTACTTCCAGGTTACATCCTGGTTTACATGTACTTCATGCTCATTTTAACTAGTAAGATCTTAATGCACACTATCAAACCTTATTTAAAAATAAGCCAAACAATGAGAAAAATATATTTGTATACTTTTATGCAAAAATGCTGAAAATTTGTACATTTATCTTTTTTTTAAATAAAGTTCTTCAATAAAAAAAGATTGAAGCCGGAGACTTAAGAATTATTTTATCTTTAAGCATTTTTGTTGGGGAATATTTTTCAATAATATTTTATATAATGTAATGTAAAGAATTTTGTTTTACCTCAGGAATACTTTGCTTACAGATATTCTTTGGTCAAATGTGTTTCTAGCTCTTTTGGAGTGAAATTCAATTGCTTCTGGGTCAGAAACTATTGAGTTCTCATTCTTCCCAAAAATTCCTAATGTCCAAAGAACATACAGATGTATGCTCTTCTACTTCTTTTTCTGTTCAAAGCATACTGAATATTAATAGTCATATATCGACTTTGTATATAGGCAGAAAGTAGTGGTAATTAGATACTTGTATGATCTCAATTAATATAAGGAAAATAAAGATATTAAGTCATAATACTTTTAATATTTAAAGTATTTTCAAAGTAGCTTAAATTTTCTCTTTGATTTTATGAAACTTGTGATGGTTAATGTAAGCATAAATCTTTAAAACCTGTTAACTGTGAGATTTCACCATTGCTATGGTATTGTATGGCTTTGTGTGCCACCAAAGAGAAAGGAGCATCAGTTGATGATATGCTTACAGGAGACCAAGCTTAACAAATTCTTTAATTAATGATCAGTGAAGGAGGTACCAGCTTGTTGTGGGTGGTGTCATCCCTGGGCTGGTGGTACTGTGTTCTATAAGAAAGAGGGTGAGCAAGCCATGTGGAACAAGCCAGTAAGTAGCACACCTCCATGGCCTCTATATCAATTTCTGTTTCCAGGTTCCTGCCCTATTTGCGTTTCTGCCCTGATTTTGGGGGGTGACAAACAACAATGTGGAATTGTAAACTGAATAAATCCTTTCTCCACAACTTGTTTTTAGCTATAGCAATAGAAAATGTAGCTAAAACAGCTACACTTGAGTTGTTTCTGGACAAAGACATAACGTGTAAGGATACACCAAATGATTTACATATACTTGGCTGGGGTGAAAATGTACTGATCAAGCATAGAGTAAATCAAATTTGGAAAGATGAATTAGAAGCTATTATAAAGAGATAATCTGTTAATTAGTTTCTTCAGAATAATAAATGTTAATAGTTTCTAAAATATGAATGTTAGGTTTTCATAAGATCTTTGACATAATCCTGATTACTTGGACTTTGAAATATAATGACACATACAAATAATTTCAGGTTAAATATAATCAACTTCAATTTGACCTTTATCACAAGAATACAGAACTCACAATGCTCTCAAGGTCTAGAAACCTGTACCTATGAGAGCAGATTTCTATTTTAAAAGATTATGATCCCAAATGCCAGAGCTGCCAGCAGCCATCTATGGCTAGCAGTTTGGGGACCCTGTTCCTAAAATTATTGCTTCTAGCAGATGTCTTATCCACAGTGAGAATGATTCAATACTTACAGTGATAAAAGAAAATACTCAAAGCATCCAGCTTTTCAAAGAAAACTTCCACTAATATATTAGCTGTGGTAAAATTAGTGAGAAAATACTCCTCTACCTTGTCACAAATGGTTTCCCCTCCCTCAAGTCCAGAATTTATCACCAATCACCGAGGACGTTATGAGCCAGCATTAAAATAATTTTCCAAGTTTTTATCAAATACGACCTTTTCTATCCTCATATGGGCATCAATTTATTAATTTCTTGTGATAGATTCCATGACATATCATTTTGGATAATGACTTGCTCCCTGCTGATGCTAAGGCTAGTTACTGAGACAGAATCTCCCTAATTAAAATGCACCTAGGAAAGTTGCACTGTGGCCAGGATTTCAAAGATGGTTAAGACAAATTAATATTGTTGAACCCAGGAGATACATTATTAATTCCTCTTTATGCTTCCTTTCTTCCATTCAAGGACAATTTACTCCCTAAAGGCAGAGCAGATCCCTTAAGTTTCTTATAGTCTTCTTTTGAAAGGCAATTTAACTCATTGTTTCAAACCTTAGCTTCATTTTTTTAAATATTTTAATTTATGAGCTCAGTCAAACCACTATAACCTAAATTTCTATAAATTATGTTCAAATTTAGAAATGATGAATAAAAATAAAATAAAATGTATTTTAGAAAAAATGTATGACATGTGAAAATATCATGACTTCTGATAATCACATTTGTCATGTGCTTTAAAATATCTATAGCATTTTTTTTTCAGTAGAAATCCTCATTTGAAGAAACAAGAAGAGAGCATGCAAGGCTAAATATATGGGCATTTATTCATATGCTTGAACTTCTTTGTGATTAATATGGTGAGGAAGCATTCATAAAATTTACTTGTTATTCTTTTAAAAAATAAATGGCATAATCATAATGAAACACTTTTCGAAGCTTCAAAGTTTATCAGGAAATGTAGTTCATATCCGCAGATTTGAAGACGATATAGAAGGAAGCAAAAGAACAAAGGGTAATTTAATAATTGGTTTGTGAAAAACATACTTAAATTAATCAAAACAAGCAAAGCTGTGTCATTTAGTATCCTTTGTGGAGTGTAGATCATACTGCCTGACTATATCATTAGTCATAACAGACCTCTGAATTCTCCTTGGCAGTGATAAACCATTTTGCAGGGTTGATTTGCTTGTTCTTATCAGAAATTTAATTTTAAAAAGTTTTTATTAAGCAACATGAAAGTCAATGTTATAAAAATATTAATACTTTGAAGACTAATTACTTTACTGTCCTTTTAATGTAAGGTTATAATGTAAGGTTATATAAGTTTATATATATATATATATATATATATATATATATATATATATATATATATAAAGAGAGAGATAGATAGACAGACAGACAAACAGACAGACAGACAGACAGACAGACAGACAGACAGACAGACAGATAGATAGATAGATAGATAGATAGATTTGTTAATAATGAATATTCATGGGAATCTTTTTTATAATAACTGTAGACATAGGTCTCTCCAGGCAATCTCATGGGTTGGTGTTTTAGTTCTTGGGAGCCCTGGAGAGTGTGGTTGGTTGATAATGTTGTTCTTTGCTTGGGGTTGCAAACCCTTTCAGCTCCTTCAGTCCTTTCTCTAGCTCCGTCACTGGGATCCTCTTGTTCATCTGATGGGTTAGCCGCAAGCAACCTCATCTGTATCAGTATGGCTCTGAGGAGGTTTAGATATTAGGCTCCTGCCAGTAAGCACTACTTGGCATCAGCAATAGTGCATGAGTTTAGTGGCTGTATATAGGATGGATCCCCAGGTGAAGCAGTAGTCTCTGGATGATCTTTTCTCCAATCCCTGCTCCTCTATTTGTCCCTTTATTTCCTCATGTGGGTATGTTGTTCTCCCCTCTAAGAATAAATGAGGAATCCATATTCTGGCCTTCCTTCTTTTTGAGCTTTACAAGGTCTGTGTATTGTTTCATGGGTATTCCAAGCTTTTTGGCTAGTATCTGCTTACCCTTGAGGGCATACCATGAGAGTTTTGTGATTGGGTTACCTCATTCAGGATGATAGCTTCTAGTTTAGGTAAAACTAAACAGAAACATTGACCATTCTTCGTAAAGAAATCGTTCATAGCAGCCCTATTTATAATAGCTGGAAAGAACCCAGATGTCCTTCAGTAGATGAATGGATACAAAAATTGTGGTATACTTACACAATAGAGTACTACTCAGCTATTAGTAGCAATGACTTTATGTAATTCTCAAGAAAATGGATGCATCTAGAGAATATAATCCCGAGTGAGGTAATTCAGTTACAAAAGATGAGACATAATATGTAGTCACTGATAATTGAATACTAACCCCAGAAAGCTCTGAACACCCCAGAAACAACTCACAGGCCACATGAAGCTCAAGGAAAACAAAGTCCAAAAAATGAAAACCTCAGTCCTTCTTAGGAGAAAAGAATAAACATGTAGCACCCTCTCAGAATGTGGTACATCTGGACCTTAAATTATTAATAATTCAAAAGCTAAGAATATAGCCTTATGACAATTATTTGTATTCAAAGATCATTATGCTTAATTTATACACACTAAAAAAACTGTTTCCATGTTATGTTTGGTCCTACATGTACTTTATGCTTATGGTAACTAGTGGGATTTCAATGCATGCTATCAAACCTCTAAAAAAAATAAGTACTGACAAAAATATATTCATATAGTCATATAATGTTATGCCAAAATGCCTTTAAGAATCTGTACATGCACCCCTATTTTTTAAAAAATAAAGTTGTAAGAGAAAAAAATAGTAGGGCAAAGTAAATTTTTTTAACTTGGTTTGTTTCTGCTTGTTTATTTGTTTCCTATTCCTTTGTCTTTTCTACAATAAACTATACTTATGAAAAGGTTTAATTACCAGACATTGGTGGGAATGCTTTTTGACAATTACCGAACATTTATTTCGTAGATGAAAATACTCAAATACTTGTCTTCAATTACTTTAGGTCAAATACCAAGCTGTAGGAGGATTTCAGAGAATAGAATAATGAGAATTGTGAGACCTGGTAGTTTTTCTAAACCTGCTATAAAGAGAATGCAAGATCAAGTGGTTATTAGTCACAGAGTTTGAAGAAGAACTTTTTATTTTTCTCTCAAATGGGTTTTTCAACATGTTGGCAATATTTTAAAATGGCCCGTGCTTTTAATGCCAAGCAGTAAAAATCTGCAGTTCTAGGTAAAAATGAGATATTCATATTGATTTGTTTGCATGATCTTATTTCTAAATATGGTGTAAATAAAATCATTTTATTTTCAGAAAGAGCAGTTTTATACAACCTTGTTATCTTTAATATTACCGTAGTAAGTCATTTAGTGTGATGCTTGGTCCCCACTTCGTATCACTGTTTGGAAAGGTGCCAAACTTTTTAGAGGTAAATCCTTGCTGAAGGAAGACAAGCCTGAACTTGTTTGCTACTTTTTATCTGCTCTTTGAGCAAAGACACAAATGGATTAAGGAATTCCTGCTTCAGCTGCCTGTTACCCTGTCTTTCCAACCATGACAGAGTGTTTCCCTCTAGAACTATAAGCCAAAATAAAATTTCTATTACTTGGTTGGATTATGATATTTTACCAAAGCAACAAAAATAAAAGTAATACACATGCATTGATGGATTAATAAGTATTAAAAGTCATATTAAAAGAATTTTGAAGAACATAAAATAAAAATAATTTGTACTATTATTACTGACATTTCAATTATTGTTTGTATGATAACCAAAAATTTAAACTCAAATTTCAAAAAAACAGTTCTTGGTTAGTAGACTTCATTCTCTCCCAAAAAATTATTTATCTTTTGCAGAAATTCTAAGTACGGCCATATGCAATTCTACTCATCAAGTGAACTTGGCAAGTTCTTCACTGACTGATCCCTCTCCCCAGTGTCAATATTTTGGTTATGTTTAAATGTTCTATTGATGTTCAGTGCATGTGCAATCCATAACATTTACCACTCCAAGGTGTACTCATCACTCTTTTCTGATTGTTATTGATATACATCATCATGATAATATCTTATTTAGAGGATATCTCACTCCCAAAGAAGTTCTACTCCTACCAGTTCTTTTTGTG
Organism: Micromys minutus; assembly: GCF_963924665.1. Taxonomy (NCBI): domain Eukaryota; kingdom Metazoa; phylum Chordata; class Mammalia; order Rodentia; family Muridae; genus Micromys; species Micromys minutus. The sequence continues at coordinate 188,821,944 of NC_137969.1, read as the reverse complement.
TTCTCTTAATTAAAGATGAAAAAAAAAAAAAAACACACAAATTACACTAGTCTTCTATTCTTTTTTAAATTCCTGTATTCTGGTCATATTTTATACATAGAATTATCCAAAGTATAATATTTCCTGACATTTGTCACTTAGTATAATGTTTTCAACATTTATACATGCTGTAATATATATACTTATCTTTCATTTCTTTTTATTGTAGGGTAATATGCATATGATATATTTTATTGTCCATCCATGAATTGGTTGACATTGCATTCTTTTTACTTTTTGTTACTGTGAACAGTCTTATTAACATTTTTATTCACGTTTTTGTGGTTTTATTTTCTAGAGCACTTGTGCTTGGTCATACATTCAATATTTGAAGAATGACATCATTTTTTCAAAGCCTTTATTTTTGGGGAGAAGATAAAATGAACTTACTTTAAATACTGCCATTTTTACTTCATACTCTATTTTGCCTAAACTGACAAACTCCCTCTCTAAGCAACAATAGTTTCCCAAACCATATTTGTTCGCAACCTCCTCTCTAAGTAACAATAGTTACCACAAAACATAATGTCTGTTACTAACAACAGAAAGAATAAATGAATTTGGCTGATTGGAAAAGCACTTCATGTCAGTTAACAATGATTGTAAAACTCTGTTTAGTTAGGGGAAGGAGAATAAGACTGAAATCCTGAGGGCCAGCAGTCTCAGCTAACCTGGAACTTCTCAGACACTGAGCCACCAACCAGGCAGCATACACCAGCTGATTTGGGGCCTCCAACATATATACAGCAGAGGACTCCTGGGTCCTGACCTAGTCAGAGAAGATACAACTAACCCAGCGATTGCACACTGGGAAGGGGGCCCAAGGAGGGAGGAGACCTGTTAGGGAGTGGGATGCAAAGAGGGGAAGAAGGTGTGTGATGTGGAAAAGTCGGAGTGTAGACTAGGAGAGGAATAATGAATTAAGTGTGAACTGTAACAAAAGATAAAATAATTTTTAAAGAGAAATGATGATGATGATGATGATGATGATGATGATGATAATAATAACAATAATGAAACAATGACGAACACTTGAGAAAGTTCCTAATCCCTGAGTTCTGATTGGTAACAATTGCAACTTTACCTGGAATAGATGTTTGTCAGGTTTATGCCATAAAACCTTCTTTACTCCATATTCCAGGCCTCCAAGAGGGATCAATTCTCCTGAGTCCTTGACTGTTGGCCCTGATGGGTCAAGGACTCTGCTTATGTTATGGGAATAATGAAAGATTTTTCTGTTTCACATACCCACTGGTATATTCACCCATTTTTCTGTGTTGCCAAACTGAAACAGTGTGACACCCTCACTTTAAATTGCTGCCAAAGGGTTCTGACTCTCCCACATTTTCACCAACGTGTGTTAGGAGTTTTTTATTTTATATGTCCTATTAAATGTCAAAAAATTTCACTGTGACTTTGCTTCATATTTTTAACAAGTAAGAATATTAAACTCTTTTCTAGTTTTATTGCTTTTGTAAATTTTCAATACAGGAATTCTATTCGGATTCTTTCTCATTTGCATGTTCTGTGGTTTTTATTTATTGAGAAGTCACAAAGAATCTAAAAATGATTTATCGATTCTGAATAAAAGTGCTTTGACAGACACATGATTTTCAAATGTTCTCTGGTCCTGCAGGTTGCCATTGCTCTATATTTAGGATGCCTGTTGTGATGGCTTATTCTGGTTGTCAACCTTATTGTGTCTGAAATCATCTCAAAAACAAGCATTGAGGTGCTCTTACGAGTTTTTTTTTTAGATTATTTGAAGAATGGGAATCACCTTAAAGATGTGTATTGTGATCAAGTAATGCCCTAGACAAAAGACACGGAAGAACACTTTGCTTTGGTCTGCTTGTTTTCAGTCTTACTGGCAAGTTCATTTCCCAGTTTTTCTGGCATTCTCAACTAATATCAGAATCATGCTCTGTGCGCTTCTGTTGTGGACTGTTTACCAACAGTTCTTCAAAAACCCACAAGGCTCACCTAAACTTTTTGATAGTCCAGAGACATCTAGTCTTTTGAACTGAGAAACTATCAAGTTCTTAGACTCCAATGGGAGGCAACAATTGTTGGATTGGCCAGACCATATTTTGTTAACAAATCTAATGAATTCCCTTTAGTTTTGTTACTCTTCTAGAGAAGATAACACAAAACAGAAAGACATAGAAGTACTTAGGTCTGGAAAGTGCTATTTTTCCTTCCTTCCTTCCTTCCTTCCTTCCTTCCTTCCTTCCTTTATTCATCATTTTACATTTATTTACCCATATGTGTATTTTGTTTGTGTGTGTGCCAGTACCCACCTTATTTTGCATATAGACATCTACTTCTCAAGCATCTTGAATGATATTTAATTATAATCAATTACTATAATTATATATAATCATGTATGTACTCAGTGATGAACATATCATTATGACTTATCAATAACTCATTTTTTGTCTGATCTAATCTTCCTGAATATTGTTTCTATTATTGCTTTAAGACTTAATCTCATTGTTTAGCCTAGGATGGCCTTTAAGTCTTGATTTTGCTTCTAGCTTCATTGTCCCTATGGCTAAGATTATAAGCATGCACCAGTGTGCCTGAGCAATTTTTAATAGCACTTTCTGTTATCTCCCCCCAATAATATTATTGTTGCTTTTCCTGTGACAAAAAAATCTAAGAGCAAGTATCATCAGGGTATATATTTTAAGAATATACTAGTCAAACATCTCAAGAAAGTCTACTGTTTATTCTTCTTTTCTTTTTTATGTTAGCTGACAATACTATATGCTAAGTGGTAGTAGCTAAAAGTCAAATGTTAGTTTCAACTCTGGACAATTTCCCAGGTTTTAAAGATTTTGCATTCCCGTAGTGAAACTCTATTGATTCAAGTTATTTGAACTGAATCAAGGATTCTGTGACCTCTTAGAACCATAAACTTCATTGTCATTTTGAGTAGTTTAAGTACATAAGGGACTGCTTAGTGTTAATCTCTTTACTTACATAGATATCAATAAAGGGGTCTCCCTGTGCATGTGTGTGTGTGTGTGTGTGTGTGTGTGTGTGTGTGTTAAGTTCTGACCCAAATGTGCTTTATATTTTTTTAAATGCTTACAAAAGGTAGTTTAAAGTTACATTTTATATTTTATATTAGAAATTTAAAGTTCATATAAGTACATGTATTTTCAGATTTGTCTTTCATAACTCAACATGTAAAAATAAAAGATAGTATACAATTTCAAAAATGTGTGCACTCTAGAATGTTGTCAGCACCCTTACAAAGTCTTGTAGGGCTCTTCTCTCAAACTGTCATTACCAAGTATAATTTTATTGCCATGAATTCCAATGAGCAAAGCAAATTTTAATGTTTAATAAAGTTGTGCCTAATAGAAAGGCAGGCTTCCACTAGCAATAAATTATACATTATATATATATATATATATATATATATATATATATATATATATATATATATATATACTCATTTTAGGTTTTCTATGTCTTATTTCAATCACAAATATATTAGGAATAGATCTTAGAAAATTAATTATTAAGCTAATAAAGGAAGAAACAAAAATTACAAAGTTTTAAAGAATTATGTATATAGCTACTCAAATCTCTGAGACACCTATATATCCAATATAATTAGTAAGAAAGAACTCTCAAATTAATTATGACTAACACTCACACCACCAGTCTTTTTACAATAGTGATTCTATGTCAAGGATCAAATATTATGTATTAATTACTTGCTTCCTGAAGCAAATTACTGATGAAATGCAGTGCAAAGACCTTGGTTTATCTTGGTTTTTAGTTGTGGGAACAGCCCACGATCACAAAGAAAACATGAGAGTGGAAATGTGAGTCCACTGGTCAGATATTATATGTAGTCAGGGAACACCAGTGATGAGTGTTTCTGCTTGACTCATTTCTACATTTGTCTTTAGACTGTGACTCTAGCTGCTTGAATGGAGCTTTCTCCCTCAGGATGGTTTTTTGCTTGTTTTTTAGATCTCCCTGGAGTAAGTGTCCTATGCAGTCCTAGAGATATGCCTCCTAGATGATTCTGATGACTGTTTCAATATCAGGACTGATCATGCAAGATATGCTCCAAGACTGTTTACTAGTCCCTCACTAAAACAACAATTAAAATATGTGGGTTGAACACATTTTGGAAGGGGATAATCTATTCATATCAGCCATAAGACATTCATAAAGAAACTAGAGAATCATGATTTCTCAATTTAATGCCTCATCTAATAAGCATTGAAACCTCTTCATTATAAAATGTTAAATGTGACTGAGTATAGCCTGATCATCTTTTTCTTCATGCATCAAGTATTTAAATTCTTCTAAGCATATTCTTGATTATAGTCAATAATTAGTTTAAGGGTTAAAGTAAGGAATATTTAAATATTTTTCTCTAGCTGTTGCTGTATTTCATCTTTACTTATGACCAGGTTTATGCAGATGCATGTATAGGTACACATAAATACACATAACACAGCCCCAGAGGTGGGACCTCTGAAGTGTGAAATGTTTATTTCCCTGTCAATTCCCTCAAACTTAATTTTTCAAAGAAGTCTTTAAAATAAAATAACTCCCACTATAACCTGGTTGTGTGGTTGATATCAAGTCTTGCACAGTAGATAGGTGAGTTTATAATGATTTTTAAACAGATTTATTGCTAACCAATTTAATTATAAGAAAAACAATATGTGGCAAAGAGGTAGTGGATGTATAGTATTGAACAGGTCACTGAAAGCAATGAACTTGTAGACTGGTATAATTTATTATTTTACTGGGCTTTAAGAAACCATTTCAGAATCCGTTGTGATAAATAAGTTATTGATTGTAGCCTCTTTAAAATTTAGTTGAAACATTTTATTTTGTTTGTGCCAGCATTTCTCTTGCCTGTAAGGCATGTATAATCTGAAGTAATAGTGACAGTTGCTCCTAGAGGATACAGAAACAAGAAAATAAACTGAGTAAATAGCAAGCGTGCCACACACTTTATATCACACTAACTTCTACACCCTTGCCTGGCACACACATCTCTAGCCTCTAATACAGTTTTCTTTTCATTTTCTGCCTTTACTAGTGAGGAATAGAGCATTGTATCACAGCACTAATATTTTTTTTTGATTTTTTTTAAAAAAATAAACCCTAATAGCTATCAATAGAATTTAGACTTTATTTTCCACATTCTAAAAAAACTGTATTTCATAAATGATAGAATTCCTAACATATTCAAATCCTTGCAAATTATACTTATAAAGGCTGTTCTGTTATGAATGTGTATGATACTTATTGATTGTCAATGTGACAGTATCTGAAATTCTGTAGAAGGCAAGCCTCTAGGAACAATTTTTAAGTATTTTTTTTAATCTCTGAACATGACTGTGAGGCTTTTCCAGAACTAAGTGGGGATGAGTGACCTAGGTTGCATCGTGGATTATACAAATTCTGTAGCTCTTCTTCATGATAAAATGTCACTTTGTTATTAAGAACAGCAACTTAACTAAGAAAATGTGTGGTATTGAATTAATAGTGTTTATCACAGTGAAACCTATGAAAGTATTGCATCTCATTATTTATGTTGTTACATTATCACATATCATAGATAAGCAAGGTCAAAGAAAGTACAGTTCATGGTCACAGATGTTTCAGGCTGTGATTACCTAGTTTCACTGCATTAGGCATATTTTTGGATAGAACACCTCTGTCAAATGGCATAGTGGAGAAAAGCCTCTTGCATCATGGTAGCTAGAAAGCAGACAGAGTTACACAGGAATAAGCCACAGACAAGATAGTCATTTCTATGTCATGTTCATGGAGCTACTTTCTTAGTCCACACCTATCAGCTATTTGCTTTGTTCTTCCAATGATATATCACATTATCAGTTTATCAAGGAATCAAAGCTCTAATTAGATCAGCATGCTCACAGTCCAACTACCTCCCAATTGTTGGATTCATCAGCAATCAACTTATGGGTAGGGACCTGTAACTATAATAACCAGATGCTCTTGATGAAGGAGAGCAACAAATCAACAACTGGGTGTTGTAGAATGTTTTGCCTGCCAGATATACCAATATTTAGTTGACAAACTGGTGTGCCAGCTTTCCCTCCTGTAAGTATTCAAGTTTTTTATGTTACTGGTTGGAGAAAGACTATGACCTAAAACAACTTGGAGAGAAAAGGGTTATTTTTGACTTATTGGGGTCATTATTGAGAGAAGCTAAGCAAGAACCTAAAACAGGGCAGTAACTTGGAGGCAGGAACTTGATGGCAAGAACTTACTGACTTCCTCAGCTTGATTTGTTATCAAACTGGTCCATCTGCCAACAAATGGCACTAACTACAGTGTGCTTCCCCCAACACATCAGTAATTAATCAAGAGAATGTCCCAGAGACTTTTCTACAGGCAAATCTGATAGTGGTGTTTTCCCTATTGAACGCTCCCCACAAACACTCCTCTTTTCAGACAGCTCTAGCTTTTATTAATTTGACAACAAATAAGAAAGAATAAAAGAAAAGGAAGGAAGGAAAGAAGGAATAAAGAAAAGGAGAAAGAAAAAAGAAATGAAGCAAGGCCTACCAGACAAATATATACACAAACTAAACAGTGCCACAAGGCACCCAAGATAAAGCCAGCCTGATATAACTGTGGCTCTTTATCTTATGAAGATCATAGTTTAACTGAAGAGACAATATAAAAACTTAATTACACTGTTTATTTTACCATATGAGAATATGCTGGAAAGTGGAAATGTCATGAGAACACAGAAAATTTGAGGCATTTAAATATATATTTTAAAGGAAATTAAACAAATATATAGTTATTCTAATAAAATTTTTGGACAACATATATAATACAATTAGAAGGAACAATTTCTATTTGCAAGTATTTGGCAGCCTCTAAAAAGTTGACCATAAAAATGAATTAGGCTATAGAGTGAATGTAAATAGAATGTGGAAACAGGATGACAAAAGCTGATTCTCATAAGTTCTACATGCTCATACTGAAGACTTATATATTCTGTCTTAGTCAAATAGCCACTGTTGTGACCTCTATGCATTGAGCCTCTATTTATGTCATGCATAAAGATTTGTCTTTAAAGAATGTCTTTCTACCACTCATGTTGCACAGAGAAAGACTGAATTACAAAGAATAGCTGGGAGACCATTTTAGTTGCATGTAAACAATGATTACAATGAGTGTTAGCAGAACATTGCACTTAGATGGGTCTTCTGGGCACAAGCAAAGGGGAATCAAATGTCTTCATTTACTGAACATGAGCCAAGCTTTTTCTTCTTTTTTTCTGCTAGTCTCCTATTAGATGCAAAGTTTGGTAGTGACATTTCATCTAAAATCTACAAGATAAAGTCACTTCTGTCCCTCTTAATTTTCCCAATCAATCATCACCTCAGGTCTAAACAATGAAGAGACAGATTGAGTGAAGAGCCAGAATTGTCCTTAATGGAGAAATAGAAGAGAATGTTCTTTATATTCTTGTCATACAGTGTAACCCCTGGATTTCTCATTTCTTGAGCAAATGAATATATTGTATAGCTATTGACTCTAAAGTTACATCAGACTCATTTGAATTCTGAGCTGCTGACACTAGATGTTTGACTTTGGGTGAGTCAGGCAATTTTCTCTCCTCAGTGGAGTTATTAATAGCTACCACAGGGGGATGATGAAAGGATTAAATGGATAACACTAAAATGACTTCGGTGTGAATGACACATACTATGCTTGCAAGAAAAGCATCTCCCCTTTGAATAGGGCCCTTCTTGTTACAATAACAATTGCTTTGATTGATTTTAATAGATGTATACTTCTTTAGTAAATGAAACAAGAGTGTGTTCAGAGACCAGATACTTTCCCATTTGACATTCACTTGTTTGATGGTCATAGGATAAATAATTTAAAAAGGTTAATACTCAAGTAATGGAAAATTTAGAACAGATTTTTGGTAAATTGCCTATTATCCATATATTTTGGATGATTTTAAAAAAGTATTTCTTCTGTCTCATTATATTTTCAGATACTGACAATTCCCATGGACAGATTTTTAAATATCATGCATGTTTATGATTTAATAATTTCACATTGCATAATTAAAAGCTACTTATGTATCTACAAGTTTCACTTGCATGTGCATCTTTTAGTAGCTACTTGTGAACATGATTCCTACTAATTTGGCATTATGACTGAGATTATTCAAGATGATTTAAGTTGGTGTTTACCTTTGATTCAAAGAAGACAACTAACTCAGTTTAGAGTCATCCTGACTTGAACTAGTACAATGTTAAGATCTGTTGTATTTATTACTTTAAATTCAAAAGCAAAACAACAGTAACATGCTAAGACTAAAATGATATCTTATGCCTTTACAGGTTGTTTTACTATTTTTAAAGTTTATTCAACTGAATAACTGGGTTAGTAGAATAAATAATTCAGTATGTAACATAATTTTAAAAATCAAGATATGTGTAACTATTGTGGAGCTATTGTTTGTCTCAAAATAACTACAGACATTATTAGATAAACAATTAAACAATTGTAGAATCAAATAGATTGACTAAATCATTTTAATACTTGTTTTGTTAGACAAGAACAATGACTGTTCATAGAGGGATAAAGAAATTGAGATACAACAATGGCCAGGTCTCTGTCATCAGGAATTGGGATCTGCCCAGAAAGACTGTGCTTGCAGATCAGCTGCTCAAGCCCTTTTACACCTGGGCCAGAGGTGAGCCTGACACATAGTTCCTGAGAGGTCATGCCAGGAGTTCTCAGAGAGCAGAGACCACTTTGTTCTTAAAAGTAAAGTGTATTTTCCAACCCATAGTGAGGGCCTGGTCTCTGTCATCAGGATTCGGGATCTGCATGGGAAAGGCTGTGCTCACAAATAAGCTGCATACGCTCTTTTACACCTAGACCAGCAGAGAGCCTGGGCACAAGCCCAGGGAGATTACACCAGGAGATCTCAGAGCACAGAGAGCACAGTGCTCTCTGAAAAAGTGTCCTTTTAGGCCTAGAGAAAGAGCCAGTTCTTTGCCCATAGGACTCATGACATGTGGGAAGAGGGCTGAGATCCTAGAGATCACAAGAGTTCTCACACCTGAGCCCATGAAGACAGAACTGACTCACTGCAATCAGAACTCATTACTTGCCCACAAAGAGCTGAACACCCAGAAGCAATTTCCTTCCTGAGACCATGGGCCCACAGATCCACAGGAGAGACAGGCACCAGTCAGTGACAACAAGATCATCTATAATCACAGATAACAAGATGGCAAAAGGAAAGTGAAAGAACTTAAGCAATGTAAACCAAGACAATCTGGCAACATCAGAATCCAGCTGTCTCACTACAGCAAGTAGTAGATTGCTAAACACACTAGAAAAACAAGACTTAGACTTGGAATCATACTTCATGATGATGATGAAGATCTTCAAGAAGTGCATGAATAACTTCCTTAAACAATTATAGGAGAATCAAAAGAAATCACTCAAAGAACTACAGGAAAACACAACCAAACAGATGGCGAAGTTGAAAACAGAAATAGAAACAATAAAGGAACCACAAAAAGAGAAAATCCTGGAGATAGCAAACCTAAAAATGAAATCAGGAGTCACAGATGCAAGCATCAGCAACAGACTACAGAAGACAGAAGAGAGGATCTCAGGGGCCAAAAATGACATAGAAAACATAGACAAAACAGTCAAGGAGTATACAAAAACTTAAACGCTCCTAAAACAAAGTGTTCAGGAGATAAAGGACTCAATGAGAAGATAAAACCTAAGGATGATAGGTGTAGAAGAGGACAAAGAATATAAACAACAAGGCACAGTAAATATCTTAAACAAAATCATAAAATAAAATTTCCTTATACTTTAGATCAAGATGATCATATACATAAAATAACCTACAGAAATCCTAATAGACTGAGCCAAAAAAGAAATTGTAAACTATACATAATAGTCAAAACACCAAATGTTCAAAACAAAGAAAGAATAATAAAAGTAGTAAGGGATAAAGGACATGTAACATATAAAATCAGACCAACCAGAATCATGCCCAAGTTTTCAAGAGAGACTATGAAGTTAGAAGATCCTGAACAGACACAAACAGACTCTAAGAAAACACAAATGACAGCCCAGATTACTATATACAGGAAAACTCTCAATTACCCTAGATAGAGCAACCAAGATAATCCAGGACACAACCGAATTTGCACAACAGCTGACCACAAATCAAGCTCTACAAAGGATAATAGTTGGAAAAACCAACACAAGGAGGAAAACTAGACCCTAGGAAAAGCAAAACAATAACTATGCAATAAACCAAAAGAAGAAAGACCACACAAACATAATTCTACCTCTAACAACAAAAATAACAGGAAACAACAATCACTATTTTTTAATATCTGTTAATATCAATGGACTCATTTCCTAATAAAGAGACATAGACTATCAGACTGAATTAGTAAACAGAATCCAGCATTTTGCTGCATACAGGAAATTCATCACAGAGACAAAGACAGAAACTACTCCAGATTAAAAGACTGGGTGAAAACCTTCCAAGCAAAGGGCCACAAGAAACAAGGTGAAGTAGCCATTCTAATATCGAGTAAAATAGATTTTGAACAAAAAGTTATCAAAAAAGATAAGAAAGAACACTTTTTATTCATTACCAGAAAAATCAATCAAGAAAATTTCTCAATCTTGAACATCTATTCTCCAAATACAAGAGCACCCACATTCATAAAAGAAACCCTAGTAAAGCTCAAAATATATATTATACCTTACACAATAATAGTGGGAGAATTCAACCCTCCACTCTCATCAATGTACAGATCATGGAGGCAGAAACTTAACAGAGAGAGCAAAACTGGCAGAGGTTATGAACCAATTGGAATTAACACATATCTACAGAATATTTCATCCTAAAACAAAAGACTATAACTTCTTCTCAGTACCTCAAGTCACCTTTCCCAAAATTGAGCAGATAATAGGTCACAAAACAAGCCTGAACATATTTTAAGAAGATTAAAATACTCTCATGTACCCTATCAGATCACCATGGAATAATACTGGTCTTTAATGAGTACAAAGACAACAAAAAGCACACATGCAAATGGAAGCTAAACAATGCTCTACTCAACAAAAACATGGTCAAGAAAAAATTAAGAATGAAATTAGGATTTTTTTTTTAGAATTTATTGAAAATGAAAGCAAAACATACCCAAACCTATGAGATGCAATGAAAGTAGAACTAAGAGAAAAACTCATACAACATAGTGCCTCCAAAAATAAACTGGAGAGAGCATACACTAGTAGCTTGATAGCACAGCCGAAAGCTCTAGGACAAAAAGAAGCAGATACACCCAAGAGGAGTAGATGGCAGGAATTAATCAAACTCAGAGCAGAAATCAACCAAGTAGAAACAAAAAGAACCATACAAAAAAATCAACAAAACCTTAAGTTGGTTCTTTGAGAAAAGAAAAACAAATAGTGATAAACACATAGCCAGGCTAACTAGAGGGCACAGTGAGAGTATCCAAATAAATAAAATCAAAAATAAAGGGGAGACATAACAAAAGAAACTGAGGATATTCAAGAAATCATCAGATCCTACTAAAAAAGTCTATGCTCAACAAAACTAAAAAATCTGGAGGACATGGACAAATTTCTAGACAGATACCAGACACCAAAATTAAATCAGGATCAGATAAACCATATAAAAATACCATAACATCTAAAGAAATAGAAGCCTCCAAACAAAAGAAAAAAAATCTCAGGACTAAATGTATTTCATTAAGAATTCTATCACATATTTACAGAAGACGTAATACCAATACTCTCCAAACTAGTTCATAAAATAGAAACAGAAGCAACCCTTCTCAACTCATTTGAAGCCACAATTACTCTCATTTATAAAACACCCAAAGACCCTACAAGGTTAAATAACTTCAGACAAATCTTCCTCATGAACACTGAAGCAAAAATACTCAATAAAATTCTTGCAAAACAAATCCAAGAACACATCAAAAGGAGCATTCAACATGATCAAGTAGGCTTCATCCCTGAGATGCAGAGATGGTTCAATATATGGAAATCCATCAACGTAATCCACCATATAAACAAATTTAAAGAAAAAAAAAACATAATCATTTCACTAGATGCTGAGAAGGTATTTAACAAAGTTCAATACCCCTTCAGGTTAAGTCTTGGAAAGAGCAGGAATCCAAGGACCATATCTAAAGGTAGTAAAAGAAATATGCAGTCAGCAAACCAGTAGCCAACATCAAACTAAATAGTGAGAAACTTGAAGTAATCTCACTAAAATCAGGGACTAGATAAGGCTGCCCACTGTCACTCTATCTTTTGAATATTGTACTAGAAGTCCTGGTCAGAGCAATTAGACAATAAAAGGAAGTCAAATGTATATAAATTGGAAAGGAAGAAGTCAAAATATCACTATTAGCCAATGAGATGATAGTGTAGTTAAGTGACCCCCAAATGTAGAGAGCCGTTTGTGCTGCACCCAAACATGGCACGGGCGTCCCACCGATGACTCAGCAAAAAGAACCCAAGAGACATAGCACGCATGTGCCACAGAGTCACAGCCAGCTCTCGGGGCATGCTAATGAGCTACTGGAGGTTGCACCAATCAGGTAGCAACACAAGTCTTGGAGGCATATATAAGCAGTGCATTTTTCTTCCATGTGGGAGCCCCCTGCTCAGAGTATTGTACAATAAAGGTTGTTCGCAGAAGAATCCTGTTGTTGCACGCCTTTTCCTGCCAGCAGAAAGTGGGGCGCACAACACTCAAAAATTTCACCAGAGAACTTTTGCAGCTGATAAACAACTTCAGAAAAGTGGCTGAATATAAAATTAACTCAAACAAATAAGTAGCCTTCCCAACTCAAAGGAAAACTATGCTAACAAAGAAATTAGGGAGAAGATACTCTTCATAATAGTCACAAACAATATGGAATACCTTCTTGTGACACTAAAGCAAGTGAGAAATCTGTATGACAAGAACTTGAAATATCTGAAGAAGGAAATTGAAGATTTCAGATGATCTAAAGGTTTCCCATGCTTATGAAGTGGAAGGATCAATATTGTAAAAGTAGCCATCATATCAAAAGCAATCTACAGATTCAATGAACTCCCCATCAAAATTACAACTCAATTCTTCATAGACTTGGAAAGAGAAAATTGCAAATTAATCTGGAATAACAACAACAAAAAACTAGAATAAAAAAATCTCTTCTCAACAAGTAAACTTCTAAAGTAATCACCACCCCTGAACTCAGGCTATATTACAAAGTAATTGTGTCTAAAACCACATGAAATTGGTATAAATATGGGCAGGTAGATCAATGGAACAAACAAACAAAATAGAAGTTCCAAAAATGAACTCTCACACTTATGGCCACTTGATCTTTGAAAAAGGATCTGAAAATATTTAATGGAAAAAGAACAGCCTCTTCAACAAATGGAGTTGATTCAACTGGCACTCAGCATGCAAAAGAATGCATATCGATTCCTTTCTCATCTCCTTGTACAAAGCTCATGTGCCAGTGGATCAAAGATCTTCACATAAAACTGGGTACATTGAAACTATTAGAGGAGTGATTGGGGAAAGTTTGAACACATAAGCACAGAAGAAAATTTCCTGAACAGAACACTAGTGGTTTATGCTCTAAGATCAAGAATTGATAAATGGGATGTCATGAAATCACAAAGTTTCTGTAATGCTAAATACACTGTCAAGTAAACAAAATGACAGCCAACAGACTGGGGAAAGGATCTTTTCCAATTCCACATCTGATAGAGGTCTAATATTGAATACATACTGAAAACTCAAGATACTAGACTCCAGAGAATCAAACAATTCTATTAAAAATGGGGTACAGAGTTAAACAAAAAGTTCTCAACTGAGGAGTATCACATGGCCGAGAAGCACCTAAGGAAATGTTCAACAACCCTAGTCATCAGGGAAATGCAAATCAAAACAACCCTGAGATTCTACCTCACAAAAATCAGAATGGCTAAGATCAAAAACTCAGAGGACAGCAGATGCTGGGGAGGATGCAAAGAAAGAGAAATACTCCTCCACTGTTGGTGGGGTTGTAAGATGGTACAACCACTCTGGAAATCAGTCTGGAGGTTCCTCAGAAAATAGAACATACTACAAAATAAATAAAATACATAGAGATAGTATAGATTTCATTTATGTCAGTTGACTTAAACCTAAAAGTACTACATTTTCCAAATAAAAGACATTTCATTAAAGCAAGAAAAAAGTAAACAATCAGAGGAAAGCACCTAATAAACAAACATATACATTGTAACTTCAAAGTTGGAACATGTATCAAAAGACCTTAGCCTAAGATAACTGAAGTTATTGTAATAACATGGAAAAACACACTTTAGCATAAGGCTGAAAGTGAAGAAATATCGGTGTCATTCCCGTTACTCAAGAAGCTAAGACAGGAGAATGTGAGTTTAATGCCTAATCAGGCAACATGGTAAATCCTATTCACAAAATTGAAATTAAAAGCAAAACAGAATAAGAAGCATGTGCTGGGTAGTTTTACATCAACTTGACAGAATCTGGAGTCATCAGAGTAGAGGAACCTCTATTAAAAAAATGCAGACAGGTAAATCAATAGAATAGAAGAACCAGAAATGAACCCATACATCTATGTTCACTTGATCTTGAGAAAAGAGCTAAAAACATTTGATAGAGAAAGGATAGTCTATTCAACAAATATTGGTGGTTCAATTGTCAGATAGTATGTCACAGAATGCAAATCAAGCCTTTCTTATATCCTTGTAGAAATCTCATGTCCAAGTGGATCAAAGATTTGCATATAAAACCAGGTACACTGAAACAAATAGAACAAAAAATAAAGAAGATCTTAGAACACATGGGACTGGGGAAAATTTACTGAACAGACCACCAATTGCTTGTGCTCTAAAGTCAAAAATTAATAAATGAAGCCTCATGAAATTGCAAACTTCTGTAATGCAAAGGACCCTGTCAAGAGGACAAAATGTCAACCAACAGATTTGGTAAAGATCTTTACCAATTTTATATCTGATAGAGGGCTTGTATTAAATATATACAAAGATCTCAAAACTTAGACTCTTAGAATCAAATAATCCTACTAAATGGGTTACAGAGCTAAACAATGAATTCTCAACTGAAGAATATTGAATGGCTAAGAAGAAGTACCTAAAGAAATGCTCAACATCCCTAGTTATCAGGGAAATACAATTCTAAACAACATTTAGATTCTACCTCATGGCAATCAGAATGGCTAAGATAAAAACTCAGGTGACCTTCGTACACATTAGCTCAGCTACACTGCTTTGTGGGATTGTGTTGCTTTGGCTGTGATTGAGAATGGTGCCTTTATTTCATGTTTATGGACCAAGATCTTACGTTCAGGACAACAACTATGCTTTTCATATTGTTTCAGGTTTAAAAAAAAATCAAGTACTGACAAAAATGTATTCATATACTGTTATCCAAAAATGCTTTTAATATCAGTATATTTATCTTTAAAAATACAGTTGTTCATTTAAAAAAAAAGTTGATGGGGAAAAAAAAACTCAGGTGACGGCAGATCCTGGCAAGGATGTGGTGAAAGAGAAACACTCCACCACTGTTGGTGAGCTTGTAGGCTGGTAAATCCTCTCTGGAAATCAGTCTGTCAGTTCCTCAGAAAATTGGACATGGTACTACCTGAAGACCCATCTATATCACTCCTAGGCATATACCCAAAAGAAGCTCCAACATCTAACAAGGACACATATTCCATCATGTTCATAGTAGCCTTATTTATAATAGCCAAATGCTGGAAAGGACCCAGATGTCCTTCAACAGAGAAATGGATACAGAAATTTTGGTACATTTACTCAAGGGAGTACTACTCAGCTATAAAAACAAGGACTTCATAAAATTCCTAGGCAAATGAATGGAACTTGAAGCTATCATTCTTAGTGAGGTAACCCAGTCACAAATAAAGCATTCATGGTAGGTGCTCACTTACAAGCAGATAATAACCCAAAAATCAGAATACGCAAGAAACAACTCACATAAATTTTGATGCTCAAAGAGAACAACTGGATTCCTCAGTTCTTCTTATAAGAAAGAACAAAAAACTCATGGGAGGAAATAATGGAACAAATAGAGGAGCAGGGATTGGAGAAAAGATCATCCAGAGATTTCCTTACCTAGGATCCATCCCATATACAGCTCCTAATCCTACACACTATTGCTGATGCCAAGTAGTTCTTATTGGCAGGAATCTGATATAGATGCCTCCTCAGAAGCTCTGCCAGAGCCATACTGATACAGATGAGGATGCTTGTAGCTCATGTTCAACTATCAGTTTAACATGAGGACCCCAATGAAGGAACTAGAGAAAGGACTGAAGGAGATGAAAGGATCTGCAACCCCTGGGAAGAACAAAAATGATAAACTAACTAACCAACCCAGCACAATTTCAAAGAACTAAAACACCAACCAGTGAGTTCTCATGGAGAGACCCATGGCTCCAGGTGCATATGCAGTAGAGGATGTCATTCTCTGGCATCATGAGAGGAGAGGCCTTTGAATCAGTGAAGGTTTTGTTCCCAGTGTAGGGGAATGCCAAGGTTCTGAGGTGGGAGAGGGAAGTTGGGAGAAGGAGCACCTTCATAAAGACAATGGGAGAAGAATGAAAGATAGTATTGGACGAAAGGGTATAACATCTGAAATCTACTTACAGAGAATATCCAATAAAAATAAGAAAAGAAAAACATTCGTCCAGAAGGTTGGTTTGTACACAAGCCTGTAAGCCTGTAGGGCATATTTTTCGTTGCTGAAAGGACGGACCAGCTGCATATGGATGGAGCTGTCCTTTGGCTGGTGGTCCTGAACTGTATAAGGCAGCAGTCTTAATTATTCATGAGGGACAAGCCACTAAGAAGCACCCTTCTTTGGACTTTGCATCAGTTCCTGGCTCCTGCCTATGAGTTTCTGCTTTTGAGGATGACATAGTATATGAAACTGAGTGAAATAAGTTACTTGGTCATGGTTGTTCTTCATGGCAATAGTCGTCTTAACTAAGACAAAGTATTTGCAGAATTAGAGATAACGGTATTGTAATAAGGTAGGGATACAAATATGTCAGGCTCACCTATGATCTTAAATGTGAATTCAGAAAGCAAGAGAGCTCTCAAAATAAAACACATATAGAAATAATAGATGAAACAGACAATATTTCCACATACCGTTGATTGTCTCATTGAAATTGGTCATTGCCTATATTTTTTTGTTTCCTAATCAGGTATTTTGCATAAATTTTCAAGTCCCAGTTTATTGGATATTTTCTTAGGAGTAAAGTAAAGCATTTTTGGGGTGGCAGAAGATGACAACAGAGTTATAACATTACTGTCATAATTTGAAAGATAAATCTGGTGTATATAAATTATAAAAACCAATGCTTACCCCAGTTCACCTGTCTTGAGCTCATATTGGTCAGATTTCTTTGTTCTTTGCTTACTGTCACAACATTGTCTTTAGAAGGCCTTTGCTTTCTGTTTTATATAACATTCTATATAATATTTTTAGATACTATACTGTTTTGTAGGATAAGTCATTCCTAAAAATATTTTGCCATTTAGTATAAAATACATTTAAATCTTTTGATGTGTCCTATGTGATTCATGTTACTGATATGAATGTCATTTATTTCCCAATGTTTGGTGATGTTCCAGATATAATTTATGTTGCTTTCTAGTTTAATTCCACTATAGTCAGAAAACAATATTTGCATAATTTTTATTTTTTGACATTAACAAAGTGACTTTTACATTCTACAACATAGTTTATCTTCTTGACAGTTCCATGTGAACTTTAGAAGAGTGAGTATTCATAGGATTTACAAGAACTGATTCTAGAGTGGTGATTAGATTGAGAGGAATAGCAATGCTGGTCTTGTCCACTCTATCATTATTGGCTTTCTTCCCAGTTCACATATCAGTTAGAAATAAGTGTGATTCAACCTACAGCTATGATTATGTACTTGCCTATCTCACACTTCAGTCCAATGAAAAGTAAGTCATGCATTTTTATGCCCTGCTGGGTGGGAAGTGCAATACTCCACAATATTGTTGTGCTTCCTTGAATCCATTCTCTTAGCATTATGTTGTGTCCCTTTTTATGATTTAATCTTATCTACTCTAAAGTTTGCTTTGTAAGAGATTAATACTTGTCTTTCAGTTTTTTTAGACCACATAGTCTACTCCTTGTTTTACATTGTTCTCACAAGAATCTTTGTAATTAACATGAGCTTATTTTAGATGGTAATGATTGCCTTTTCTTTTTATCTATTGTGAAGCTGTCTTTCTTGTATTCCTAATAGTCTCATTTAAAGTCATGATTGGTAAAGTATAATTATGATCTACCATGTTTTATGTTTGTTGATTTTTCTTGTGATGGGCTTCTTTTGCTAGCTTCTCTCATTTTGATAATTTTAGCAACTACTTTAGGCTTATTAATAATATCTTTTTAAATACTGTATTGCTTTCTGTAGACTTTACAAGAAGCAGTTTTAGTGTAGATAATTGATAAATAATTCATTACTTTTAGTTATTTTTTTCATCCAGATGTAATAAATTTCCAACATTTTTTTCTTGCCTCTATTGTTTTAAATAAAGGCAATTTGGGACTCCAGACATAGAGAAAAATAAAACATCTTAATTTCAGTTATTCCTTAGGTTATTCCTTTCCTATATTCCATCTCCCTCTTTTATTTTGATTTAAGTTCCTAATCTTATTGCATTCTCTCTAAAATACATTGACTTTCTTGTATGCAGTTCAGTGGGTAAACTTATCCTCCCCCCGTCACTGTCTCTCCCCCTTTCTTATATCCTTACTGGAAAGTGCTTCCGCTCAAATGTGTTTACTTGAGGTATGAAAGTTTGATAGTCTCTGGTTCCCGGTTCTCTATATTGATAATCATGATTCATTTAAAAATTTCATACCTATACTTTTTTCAAGAATTTCTAGCCCATCTTCTGCCCCATTGTCTCTCATTTCAATAGTTTATATACTTGAGTAGTCAGTCTTCTGAATTTTGCTCCAAGTTGATACCTTTAAATTTTTTCTCTTACTTTATTAGTATTTCACTGTTGGATGTTTCTGTTGATTTTATTTTACTTTTATGGTACTGGTTCTGAGATTGAAGTCACACAGACATTATGCACACTCTCAACTGTGACTTATAGCCTGATCTTAATTGCTGAACTGTAAGGCTACTGTTTCCTGTGCCACTTCAAATCTACTGTTGAACTGTTGAACTCATTACTGTAGTCTTCATATCTGGCTTTATTTTATTTTTTTTTGTTGTTTCTTCAGTTTTTTAGATATGTGCATACATTTTTCTTGTTTTCTTATGGATTTTATTTTTCTGTTTTTTCCCCCATGAGGAAACTCTGTTTTTATTACCATCATCATCTATTTCTTTCCTGTTAATATGGTGTCATATATTTAACTTTTATTTGTTGTTGAAAGATTCACATATTGTTTGGAGTAGCAGGAATTACAGTAAGCAGGTGTCTAGTGTTAGGATCCATATTAATGTAACTATGTGTTTCATTGTTTTCTTACTCAGTGCTCCATGAAGAAACACCAGGACCATAGAAATCCTTGTAAAAGGAAACATTTAGGTTGAACTTACTCATAAGTTATAAGATTAGACTGTTATCATGATGACAGGAAGCATGGCAGCATGCAGTCAGCTATGGGGCTTGAGAAGTTGCTGACATGTCTATATCCAGACCTGCAGGCAGAAAATAGAAACACTGGGATTGACATGTGCTTTTGAAACCTCAGAGCCTACCACAAAGACATACTTTCTCCTATAAGGCCATACTCACTACCACAAATCCCTATCTTCTACTTAAACAAGTCCATATCTCCTACTTAAACAAGTCCATATCCCCTAATCTAATTCTTCACAGGTAGTGCCACTTCATGATGACTGAGCATTCAAATATATGAGCTAATAGGAACCATTCATATTCAAGACACCAAATGTGTGATTATTTTATTTCTGTACATGTTAGACTTTTCAAAAACCTCTAGAGTCCTTGCTTTTGTCTTCCAGGATTGCTGATTTTTACTCTTCATGCATCCCTTGTATAATACAAATATTCAATAAAAATCCAGTCATTATATTGGAGCCCTGTCGTATGGCAATAAAATATGGAGAAGATCAGGAGTCATATAAATCTCCTCTTACAAACCCCATTTAGTAAGCCTTGTGATTTGATGTAACCTTCAAAGGAATTTCTTATGTAATTTCTAAGAAATACTATTGTCATCCCCTCTCTTGATTGTATTTCCCACAAATTAGCTGCAAAAGTAGCTGTGCTGCCTCCAAACAATCTAGACCTTACTACATGAGGCAATAGTAATACAGCAGAAATCTTCACTGATTACTGGGCACTGCAGTTAGAATCTTATAGTTATTTACCTATTCCTCATACAATGTAGTGAAAGATGCTATAGAAGCTGCCATTCATAGTTGAGGGAACAGAGGGATATGTTAAATAATTTGTCCCTTAACAAATGCCAATCAAGAATTTAGTGGCTAACAGGACCACTAGACTGTCTGGGTGAATAAGTGTTGGATAAATGAGGTTTTTGTTGCCAAGTGAAGGCATGATTTTTGTTGTTGCCATCTGACTGTGCCAGAGGAGCTGGTTAGAGCAGTGCTCCTGTCTCTTAGGACAGTGTTTATCAGCTGCTCTGTGAGTGCTCCCCAATACCATGTCAATACTTGTCATTTGCAAATGTCGGCATTTGTTTAGTCATCCCAGGATGTGTTCTCTTCCAGCATCAAAATTGTTGAGGTACTATACAGGCTGAGCTTTAAAATGAATTATTTGGATGTATCTGTTAAATGACTCCAATAAAATTAGATTCCACTTTCTTTAAAGTCTAACAGAAGAAATCACAGCATTTAATTCAGGGAATTATTAGGGCCCCGTCTGAGCTGCATTGATTCATTTAGTTAGTTTTTTATTTTACAAACAAAGTTACAACTATTGTGTTTCTGACAGGAAAAAAATGTTTAAATTTCATTGCTGTAATTCTGTCAAATTTTTTGGTCAGTACA
Organism: Micromys minutus; assembly: GCF_963924665.1. Lineage (NCBI taxonomy): Eukaryota > Metazoa > Chordata > Mammalia > Rodentia > Muridae > Micromys > Micromys minutus. Next base: position 188,800,723 of record NC_137969.1, on the reverse strand, counting down.
TTTACAAGTATTTTGAATAATAACTCAACTTTAAATAGTTTATATGTAAAGGTTTTATATATTTATTAAGATAAACATGTATGCATTTTGCTTTATGCTTAAAATTTTTATTAACAAGCTGCTATACAAAATTTCTTTAATGTGCCCACATAACATTGCCCTTGCTTATAAATGTTAACATTTTTTGGAATTTCACATGAAAAATAAACTATGCTCGTGACCATGAACAATGAGCTTCAAGTTGGACCAATTGGGATTTCTTTAATTTCCAGTGAAAGTTATATGTGAAAATTTGTTGTGTTTTAATTTTAGTTTTTAATGACAGAAACACGCACATGGTTATAGCATCCTTTGTTAGTACTTCATTGGCATATTATGTATTTGCAGATTTTATTAAGAATAATGATCCAAATTTTATTCAGGACTTTTGAAAAAAGGACAGGAAAGAATACTAATGTTTTTAGTTTGTGCGGAAAGAAGTGTTTTCTGAGCACCTCTTACTGCTCATGTATCCCTTTCTGTGATAAAACATTTTTTAATTGAGTATGAGGGCATGTGTCAGAGTAGACTGATATGTCCAAATTATTAAAATCTTAACACAGGCCTACAAAAATAAAAAAGAGGGAATTCATGAAAACTTTTAGGCTTTGTCAAGTAGTAGATTAATCAATGCAGAGCTTAGGGTCCCCTTTAATTAAGACAGCATCTTTGTATGGTTGCTGTACTGTATCCATTCCAATGTGTATTCAGTGAATATACATATATACAAAACAAAAACTTATAAATAAGACAATAGGAAATTACTTCCACAAACCTTTGACCCTGTTAGGTCTTTCAGCAGTCACTGATAATTGGGTACTAACCCCAGAAAGCTCTGAACACCCCCAGAAAGAACTCACAGACTATATGAAGTTCAAAAAAAAAAAAAAAAAAGAAAGAAAAGAAAAAACAATCCTCAGTGATAATATGGATTTGCAACCTTCATGGCACAACATGAAGATCATTTCCTGTTTATTAATTTAGGACTACTACACAAAAATGTTTTATTAAAATAATATAGTTATTGAATTCATGTTTATGTTTTTATATTAACACATTTTTATATGTTTTTATATTTTTCGGTAGAAAAGCTACCGAGTTGCTGGTGTAATTTGAGTCTTAGGCGTCAACAATAAGGGATCTGTAATAGTCAGTCATTTTCTCATGACCATTTTTCTCCCCAGAGATTATATCTAGCTAAAGATGTTATATGTAAATAAAAGAAGAGAAATTCACCTGAGCAGACAGAGAAAGACATGATTGGGATGAGACAGCTGAAATAGCAGGGATGTAATCACTGTGGAAAGTTAATGTCAACAAAAGGCAGAATTCCTACCTTTCCTAATAAACTGTCTTTACTACAGAAAAGAGCATGTAATATGTTATGAAATAAGATTTATAATTTTTTTCTTCACTTCCCATATGACAAATTCTTTCCTTGAGTTCTGGAAGATTATTTTTCTCTCTGCTGTTTGATGATGCCCTCAGGGATTTATCTGCTCTCCATTCAACAGCTGTGAGTCACATTTTATCACTCAGCTGCTTAAAACCCTTTCCTGCTTCTGGCCACTCTGAAAGGAGGGGCTCTCAAAATCCTATAGCTTTCCAACGACCCAATTACTATTTATTTGAAAATTTTAAACCTCTTGAAAACTTTTTATTCCTGAAAGATGAATAAGCTATGCATTCCCTCATCTGTAGTATATTTTAAAAGATTGCTTTAAAAAATTTTTGATATTATGATACAATCATATAAATTCCCATTATATTTCATCTCTTCACACCTACTCATGAATGCATCCACTTTTCTTTCTTTCAAATATATGCCCTCCCGTGTGTGTGCATGTGTGTTCCTAAAATTATAAATATGGCAGCCTGCTCTATCTTTATGACAAAACTCAAAACTTGCTTGTATGTGATTTCAGGGATATTTGATATTAGATAAACAATAGGTGTGTTTTCCCCTGAGCAGACTATTGCTCTCATTCTCAGAATACCTTTTTTCTATAGGTCTTTATGTAGAATTGAGCTCCTTTAGACTTTCCTCATCAACATAAGACTGCCTATTACTACCATAGTTCTTTGGGTTATGTTTGGCAGCCTTTTTCATAAGATTTCATGAATGTAGTTTCTAGGACATATACTATTGCAGCCAGCTCTCTGTGTGTATGGCTCTCACAATCTCTCTTCTCCCACTTCCACTGTGATACCTGAGATTTTTGTGCAGGAGTAATACCAATATAATTCGGCATTTTGATTGGTTGTGGTTTTCTTTATTTGTCTCTGTGTGTTACAAACAGAAGTTTTCTTGAGGGTGAAGACTATGCTTATCTGTTGGTATAGGGGTAAACGTTTAAGGATAATTCAAAGGAAGGGATTATGCTGCTTTAGAAAAAAATGATAGTTGTAGGCTCTTCTTCAGTTTCCATGACCTCACAACAGGCTCTAAGTAGTTGGCTAAGTTTCCAGTGTCAGGCATAATTTCCCTCTTGCTGAGCAGGTCTTAAATTCAATTAGAAAGCTACTGGTTACTGTCAAGAAAGGTATGCCACTACTATACCCTTTCAGACACCCTCTTTATATTCTGACTTAGAAATACCATCATGATCAGTTTATGTTTCCTCAGCAGCTTTGTATTACATCATCCATGCAAGCTTTCAGTAGGCACTCTTTGTTACTTTATACATAAGAAGCAGCCTGGGAAACTGTCCTCTGGAGTAAACCTACTCAGCATATTGCTGTGATAATTCTAATGATACAAACCTTAGTTTACTATGAGGTCTCAGGACTGAAATATGAAGTGATCAAATGTTCCTGTTGTTTGCTTTTTCAGATGGTTCATAGGAAAGATTATGGAATCGTCTCAGTCAGACATTTGTCCTACAGTGTGTATATGGGCAGATGATTTGACTTCTCTTCTAACTAGATCATTTTCCATTTACCGCTATGTGAAATGGGTGTAGTTCTGAAAGGTAGCTGAGAGAAATTCTGTTTCCTTAACATTAGAGAAGTATTTATGACTTGCTACAAATGGAGTTCATCATCATGATGTAATTATTATTCAAGCCACCATAAAACTGTTTATGTTCTAATGATGATGGAATTCTAAACTCATTATTATTTGTAAAAGCCATCACAGCTATTATGAACTCAAATTAAACTTCCTGTTTGTTCACATCTTTGCCAAAAGTCACACTTGGATGTATTTGACTCTCCTTAATGAGCAGTATATGATGGAATAAACATTTTCAAAGATTATTTCTTGGTATAATTTAGTGCAGAGCTTGTTATAAATCATTAGCAATGGTATTGTGATTATGGCATTTGTTTTTATGAAGCTACTGAATGTAAATGAAAGGGAGGAGGTTTGTGAAAACCAGAATGAATTCTTTATTAATACATAGGTTCTTGAGGAATAAAAGATGAAAAAAAAGAACGGATTCATTTTTCAAGTGAATTGTGGTGTTGTAAATTCTATTATATGCCTTTGTGAGTTGTTAAAAGATGGAACAACTTACAGTAGCTTACGTATGTTAACCTTCCCATACATACATAATACTAAAATATTTTAAGATAATACACACTTCTAATGAATACCTAATTCAGCTTCTATTTCCATAGTGGCAAAGACCTTTACCCACAGAGATTTCCATAATTACTGTTACAGTTCCTGTATTTTGAGTTTATTAATTTCCATTCTTCTTTTAAAATATATGTTAATGGGTTCAGATCATGAACCATGATCAGCATATATAATTTGCAAAGCTTCATTCTTTCTCTATGATAACTGGGAAAATGAACCAAATTCAACTGTCCCTGAAAAAAGAAAAAAAAAAACAGAAAACATATATCTTTGACCATGAAACACAATTTTAATTCAAGAATATGCAATGATTTTTAAACAATATTTGTTGGGAAAAGCTTTCTTACTTAGATAAACATTGAGTAACCTTTGTGAAAAATAGCTATATAATTAACATATACTAAAAATAGCAGTCAACTCTTTTTTTCACTTTATTACCACCCATCTTAAAAAAAAAAAAAAAACAGAGAATTGTAAAATGAGAGATAAGCATAAATAGAATTAAATTTCTATCTTTGTATAACTTGCTGACAGTGTTTTTATGGTGGTGGGAAAGAGTAAACAGGAAAAACCACTGCCTATGGATTAGTGCTGTCAGGCAGATGGTAATATTTACTTCACAATTAATGAGTATGAATGAGCAGTCATAACAGGTTGTTAATAAACTGTATAAAAGCTAAGAGTTTTACTATTGTATTAGTAACTACAGCTGTATTAAACATTTAGTAGGCAAAAAGATAATATATATAGTCACACACACCCATATATATTCTCTTTCTCTCTCTCTCTCTCACGCACACACACACACACCTGTGTGTGTGTGTCTATATATATATATATATATATATATATATATATATATATCTTTGAAACTAGCCTCAAACTTATCATGCAGACAAGAATGACTGTGTGCTCTTGATCTTCTTGCCTTTACTGTCAAAATATAATGGCAACATTTTTAACTTTGAGTACCTGATATTTTTCGTCATGACCTACCTATGGTTCTCTGTCAGAATGTGCTAGGTGACACCTTTATCTTCAACCTATAACAAACATTTCCTAGAATGACTTCAATTCTTGTTGCTACTTTAGTTGAACTATTTTATAGTTAAATTGTTTAAAAACTATAATTATGCAAAAAGATTATTCATTTTAAACTTAGATCCTCAATTATCAAAATGTAATCCTACACACATCATCACAGAAATGACCAAGTCTCTACTTTGCTGTGTGTCTTTCTCCAAAGCTTGTTTGTCTGCTTTATTTTACTTGTAATATGAAGTTCACATTTCCTTTGTAATACCCTCTGTAGAACCTCATTTTAGATAACTTCTGTGCTCTAGAATTTGTCCTTGAAAATTCTAAATATTTAGTATTTAGCCAGGTCAATAGGATAAATTAAATGTAATTCTAGAGCCTTTTGTTGCTGAGATGGTGAAGTTATTTGCTGCCAAACCTGATAACCTAAATTCTAGCTTGGTACTTCCATATGAGTTCAAAGGAGAGAAATTAACATAAATTCTTTGATAAGTTATGGACAGTACTTTAATCCTTTGCTCATCTTGTCCATCGTTCTTTATGCATTTATATAATTATTTATTACTAATCATTTTATTTGTTTACATTTCCCTGTACATTACCTTTCCTGGTCTCCCCTCCATGAACCTCTCACTCCATCACCCTCCCCTTTGCCTCTAAGAGGGTGTTCTCCATCCACCCCCACACACTGTGCTTCACCCCTTTAGTAGCCCCCTTCTCTGGGGCATTAAGTTTCCACCAGACCAAGCACCACCCATCCCACTGATGCCAGATAAGGCAGGCCTCTGCTATATATGTAGCAGGAGCCATGGATGGGCCCATATATATTTATGCTCTTTTGTTGGTAGTTTAGTCCTGGAAGTTCTGAGGGGTTGGTTAGTACAAATATGATGATTAAATCAGGATAATTTTATATCTGTATCATCCAACATATATTATTTATGCATTTCATAATTCTTTTGATTCTTCTAATAATTTTAAATAATGAATTGTTGTGTCTGTATTAACCCTATTTTCTACAAAACATTTTGTATCATTTCTTCTATGTTGCTAGTGTTTTTTTCTATTTAAGTGTATTTTCACCAGAAATAAGGTAGCTGCCTTAGACATTTATACAAATATTCACTGTAACTTTTCATATGCCTGATGGTTTCTTCAGTGTTTTTCAGGTAGTGAAGCTCTCAGTAAAACTATTTCTGATCTGAGTACATAGTGTGTTTCAGTTCGATGTTTTATAATAAAGGAAAATGTCACAGATTAAAATAAAAAAGTGTTCAGTTTGTTGGACAAACCAAATTGGTTCTCAAAAAATTACCAGTGGTAGTAAAAAGTTATTATTACAAAGTAGTTCTGAAACCAACCACCTGAATGCCCGTGGAAAGAGCAAATCAGCCTGGTTGTCTTTCTCAAAAATCTCTATTGCAGAGTCGCTGACTGAGGTAAGAATCAGCACAGAAACTATATACTGCTGCTTTTGATACCTGCTTTTTTGTTTTATTCTTTTTTTTAATTATGATAAACTTCAAAAATAAAAAAAATAAAAAATAGATGTTTATTCATTTTGAGTACTCTGTAATTTGGGAGCACAAATCTTTAATTCTAAATTAAGACATATCAAATTCTTATAGTCAGAGCCTTTTCTGAACAGCAACTTTTCTTTTTCTTTCCTTTGCTCTTTTATGTCTAAATTCTCTTATCAATAATTTTCTTCACTGATAGTTTTTTGGGGGTTACCTAAATTTTACTGCAAAATTTAATAATCACAAAAGCAAAAAAATCCAGATCATACATACTTCCTTCATCCAGTATTATTTTTTAAGAAAATAGTTTTTTTTTATTTTTGGAATATTATGCAATTATTTTATTTTCCCTTTCCTGTTACCCTGAGATCCATTATATTCCACCTGCTTTTTTAAATTCACAGCCTCTTTTGTGATCAGTTATAATTACATGCATATGTACATGTGTATATACATATATTTTTTTAAATATTACCAGCTAAGAATATATAATGTTATTTGTATGTATGGTTTTAGAGCTTACAATTTGGTACTTCGAAACGATTGTTGTGATGTTATTTCTTCTATTCTTTTTAATATGTGTGACACTGTTTAAACTATCTAATATATAAAGTATATTTTACAGGGATTTAATTTTTATACAACCTCTCACAAATGCAACAAACTTATATCTAACATATAACTAGGTAAGTGCTAATATGTATGCCTGAAAAAAATAGCTGATTACCAATAATTTAAATCTTGAAATAGTCCAAAAATATATGTAGTATCCAATTTGAGTAAATAATATTTCAATATTTCAACTACAAAATGAAAATAATAGATCATTTTGTTATAGTAATTAAATTTTCTAAATCATTATACAAATAAGAATTTAAGTCATCTCTGTACAAACTACCACAGAAAACTGAGGAGTCTAATAATAAAAGAAATAGTCTTCCCACAGGAGTATAGTTCAGCAGCTCTGGGCCCCAGGTTCTTTGTCCAGTATCAACAGTAGAAAGAAAATTTTCCACAATTTCATATACAATATTTATCTAATCTTGAAGAGATTTGTATGTCTATGTAAATAACTTCACACTCATATTTCAAATCTCCATATTTATTATTTTTAAGTTTTTATCTTCTGTACTGGCTGGGCTTGTGTCAACTTGACACAAGCTGGAATTAATCACAGAGAAAGGAGCCTCCATTGGGGAAATGCCTCCATGAAATACAGCTGTAAGGCATTTTCTCACCTAGTGAGAAACCAGCCCATTGTGGGTGGTGTCATTCCTAGGCTGGTAGAGTTGGGTTCTATAAGAAAGCAGGCTGAGCATCCCTCCATGGTTTCTGCATCAGCTCCTGCTTGATTTCTAATTCTGATTTTCTCTGGTGATGAACAGGAATATGGGAGTGTAAGCTGAATAAACCCTTTCTTCCCATACTTGCTTCTTGGTCATGATATTTTGTGCAGGAATAGAAACCCTGACTAAGACAAATTGGTAGCAGCATAGTGGGGTATTCCTGTGACAACCTGACTATATTTAGGGGACCACTGTGGAAGAGCTCTGTGGGATGTTCAGTAGGAACTTGGAAGATAATGTTGAGAACAGTGCAGGAGATGAAGCCTGGCTTGTGAAATTTCAGAGAGAATATTAAAAACTCTTTGATCAAGGCTATTGCTGTTTTGATTGTGAAGATTTCTGTGGGGCTGAAGAATCAGCTGTAATTTACAAGATACCAGAACTACTAAAGCAAAACCTTTGCATTACTTGGATACTGGTGCTGGTGAGCTAGGGCTAAGAAATTAGTGATGATTAAGAAGAGACCAGCATCACTGAGGTGAAATCTTCTGGGAACTCTTTTGTGATAGCACAAAGAGGCTGTGTTCCAGAGATAGCCAAGGTTGTACCTCGTGCTGTGGCTGGACTTGGTAATGTGTAAGAGTCACTCAGGTGGTACTGGTATTTAAGGAATGGGGGTCATGGAGAGCAGCTGAAGCTTGGCACTCTGAGAGGCCATAGAAGGCCATTGGTGAAAATGAATGCTCAGTGGCAATTAGTGCCCCAGGACTGACAGTAGTATTTTGGAGATGATAATACCATGAGATGACCACCAAGAACAGCAGCAGCAGTGGAGAACAGGCAGCTGAAGCCTAGAAGACAAAGTGTGTGTTACAAAGGGCAGAGCTGGAGAAGTGACTCAAGCCCTTGGAGGAGCCCAGATGTTTGTAAGTGGATTCCCAGACACTGGATGGTTAGAAATTGATTTTATTTTGACTGTGACTGTGACATGATATCTAACCCTCTTGAAGGAAGAAGAGAAGCCCACAGTTTAGAGACTTTGAATTATAAAAATACTGATTTTCTTAAAGAGACTGAATATTTTAAAGATGTTGCAATTTTAAAATGTAAGAATGGCAAAGACTGTGGGACTCTTAAGATTACCTAGATCTTGGGAATAAACAAGAAAGTAAGGGTTGAAGCTTAATATTGATTTGTTTGTATGTCAAGATGACAAGGGGTCAATTTTACTGGCTGGTTTTGTGTCAACTTGACAAAAGCTGGAGTTAATCACAGAGAAGGGAGCCTCAGTTAGGAAAACGTCTTTATGAAATCCAGCTGTAAGGCATTTTCTCAACTAGTGATCAAGAGGGAAAGGCCCAGTCCATCGTGGGTGATGCCATCCCTGGGCTGATAGACCTGGTTTCTATAAGAAAGCAAGCTGAGAGAGCCAGGGGAAGCAAGCCAGTAAGTAACATCCCTCCATGGCCTCTGCATCAGCTCCTGCTTCCTGACCTGCTTGAGTTCCAGTCCTGATTTCCTCTGGTGATGAATAGCGATATGGAAGTGTAAGCTGAATAAACCCTTTCTTCCTCAACTTGCTTCTTGGTCATGATGTTTGTGCAGGAATAGATGCCCTGTCTAAGACATCTTCCAACACAACTTTCTTTGGTTTGTTTTTATTAACCAAATATAAAATATTTTCTCCTAAAAAAACACAGTAGAACCTACTTTCTAATACACTTTTGTATTTTTGTTCTGAATCTTTACATGTAGCGACATTTCTTAGTTTTCCAAATCTGTAACACTTCTTAATATTTATACATGTGTATAATAGAGACAAAAATCTTCACTCCTTTCAAATTTTGTAGCATAATGATACCTATCTTACTTAGATAGTTCATAATGGTCATACCAAAATAAACACTTATACAAAGAAAAGTTATACATACTCAATCTGTGATAATTTTCTTAACTAATTATATAATAATAAATTGGAGATACATTCTCATACCATTCTCTGTATACTCATTATAAATTATTCAGGCTAGGTCTTAGAGTTTTATGTCCTGGTGTACCTAATTTAGACCTTACCAATCTCTCTCTCTCTCTCTCTCTCTCTCTCTCTCTCTCTCTCTCACTCTCACTCTCTCTTTCTCTCTCTCTCTCTCTCTCTCTCTCTCTCTCTCTCTCTCTCTCTCTCTCTCTCTCTCTCTCCTCTCTCCTCCCTCTCCTTCCCCCTCTCCCTCTCTCCTTCTCTTTTTCTTCCTTTCTTCTTCTTTTCTTTCTTTCTTTTTCCCCCTTCCTGCCTCTCTTCCCCTCCCCCCTCTTTCTTTCTTTCTTTCTTTCTTTCTTTCTTTCTTCCTTTCTTTCTTCTTTCCTTCTTTCTTTCCTTCTTTCTTTCTTTTTTTCATTTCTATTTTAGAGCGACCAATATAGGCCCATTTTGTTTTTCCACAAAAAGTAAAAGATGGAGCATAGTCCAAAATTATCACCTTGAAAATTTTTCTGTTTGCTTTTCCCCATTTAGTGTAATATTAAGGTTCTAAACATGCAGAAAATTCTTTCTGAGATTTAAGTGATACCCATCTGCTACCACTACCCCATGAATGATACACTGAACTTACTCACATATTTATTTTTTGCCTTTGGGTTATTCATATCTTCCTAATAGGGTATATATAAAATATGTCCTAAGTCACAGTACCTAGAACAATGTGCCATATTCACAATGTATCTCCAAAACTTAATTATATTTTAGTATTTTTGTATTTTAAATCAAAAATCATTTACCACGTTTAACTATTATCAACAAGGATGAAAGTCATCTTAATAGGGTGGAGAGGAACATTAGTCAGTAGGAACTAGGAACTCATGCTCTAATGATTAGACTATAGATGCATGACTTTTACCAGTTAAATAGCTTTCCAAGGCTAATACACACACACACACACACACAAACATTACATCTAACACATACGTGTATATATAACATAAGTTTGTACATATATATTATGTTATTAATACAAATATATAATATATTATAATAACTTATATGTATTATATATTATTGTTCCATGAATTCGGCAGTATCTCCCAGTTTCTACTTTCTGTGTAACCCAGTTTTCTTCCATGGCAGTAATTTAATGAGACATATTATCTTCCCAGCCTCTAAGGAACAATTTTGTTAGCCCTCAAACATACTGTTTCGCTCACTGTCTGTCCTATATATGAGTGTGTTTTGCCCCAGGGAAAGCAAGCTGTGAGTTCTGTGATGGAAGAAAGTATTTTCTTATTTCCTTTGGTCTTATATAAGGGAGTAAAGTGGAATTGTAACTCCAGTGGATTTATTTTCTTCATACTTTACATTCTAAGAAATGCTTGAAAGTATATTCTCAGTGTCAATGATGAGAATGTTCTATGCTAGCAAATTAATTCTCTCTAAATGACAGTTGAAAGTCTGCTAAGGGCAAAGAGAAGGAGAGCTCAGCTGTCCAAGGAATCATTTTATCTTTTTGGGCAAAATTGATACCTTGTATAGTAGGTACTTGTGGACATACTGCACAAGGTGAATTTTCTTCAGCTATGAGAAAAATACCTGTTCTTAATTTAGAAAAGGGAGGGATAACAACCCTAAAAGTTATGGGCCCACTTAAATAACTAAATGTGCTATAAACATACATGCCAAGAATTTGATGAGAAGACTTGAAAGAGTTATGGATAGATTAATACATAGGTACCAAGTTAGATTTATGAGGCATGAAATAATTATGGACAGATTGAGGAAAGGTTTTATGTTAATGTTAATTGATAATGATATTCAGACTCTAGTGTTTGCAAATTCTGTTAATATCCTGGAAGTGTGTAATAGGATGGAATAGAAATTGTTAAGCAAATATTAAATTATGTCAGTTATAAGAAGTCTTGATTTTGAACATGAACTTTCTTGCTCATAGTGCCAGGTAATGAACAGAATGAACAGAATGCCTCCACACCAAAACATGGGCAGTTATTAAGACAACTACTTTCCATTGCTTGTAGATGGGAGATGGACTGCCTCCCCCCCTTCTCTCTCTTTCTGTGTGTATGTGTGTGTGTGTGTGTGTGTGTGTGTGTGTGTGTGTGAGTTTGTGCCTGTGTGTGTGTATTTTGATGCAGAGAACGAAAAGCAAAACTATGCTAGACAAGTATTATACCAGTGAGGTATATCCACACTACCTTTATTCTCTGTACTTCCTGTAAATTGATTATGTGTTGGTAGCCACTATTAGACAGATTATATTTATCTTGGTATCTTTTAGTCTTTTTGTTATTAAAGAATGACATGTGATTAAAGATGGCCTGTTCAACTGAATTACTTACCAATCATACCTCTGTGAAATATTTTAGTAAGTGTAGTTTTTAAATGTCAGAGGTAGTATATTCTTAACTTACCTAGAGAAATTTTACGATGTATGTAATCTGTTTCACAACAGTAATTAACCTTGCTGATACAGATTAAAAAGCTTGCAGCTAACCATTTAACTGAAAACAGGGATGCCAATGGAGGAATTAAAAGACTGAAGGAGCTGAAGGAGTTTGCAATTCCAAAGGAAGAACAACAATATCAACCAACCAGACCCCCCGGATCTCCAAGGGACTAAAGGACCATCAATGAAAAGTTCTCATCGAGTGACCCCTGGCTCCAGCTGCATATGCTGCAGAGGATGGCCTTATAAGGCATCAACAGGAGGACAGGTCCTTCGTCCTGGGAAGGCTTGATGCCCCAATGTAGGGGAATGACAGGTGTTTAGGTGGAAGTGGGTGTTTGGGAGGAAGAGCATCCTCATAGAAGCAGGGCAAGGGGCAATGGGAAAAGAAAAAACTAAACAAGGGGATCACATTTGAAATGTAAATATACAAACTATTGAATTTTTTTAAAAACAACTTTATTTTACAAAACAAAGATAAATGCACAAATTTTAAACATTTTTTGCTTAAAATTATACATTTTTGTCAGTACTTTTTTCAGATTTTAGCATAATTTTTACATAAAATTATATGAATATGTTTTTTAGTCAGTACTTGATTTTTTTCAAGCTTTTTTGTATGACTTGAAAACTTAATAGTTACAATGAGCTAAAGTACATGTAAAACAAAATGTAACATGAAAATAGTCAAAGTTTTCTTGTTGTATAAAGATTTTTTTGGTTTTATTTTATTTTGTTTTTTTTATTTCTTGGATTTCATACTGTCTGTGAGTTGTTTCTGGGGCAGTGATAGCCTCTAGGGTTAGCATCCCACTATCAGTGACTGCATATTATGTCTGTTCTTTTGTGACTGTGTTATCTCACTCAGAATGATATTCTCTAGATGCAGCCATTTTCTAAAAGAATTTGGTCAAGTCATTGTTTCTGGTGTCTGAGTAGTATTCCATTGTGTATATGTACCACAATTTTTGTATCCATTCAGCTTCTAAAGGACATCTGGGTTCTTTCCAGCTTCTGGCTATTATAAATAGAGCTGCTATGAACATTGTGGTGCATATATCTTTGTTGTGTACTAAGGTGTCTCTGGGGTATATGCCCAGAAGTGGAATAGCTGGGGTCTTCAGGTAGTATTATGTCCAATATTCTGAGGTATTGCCAGACTGATTTCCAGTGTGATTGTATTAGTTTGCAACCCCACCAACAGTGGAGAAGGGTTCCTCTTTCTCTGCAACCTTGCAAGCATCTGTTGTCCTCTGAGTTTTGGAACTTGGCCAATCTGACTGGTGTGAGGTGGAATCTCAGGGTTGTTTTGATTTGCATTTCCCTGATGGCTAAGGGTGTCGAGCACTTCCTCAAATATTTCTCAGCCATTCCATATTCCTCAATTGAGAACGTTCTGTTTAGCTCTGTACGCCATTTTTTCATAGGGTTATTTGATTCTCTGGTGTCTAGCTTTTTGAGTTCCTTTTATACCTAAGATATTAGGCCTCTATCTGATGTGGAGTTGGTAAAAGTCTTCTCCCATTTTGTTGGCTGTCCTTTTGTTTTCTTGACAATGTCCTTAGACTTACAGAAACTTTGCAATCTCATTAAGTCCCATTTGTTAATCTTTGACCTTAGAGATTGAGCTATTGGTGTTTTGTTCAGAAAATTTTCTCCTGTACCAATGTGTTCTAAAGTTTTCCCTACTTTCTTATCTAATAGTTTCAGTGTATCTGGTTTAATGTGGGGATCTTTGATCCACTTACACTTAAGCTTTGTACAAGGAGATAAGAAAGGGTCTATTTTCATTCTTTTGCATGATGAGTGCCAGTTGGACCAGCACCATTTGTTGAATAGGCTGTCCTTTTTCCATTGAATGTTTACGGCTCCTTTGTCAAAAATCAGGTGACCATATATGTGAGGGCTCATTTCTGGATCTTCTATTCTATACCATTGATCCACATGCCTATTTCTGTGCCAGTACCATGCAGTTTTCAGCACAATTGCCTTGTAGTATAGCTTGAGGTCGGGGATAGTGATTCACGCAGATGTTTTCTTGTTGTTGAGGATGGATTTAGCTATTCTAGGTCTTTTGTTGTTCCATATGAAATTGCACATTGATCTTTCCAATTCCATGAAAAACTGTGTTGGAATTTTGATGGGGATTGCGTTGAATCTGTAGATTGCTTTTGATAGGATTGGCATTTTTAAAATGTTGATCTTTCCAATCCATGAGCATGGGAGATCTTTCCATTTTCTGAGATCCTCTTCAATTTCTTTCTTTAGAGGTTTGAAGTTCCTGTCCTACAGGTCCTTCACTTGCTTAGTTAGAGTCACACCAAGGTATTTCATAGTTTTTGTAACGATTGTGAAGGGTACCTTTTCCCTAATTTCTTTCTCCACATGTTTGTCCTTTGAGTATAGGAAGGCTACTGATTTGTTTGAGTTGATTTTGTATCCAGCCACTTTGTTGAACTTGTTTATCAGCTGTAGGAGTTCTCTGGTGGATTTTTTGGGGTCACTTTCCGCAAAGAGTGATGTTTTTATCTCTTCCTTTCCGATTTGTATCCCATTGATCTCCTTTTGCTGTCTAATTGCTCCAGCTAGGACTTCCAGTACTATGTTGAATAGGTAGGGGGAGAGTGGGCAGCCTTGTCGAGTCCCTGATTTTAGTGGGATTGCTTCAAGTTTCCCACTGTTAAGTTTGATGTTGGCTGTTGGTTTGCTGTATATTGCTTTTATTATGTATATGTATGGACCTTGGATTCCTGTTTGTTCCAGGACTTTTAACATGAAGGGATGTTGAATTTTGTCAAATGCTTTCTCAGCACCTAGTGAGATGACCATGTGATTTTGTTCTTTGAGTTTGTTTATATGGTGGATTACGTTCATGCATTTCCTTATATTAAACCATCCCTGCATCCCAGGTATGAAGCCTACTTGGTCATGATGAATGATCGTTTTGATGTGTTCTTGGATTCGGTTTGCAAGGATTTTGTTGAGTATTTTTGTGTCAATGTTCATAAGTGAGATTGGTCTGAAGTTTTCTTTCCTTGTAGGGTCTTTGTGTGGTTTAGGTACGAGGGTTATTGTAGCCTCAAAAAATGAGTTGGGTAGTATTCCATCTGATTCTTTCTTTTGGAATAGTTTGGAGAGTATTGGTGTCATATCCGCAATAAATATCTGATAAAATTCTGCACTGAACCTGTCTAGTTCAGGACTTTTTTTGGTTGGGAGGCTTTTGATGACTACTTCTATTTCTTTAGGTGTTATAGGGTTATTTAGATTGTTTACTTGGTCCTGCTTTAACTTTGGGATCTTGTATCTGTCTAGGTATTTGTCCATTTCCTCCAGATTTTCCAATTTTGTGGAGTATAAGTTTTTGTAGTAGGATCTGATGATTTCTTGAATTTCTTCAGTTTCAGTTGTTATGTCTCTACTTTCCTTTCTGATTCTGTTAATTTTATACTCTCTCTTTGCCCTCTAGTTAGTCTGGCTAGGGGTTTATCAATCTTGTTGATTTTCTCAAAGAACCAACTATTTGTTTTGTTGATTTTTTCAATGGTTCTTTTTGTTTCTATTTGGTCTTTCTTCCCTAAGTCTTAAATTTGCATTGATCTACTTTTTTCTTCACATTGACTTGGAAATTACAGGTATGTTTTACTATTTCCAGCTAATATTTCCTTCTTTAATAAAATGCAGATCGAAAGGAGAGAAGATTTGGACAAATGAGCATCAAAGACTATAACTTGTTTCATTAACCTTTAAAATTGCAAGGAAATTAAATTTTATAAAATGATCACCAGATTATTCACATAACAGGTCAGGAAGCAGTCCAGATACATTTCTAAGGATACACAGATGATAGATAGATAGATAGATAGATAGATAGATAGATAGATAGATAGATAGATAGATATGATGGGTGCTCCCATAGACTCTCAAGTTTTAATGTTTGGCCCATAAAAAGTGGCACTATTAGGAGCTATGGCATTGTTAGGGTGAGTAGGTTGGCATTGCTGGGAATTGTAGCACTGTGAGAATGGGCTTTAAGTCATATATATTCAGGCTATGCTTACTCTAGCAGAGAAAATGCTTCTGTTACCTGCCAATAAAGATGTATAATTTTTAGCTCCTTTTCCAACACCATGTCTGCCTGCAGGCTGCCATGTTTCCTGCCATGATAATGAACTTAACCTCTGAACTACAAGACAGCCCCAATTAAATATTTTTTGTAGGAGTTGTTGTGGTCATGATGTTTCTTCTCATAAATAGACAATTTCTCCTGATGCAAATATGGTACAATTTTCATTAGTTTATTTATTAAATACTCACTACTATTTTCTTATGCCAGTACTCATTATGGCTATAGGCAAGAGATATGACAAACTCATCAGAACAAAATTATAAATCACTAACATTACTCTAGTGGGAGGTTATAGAATGTGTAGTTGTTATTTCTGGTTTCAATTTGACCATATCTGGAATGAACCATAATCCAGAATTGGGAGGCTCACCTTTGATCTTGATCTTGAGGCACAGAAGCTAAGAATCTTAGGAAACTAAGGCAAGGAGATCACTGAGCTCAAGGTCATCTGGGACAAGAAACTCCCAGATCCAGGTGTGGTGGCATACATCTTTAATCTGAGACACACCTTCAGTTGGAGACCTACATAAGGACATTGGAACAAGGAAGGCTCTGTCTCTTGGCCTGCCTACCTTGTGGGACTTTGCCTGCTTTCCTTGTTCATAAGTTCTGTGACTCTAGAGAACCCTGACTAATACAGAATGAAAAAAATGTGAATTAAGAAAGAACAAAAAATATAAAAAATAGTTACAGAGCAAATACAAATCATTACATAGTGATGTAATTAGAGTTTGCAGTACTGGACACTGTACATGAGGATATCTGCATGAGGAATATAGTAGAAGTTAAAAGAAAGAGAGAGACTTCGAAGTCCTTAAGACAATATTTTTATTTTATTAGACAGTACTTTAATTTTGATTATGATATAATATTTTATAGTTCTATGGGGTGCACTGCAGTGATTCAAAACATGCACTCCATGTGAAAAACTCAAATCACTGTAATAAGTGTCTCCATTTCTTCAACTTTATATGTTGAGCACTAAATTGTTTTGAAGTAAATTTCATGCTTTAATCTATTGCTATAATACTATGCTATAGAAGACAGAACTGATGTCACTCTTCTCAGTGCTTTGGTACCGTTCATTGATTCCTACAATTCGATTCAGTTCTTCTAGGAGCCTAGCATACTAGTTTACAAAGAAGTGATTTATACATGGGTATTTATCTTTCCATGTCTGGCTTAATCGCAGATAATAAGATGCCTTCCATTTCTATTCATGTTACTTCAGTGAAATAATTTATTTTATTATGGTTACATAACGTTAAATTGTGTATACTACATTTGATTTTACTCTGACAACTGTCCAGGTAGATTTCATCTTTTTGTAATGTTCAATACTTTTACAATAAACATGGAAATAACTATTTTTTCTTGTAATTATTTTTATTTTTATTACTTCTCATATTTATTTTTACAATATTTGTAATTGCTACATTGTCATGAAAAGTATATAAATAATCTTCTTTCTAAATATTCTCCACAATTTTACAGTATGCATTATAACAAACTAACATGATTTTTCATTCTGTTCTTATGTTCATTTAACTGATGGTTAATGAGACTGTGGTTTCTATCTCTACAAAATGGTTGATCTTTAGTTCATATGTGAGATTAGTCTTAATTAGTTTTAAAATTTTTTTGAGCTAATTTTATATATATATATGTGTGTGTATGTGTGTGTGTATGTATGTGTGTGTACACGTGTACATGCATGAGCACATGTGTGTTATGTATTTATATATAATTTATTATATAAATACATATATCAAATATGTTTTTAAACATTTATCTGTCAATTCATGGGCAAAGTTTGCAAGTGCTTCCTCCAGTTCTCAACATTGACTCAGTAATAAGTGAGACAGTAATACGTGATGACACTTATTACTGTGGTTTGATTTTTTCACATGGAGTGCACATCTTGACTCACTGCAGTGCACCCCATAAAACTATACAATGTTATATCATAGTATAAAGTAAAATACTGCCTAATAATTATATTAATTATTTTTTGGCATGCAAAAATATTTTAGTCTGATATTTTCTGGAATATCAGAATATAATATTAAATAGAAAATTATAAAGTTACATTACTACTTGGGAAGAAGAATTAGAAGGAAAACAAATTGAAATGCCTTTAATATAAAAATTTGGAGAATATGAAAAGTATTAAAACATAGGCTATTTAGGGTTGGTGGTTATTAAATTAATTATAATGATGTTTTAATTATTTTAAATATACTCAAAGCTTATTTTATTATTTATTTAAATAAATTTTATATATTTTAATTATGTTCTCTCCCCTTCTTCAATTTTTCTAGATCAACCTCACTTTTCTTCACACATAAATCTATATTTAATATATATTTGGAACTTCAAGTCCCAAAAGAAGATATCAAAGTAAACATCAGAAGATGAAAAAATCCCCCATGATCATGAATCAATAGGATTAACATAGTATAGATGACCATCTTACCCAAAGCAATCTACAGGTTCAGCGTAATCCCCATCAAAATTCCAACTCAATTCTTCACATAAGTAGAAAGAGCAATTCTCCACTTCATATGGAATAACAAAAACCCCAGGATATCAAAAACAATTCTCAACAATAAAGATCTGGGGGAATCACCATTCCTGACCACAAGCTGTACATCAGAGCAATGATGATAAAAAAAAATGACATTTGTAGAGAGACATTCAAGTTGTGCACTAGAATAGAATTGAAGTCCCAGATATAGACCTACACACCTTTGAACACTTCATCTTTGGCAAAGTAGCCAAAGACATCAGTAGAATAAAGAAAGCATCTTGAACAACTGGTGCTGCTATAACTGGCAGTCTGCATGTAGAATGCAAATTGATCCCTATTTATTGTCTAGTACAGAGCTCAAGTACAAACGGACATGGAACCTCTATATAAAGCAGATGCACTTAATCTTTTTTAAAGTGGACTGACAATTAAAAGCTTTATTTTGTTCTTTATTATTTTTTATTAGATACTCTGTATTTACATTTGAGCTGTTATCCACTTTCCCTGCCCTGCTCCCCTTCTTCCCCCTCCATTTGCCTTCACAAAAGTGCACTCCCTCTTAATCACCCTCTCCATCTGACTGCCTTGGCATTCCCATACACTAGGAAAGCATGCCCTCCCTGAAACAAAAGCCTCTTCTCATATGGATACCAGACACTGCTATCTTCAGCTGCAGATGCAAGTGGATCAATAGGTCTCTTAAAGTGTGCTCAAAGGTTGATGTTTTAGTCCATGGGAGTTTTGGAGTGATTGGTTGGTTGATAATGTTGCTCTTCCCATGAGGTTGGAACCCCTTTCAGCTTCTCCATTCCTTTCTTTAGCACCCTCATTGGGGTCCCAGTGTTCAATCTGATGGTTAGCTGCAAGCATGCTCAGCTGTATCTATATGACTCTGACAGAGCCCCTGAGGAGGCTTCTCTATCTGGTTCCTTCCAAGAAGTACTTCCTGGCATCAGCTATAGTGCTTGGATTGGGTGGCTGTGTATATGGTAGATCCCTAGGTGAGGCGGCTTTTGAATGATCTTTTCTTCAATCCCTGTTCCTCCATTTGACCTTGCATTTCCTCCTGTCAGTGTTTTGTTCTCCTTCTAAGAAGGACTGAGGTATCCCCATTTTGACCTTCCTTCTTTTTGAGCTTCATAATATCTGTGAATTGTTTCTTGGGTATTCATAGATACACTTAATCTAATAGAATAGAAAGTGGGAAGTAACCTCGAAAGTATTGGCACAGGGAAAAATTTTCTGAACAGAACACCAATAGCTAAGGCTCTAAGATTAATAATTGATAAACAGGAACTCATAGAACTGAAAAGCTTCTGTAAGAAAAAGTGTTCTGCTGATAAGACAAAAGGGCACGCTATAGATTGAAAAAAAGATTTTCATTAACTATAAATCTTATAGAACACTAATATACAAAGGATATAAAGAACTCAAGAAGTGAGACTCCAAAAAACCAAATAATCCAATTAAAAATGGACTTTAGATTTAAACAGAAAATTCTGTTGTGCGACATCTGGTTGGTTCCAGCATGAAAATTCTCAAATGAGAAATTTTGAATGGCAAAGAAGCACCTAAAGAAATGTCCAGCATCATTTGTCATCAGGGGAAATGCAAGTCAAAATGACTCTGAGATTCCTTCAACCTTCTGCTATCATAATAGCTAAGTTCAAAAGCTCAGGTGACATCAGATGCTAGAAAGGATTGGAGGAAGAGGAACAGTCCTCCATTGTTGTTGGTATGACAAACTTGTACAACCACTCTGAAAATCAATCTGTCAGTTCTTCAGAAAATCGGGAATAGCTCTACCTGAAGACCCAGATACACCATTCCTGAGCATATACTAAAAGATGCTCCAACATTTCTCAAGTACACATGCTCCACTATGTTCATTGCAGCCTTATTTATAATAGCCAAAAACAACCCAGATGTTATCCTACTAAAGAATTTATACAGAAACCTGGTACATTTTCACAATGAAATACTCCTCAGCTATTAAATTTGAGGACATTATGAATTTTGTAGGCAAATTCATGGAAGTAGAAAATATACTGAGTGAAGTAACCCAGATTGAAAAGGACATTCATGGTATGTACTCACTGATAAGTGGATATTAGCCAAAAAGTTCCGAATACCCATGATACAGCTCACAGATCATACGAATTGAAACAAGAAAGAAAGCCAAGTGTAGATGCTTTAGCCTCAGTTAGCGGGAAAATGTTATAGAAGGAAGCAGGGAACTGTGTGGGAAAGAGGTAAGGGAGGTGAAAAGGGTGCAGGATCAATATTGGGGGAGACAGGGTTGAAGCTAACAGGAGCAGGAGAATCATTAGAAACATCCAGCAGCTTGGCGCAGGGAATTGGAGTAAACCCCTAGAAAGTCCAGAAACCAAGGATCTGAGATCATAGGACCCACTGGGGAAAATATTAGTCAAAATTCCAAAATTCGGAAATTAAACCCAAAGAAATCAACTCCAGGATATAGACATGACCCTAGTTTGGGGATGGGGTCAATCAATCATACATCTCAAAATTTTTCACCCAGGATTCTTCCTGTCTAAAGGAAATACAGGGACAAAAACAAACCAACCAACCTACCATTAAAAAAAAAAAAAAAAAAAAAAAAAAGGTCATCCAGAAACTGGTCCAACTTAGAATCAGTCCAGTGTGTGCACAGGCACCAACCCCTGACACTATTGCTGATGCCGTGTTGTGCTTGCAAACAGGAGCCTGGCAATGCTGGTTGTCCTGTAATTGGTTCTATCAGCACCTGACTGAGACAGATGCAGATACTTACAGCCGTTAGACTGAAATCTGAGATCTCTATGTAGGAGCTGGGGGAAGGACTAAAAGAGGTGAAGGGATTGCAAACAGATAGGAAAAGCAATGTCACCTAACCGTACCCCTCAGAGCTCCCAGAGAGTGAGCCACCACCAAGGAACATACATGGTCTGGTCCTTCGCACTT
>NC_137969.1:188546996-188778986 GCF_963924665.1 Micromys minutus | reverse complement strand
TGGCCACAAGGGCTGATCTTCTTAGCTCTGAGGAACTGCTGATAATGATTTCCAGAGCAACCCAACCAGCTTGCAATTCCACCAATAATGGAGGAGTGTTCCTTTTCCTCCCTACCCTAGACAGAATCTGCTGTCACCTGAGTTTTGGTCTTAGCCATTCTGACTGTTGTAAGGTTGAATCCCATGGTGGTTTTGATTTGCATTTCCTCGATGATGAATTTGGCTGAACATTTCTTTAGGTGCTTCTCAGTCATTCTATATTCCTCAGTCAACTGGATATTTTTAATTCTTTTGTCAAAGATCAAGTGACCACAGGTGCTTGGGTTCATTTCTGCCTCTCAATTCCTATTACCTGCCTCTCTCTGTACCAACACTAGGTAGTTTTATTGTTTTTTTTTTTTATCACAATTGATCTATAATACAACTTGAGATCAAGGATGGTGCTTCCCCCAGGAGTTATTTAATTGTTAAGGATAGTTTTTGCTATCCTTGGTAATTTGTTATTCCAAATGAATTTGCAAATTGCTCATTCTAACACTATGAAGAACTTAGTTGGAATTTTGATGGGGATTGCATTGAATCTGTAGATTGCTTTCTACAAGGTGGCCATTTTTACTAATTTAGTCCTGCCAGTCCATGAGCATGGAAGGTTTTTACATATTCTGAGATTTTCAATTTCTTTCTTCAGAGATTTGTAGTTCTTGTCATACACATCGTTCACATCCTCAGTTAGAAACAGTCCAAGTTATTTTATATTATTTGTGACTATTTTGAAAAGTGCTGTTTCTATAATTTCTTTCAAATAATTATCAGATATTACTACAAAAGCCAATACTCAACAAAACTGGAAATCTGGAGAAAAATAGGCAATTTTTGAAGACAGTTTCCAGTTACCAATGTTAAATTAGCATCAGATAAATCATCTGAACCCTCCCATAACTATTAAAGAAATAGCAGTGGTCATTAACAGTTTCCCAACAAATAAAGCCCATGAAATAATTCTATCAGACTTTCAAAGAAAACCTAATACCAATGCTCTTTAAATTATTCCACAAAATAGAAACAGAAGGAACACTACCCAATCTGCTATTTGAAGCCACAATTAAGCTTATACCTAAATTACGCAAAGACCCGACAAACAAAAACGTCAGCCCAATTTCCCTTATGAATACTGATGCAAAAAACTAAATAATATTCTTGCAAACTGCATCCAAGAAGACATCAAAAAGATCATTCAAGTAGGCATCCCAGGGATGCAGGGCTAGTTCAATTTACAGAAATCCATCAGTGTAATCACTATAAAATCAAACTCAATGGAAAAAAAAAAAAATGATTGTCTCACGATATGCTGAGAAAGCATTTGACAAAATTTAACACACCTTTATAGTAAGTCTTGGAAAGTTCAGAAATTCAAGGCCCATATGTTAACATAGTAAAAGCAATATACAGAAAACCAGTAGCCAACATCAAATTAATAGATAGAAACTTGAAACACTCCCCCTAAAATTGGGGTCTGGACAAGGCTGCCTACTCTCTCCCTACCTACTTAATATAGTACTGAAAGTCCTAGTCAGAGCAATTAGACAACAAAAGAATGTCAAAGGAATACAAATTGGAAAGGAAGTAGTCAAAATATCACTTTTTGCAAATGATATTATAGTATATACATGACCCCTATAATATATACATGACCCCTAAAATTCCACACCTACAGCTGATTACCAACTTTAGCAAAGTGGCTGTATATAAAGTTAGCTCAAACAAAATCAGTAGCCTTCCTCACTCTACTCAAAGGATGAACGTACAGTAAAATAAATTAAATCTAGTTTTTAAGGGTAGTTTTTAATTTCCCTACTAGGTACCTAGCCTCTCTTATTACGCTGATTATAGCATACATATCAAAACACTAAATACTAATTACCACATGTAAGGAAAATAATGCATATTTGCATTTATGTTCCTGTTATCTCACCCAGAATGTTTTTTCTAGATTCACCATTAACCAACATATTTCAAAACTTTATATTTTAATACTTAAATAATTTCCATGGTATAATTGTACCACATTTTTTTATATTTTTATTTTTTGATGGACATATGGGCTTCTCCAAATTTTGGGCTATTATGAATAGAACAGCAATTAATATGGATGTACACTAGAATGTACAGAGTCCTTTGGCTGTATGCTCAAGAAAGGTAAACCTGGATAGATTCTCAGCTTCCTAAGGACTTGTAACACAGATTTTCATAACAGCTCTTCATAGTAATGAACAAATGTTCTCTTTTCCTTGCATCCTTGCCAGAATGTGTTGACATTTTAAGCCTGTATAAATTCCATGATTTAAATGTCTGGATTTTTCCTAAAACTGCATAATCTAAAATACAATAGGCAATAAATTAATATTTAAAAAGGTAAGTTCTCACATTTCAAACATAACATATACTTATGTGATATCGTCCATATACACAGCTATGCTCTGTATTTTTGGTTGTCTCACTGCAATGCATGGCTATGGTCCTAGGTCTAAGGAGGCTTATAGTCTATTTTCAAGCTACCAGGAAATTTTCTTTTACCTTAAAGTGGAGATGAAAGATAAGTAAAGTAGAAACATTTTCCCCTTAATATCCTGAGACAGAGAATCGACTACAGTTGTTTGCCTCTGATAAGAATCTTAACTTATAATCAATTTCGAATCAAAGTTTAACATGCAGACAGCCTACAAATAAACATACCTTATATCATGTTGTTGAAAATCTTTAAAGGTGATAAAAATCAGTGACTCTCAGACTGTACGAGGATCTGTTCCTGTCATGTACTGTGGGAACTGGTTCCATCAATGCTGAACTGAAACCATTAAACATTAAAACTTTAGGAAACAGAATCAAGTACTATAAAACAGCAATACATTGCATTATGGACAATCATAGAGAACATTTTAATTAGAAAAAAATGTCACTTTAAAAATTAAATCATTTATCAATTACTTCTAACCTGTCAACTAGATATAACTTTAAAAATTTTATGAAACAGGAAAGAGTATGTCTAGAAAATTGTTAACACTAAACAAGTTGGTCAATAACAAAATTAGGAAAGGAGGAGTGGAAGGAATTTACAAAGCAGAGAATCACAGCGTCTTCCAGGCTATTTCAATTCTGCCACATGGCATTTGGTCAGGAATTTACAAAGTATTCTGCTTTC
Source organism: Micromys minutus (assembly GCF_963924665.1). NCBI lineage: Eukaryota > Metazoa > Chordata > Mammalia > Rodentia > Muridae > Micromys > Micromys minutus. The sequence goes on along the minus strand of NC_137969.1, from coordinate 188,775,787 downwards.
AAAGAACATTGGGAAGAGAGATGGCACTGTGCTGAAAGCAGAAGAAACCAGAACATATACAAACATAAAAGTTCAAGTTAGATGGCACAGGTGTGTCAATTGAAGACCCTTATTTATTTTTATAAAGATTTTTGAACATGTAGTATGTGACTATATAAAAACAGAGATATTAAGAGGCAGTTGAGAAAAACATTCTCAGTAGAACTCTAATACAATTCAGCTTCCACTTAATGTGAATGAAACTCCTGGGAAAAAATGAATGAGGAATTGGCAAAAAGGTAAAGCTGATGTTAATCAGTCAGCTAAATTCATCATATGCAGGTGATATAATTTCCAGAAATATCTGAAGGATAATCGGAATGAATGATCAGAGGGAAAAAAATTCAGTTCTCTTCATATTGAGGAAACTTTCTGCTCAATGGCTGAGATTTGCTAATTTGCCATGAAATAAACATTATGTAGATTTCCTAATGGAGTCTCTTTTCTAATATAGCTGAATATATACAAGGTTCCCAGAAGATCGAGACTTAACCAATAGAAAATTTTATTTTCCTCCCTAAGAGAGAAATACAACTATTTCCTTCCTCCTATGCCTTCCATTGTCTTTATTATTGTCTTTCTGTCTCTTTTTCCATACTCTCCTGATTTCTTCCACCTGTCTTTTATTTCTTTTCTATCTGTCTTCCTTGGAAAACCTACCCTTAGAACAAAGAAAATTCACACACACACACACACACACACACACACACACACACACACACACACAAAACAAAAACAAAAAACCCCAAAAATCTATGCTAGACAAAATAATGCCAAGCATTAAGGCATTGATTAAGATAGTAGCATATTTAGTATTCTAATCTTCTCATAAATTTTAAATAAAATTAGGAACTTCTGGGGTAGCCAATATCCCTGACCTCAATCTGTATTACAGAGCAATATTGAAAAAAAAAAAGACCACATGTTATTGGTACAGAGACAGACATGTAGATCAGTTGAATAGAATTGAAGAAGCAAGCATGTCTTGGCATCAGCAATAGTGACTGGCAGAGGTGGCTGAATATGGGATGGGTCTCCAGGTGAGGCAGTTTATGTATGACCTTATTTTCAGTCCCTGCTCTACTCTTTGTCCCTGTGCCTAATATAGATGTCTTCTCAGAGGCTCTGCCAGAGCCATGCTGATATAGATAAGGATGATTGTAGCTAACAATTGGACTGAGTATGGGGATCACAATGAAGGAGCTAGAGAAAAGACTGAAGGAACTGAAAAGGTTTACAACCCATTGGGAAGAACAGCAATATCAAGTAACCAAAATTCCCAGAGCACCCACCAATGAGTACACAAGGAAAGACATACAGCTCCAGCAGTATACATAGAAGAGGATGGCTTTGTGTGGCATCAATGGGAGGAGAGGTCTTTGGTCTAATGAAGGCTCATTTCCCTAGTATAGGGGAATGCCAGGGCGATGGGGGTGGTTGTGGGTTGCTGGGAGTGGGACCATCTTCAAGGTAGCAAGAGGAGCAGGAAGTGGGGATGGAAGGGGGAAAAGGAATAACATTTGAAATTCAAATGCATTGAATAGCCAACAAAGTAACAATAATAAAAGAATTGAAGAGAGAAAAATGAACCCACACACCTATGGTCACTTGCACTTTGACAAAGAAGCCAAACCATACAGTGGAAAACAGAGAGCATTGTCAACAAATGCAGGTAGTCTGATTGGAGGTCTGCATGTAGAAGAATGAAAATTAATCAATTTTAATCTCCTTGAACAAAACTTAAGTCCAATTTTATCAAGGACCTCCACATCAAACCAGATAAACTGAGTCTAATAGAAGAGAAAGTAAGAAAGAACCTTGAACTTAACAGAGGGTAAACTTTTCTGTACAGAACAACAATGTCTCAGACTCCAACATCAAATATTGACAAATGGGATCTCATAAAGCCGAAAAAACTTCTGTAACACAAATGACAATGTCAAAAGGACCAAAACAACAACATACAGATTGGGTAAAAAATCTTTACCAACCCTATATCTGATAGAGGGATAAAATCTAAAATAAACAAAGAACAAAAGAAGTTAGACACCATGAAACAAACAAAAATAATTTAAAAGGTGGAGAGGAGATAGTACACCTTTGTGGAGACAAGTGGAGGGGAAGCGGAGATGGGACCATGGTAGGGGAAAGCTATAACATTTCAAATGTAAATACAGAGAGTATCTAATTAAAAAGGGGGGGAAAGAACAGAAAAGGACTACAAACATAAATAAAAAATTCTCAATTGAGGAATCTCAAATGTCCAAGAAGCACCTCAAGAAAAATGTTCAACTTTCTCAGTCATCAGTTACATGCAGATCAAAACACACTGAGATTTTACCTTACATCAATAAGAATGGCTAAGATAACAAGTCAGATGACAGCAGATGTTGGTGAGAATGTGGAGAAAAAGGAACACTCCTTCATTCCTAGTGGGATTGCAAACTGGTACAATCACTTTTGAAATCAATCTGTCTGTTCATCAGAAAATTAGAACTACCTTTAAAACCCAGCTATAATACTCCTGGGTATATACTCAAAAGATGTTACAACATATAAGAAGAACACAACCTTCACTATGTTCCTAGCAGCCTTATTTATAATAGCCATAAGATGGAAAGAACACAGATGTCCAATAATATAAGAATGGATATAGACAATGTGGTACATTTACACAATGTAATAAAATTTAGCTAGTTAAAATGGTGACATAATAAACTTTGTAGAAAAATGGTCAGAACTAGAAAATATCATCCAGAGTGTGATAAATCAGACTCAAAAGGATGTATATTTTATGTACTAACTGATAGGTTGATATTAGCCCGAATATTCAAAATACCCATGATGAAGCTTAACAAGAAGGAAGACCATAGTGTGGATTCTTTAAAGCCACATAGAAGGAACAAGAAAGTAATCACATCATGCAGAGGTAGGGAGCCATCTGGATCAGACAGAGAAGGGGGAGGGAAAAGGGGGCTGAAAAATGTATGGGGAGAAACAAGAGGGAAATCTAGGGGGCCAGATGAATGAATAGAAATAATTAGTAATAGGGGTATAGAACTTGGAGGTCCCCCAGGAAGTCCCAGATGCCAGGAATGGGAGAGGATGACAGGTCCCAATGGGGAGGACATTAGACTAAATTATGCAAAGCAGGGAGTTAGAACCTGAAGAGATCATCTCTCCTTGATAGATATGGCCCCTAGTTTACAGATGGGACCACTAACCCAGCTAAAAATATCAATCCAGAATTGTAACTGTCTAAAGAAAATGCAGGGACAAAAATGGAGTAGAGGCCATCCAAAGACTGCAACACTTTGGGATCCAATTTATCTGCAGACACCAAACCCAGACACTATTACTCATGTCAAGAAATGCTTTCAGACAGGACACTAGTATGGCAATCCTCTGAGTGGCTCTGCTTGCATCTGACTATGATAGACAAAGATACCAACAGCCAACCATCACACTAAGCCCAAGGACCTCTTTAGTAGAGTTAGGGAAAGGGCTGAAGGAGCTTAAGAGAGTTGAAATGCTGTAGAAAGAACAACAGTATCAAATAACCTCTGTGCTCCCAGGGACTAATTCACCAAATAAAGAACATAAAGGGTCAGTCTATGGCTCCTGCTACACTTGTAGCAGAGTCCTGCCTTATCTGGTATCAGTGGGGAGTAGGAGGGTAGGAACTTGGTCCTGTGTAGGTCTGATGCCCCAGAGAAGGCAGATGCTAAAAGGGTGAGGCAGGAGCAGGTATGTGGAAGTGGGTATCACTCAAAGTAAAAGGGGAGGAAAATTGAATGGGTGTTCATGGGAGATAGACCAGGATGGGGGACAGCATTTGAAATGTAAATAAATAAAATGATTAATAAAAATTAAAAATTGAACAAATAAATTAAAATTTTAAATACGACTCCAATTCAGAACAAAATAAAGCTTCATGATTTCTGTTTCTAATTCCTTTTTCTTCTCATTTCATGATTTCTTTAATATGCTCAAGTCCTTAATGTTATTTCAAATGATATTGCTCAGAGCTTATGTTTCATTCCAAAGTCTAAGACAGTATGTCTTTTATTATAATTATCCTGAAGCCCAATTTGATGCACCATGATTATATTGTAAATAAAATGGATGCTTCCTGACTCAGATACTAATCATTATTTCTAAGATAATTTAACCAGATAAAATTATTATTTATTGATTTCAGTGAGAGTTGTTTTCTAAATAAATAAAATGTTTTCTTGAGTTTTAAACAGTGTATCCATTTATAGTGGAACTGAATAGTTGTTAATGTATAATGTTTCCTAAACCAGTTTTATTTAGCCCAATGCGGAAAAAGAATGATGTCTGATTTTTATAAATTCATATAGTTTCTCTGAGTTAAATAGCTAATGCAATTATTAGCTCACATTTATTAAAATAAAGGTACACCATCTTTTGATTTATACAATGGATGTAGAGGTTTAAATGTTAAATTTTTTAATCATTAACAACTTTCCACATATTTCTCTGGAGATACTTAATTTTTTATAACAGACTTCAGTTAACCTAAACAATGTTACAATTATTTAAATGAATCACTTATTCTCTTAGAAATTTATATCAGACGTATGACCTTTATAAGCTAAGAAAATATGAACTTGCCACAAAATCGCAAATGAATTCCATCATGAAAAGTCATTTGTAAAGTTTCTGGCAGTTAAGGATATTACAAAGTCAGAAATCAAGGACACAACCTCCTATGTACAAAATGTCTTGGTCTAATCAACATACTGTGCAGATTTTGATAATGTAAAAAGATGTATTGTGGAATAATGCATACAGATATTCAGTAACCATCTTTCTAAAACTGAATCAAAGGTTAGGGAAAGGACACAGAATCTATGTTTTCTTAAAAACAAAGGTAACATCATAGCAAAGCAGTATATATTTCTTCTTATCATTATATTTGTTCAATTGATGTTAATTTTTACGATGAATAGAATAATTATACCAGGTACACTGAAACTATTAGATGAGAAAGTAGGGAAAACCTTAGAACACATAGGCACAGGATAAATTTTCCTGAACAGAATACCAATGGCTTGTGATCTAAGGTCAAAGATTGACAAATGGGACTTAATGAGATTGTGAAGTTTCTGTAAGGCTAATGACACTGTCAATAAAAAAAAAGGGCAGCCAACAGAGTGGAAAAAGATCTTTACCACCCCACATCTGATAGAGGCGTAATATCCAAGGTATAGAAAGAACTCAAGAAGCTAGACACCAGAGACTCAAACAACTCTATTAAAAAATGGGGTACAGAGCTAAACAAAAAGTTCTCAGTTGAGGAATATGGAATGGCTGAGAAGCATCTGAGGAAGTGATCAACATCCTTAACCACCAGGGAAATGCAAATCAAAACAACCCTGAGATACCACTTCACACCAGTCAGAATGGCTAAGATCAAAAACCCAGATGACAGCAGATGCTGGGGAGGGTGCAGAGAAAGAGGCACACTTCTCCACTGTTGGTGGGGTTGTAAACTGGTACAACCACTCTGGAAATCAGTCTGGCGATTCCTCAGATAATTGGAACATAGTACTGCCTGAAGACCCAGTTATTCCACTTTTAAGCATATACCCCAGAGAAGCTCCAACACACAACAAAGACGCATGCACCACAATGTTTATAGAAGCTCTATTTATAATAGCCAGAAGCTGGAAAGAACCCAGATGTCCTTCAGTAGATGAATGGATACAGAAATTGTGGTATATTTACACAATGGAGATCTACTCAGCTATCAGAAACAATGACTTAAGGAAATTCTTAAGAAAATGGATGCATCTAGAGAATATCATCCTGAGTGAAATAACCACGTCACAAAAGAACAGACATAATATGCAGTCACTGAAAATAGGATACTAACCCCAGAAAGCTCTGAACACCCCAGAAACAACTCACAGACATATGAATTTCATGAAAAAAAAGGAAATGAAAATCCAATATGCTTGATCTTTACACACCAAGAAAACTTTGACTAATTATGGGTTACATCTTGTTTTACATGTACTTTTTGCTCATTGTGACTAGTAAGATGTATTCGTATACTTTTATGCAAAAATGCTTAAAATCTGTACATTTATCTTTGTTTTTTAAAATAAAGTTGTTCAATTAAAAATAGAATAATTATAACAATAAATAACAACATGTGAGTGTAATATATATATAAATACATAAATATCTTGTCATTGAAAATTTATATTTTGTAATATTTAGTCAAGTGCAAGTCTGAAATTGTTTTCTTAATGAATTATTTTAGAATTATATAACATATTATCTCTTATATATCTGTATTTTATCTTATTGTAAGATTTACAATTTATTTGATTTTAAATATATATATATATATATATATATATATATATATATATATATATATATATATATATATATATTATTTTCTCTTATTTTTCCTTGACTACAGAGTGTAAAACATATGGGAAACATTATTATGTAGCCACCTTAACAATATTAAATGTGTTTTCGTAAGATAAAATGATAATGGTATTTTGTAAGTTGTGTATTGAAAATGCCACAAAACTAGGTGCAAATAAACAGTAAAAATTCAAATCCTACTAAATTTGTGTTCTATGGGACATGTGAATCCTTATCTTTCTTATCATCCCAGGAAAAAAAAATCATTATTTCCTGGATGGATTTATTTGTTTCTACTTTAAGTATGTAAAGACAGTGTGGAAACATAAATAAAAACCATGAGATATCAGAAAGCAACAGTTCTATAAGTGAGAGCTTGCATGGCAGTGACCTCAAATTATGTTACCCTAGTCCCTTCTTCAAGAATCTTATCTCTTAAAAAAAAAAAAAAGAATCATATCTCTTTAATGTCTTCCTTATAATCTTTCTACTTATTCATTTGGTTTCTTAGTATAATGCTTTCCCCTTTATTCCTTAAGCATACAGGGTTTATGACTACTATTTTCACTTAGTAATGTTATTTAAAAATATATACCAGTTGTTGGAGACTTTTATTTTTTCTTATAGCATCTCAGTGCTCCATTGCATGATTTCTCTAGACATTCAAATCTTCTCCTTTCCATGAGTATCATATTTCATTTTTGTTAACTTGACAAACATCTAGAATCACCTGTGAAGAAATGCTCATTGAGGGCTGGGTTATCTAGATCAAATTAGCCTTTACATATTTTGTAGGGAATTATCTTGATCATATTTACTGAATTGGAAAGACTTTCCCCTGATGGTGGAACTATTCCCTAGGCATAGAATTATGCATTCAATGTCTCTTTTCTCCCAACCGTGGGTGTTACTAATTGTAACTTTCCTTCAGTAATGGAGTGCTGTTTAAAATTAAGTCCCTCTCCTCTACATTCCTACTCTAGTAGTTTTATCAGTGCAACAAAAAATAATTCTGGGACGAAAATAGAGATAAGTGTATCAACCTAAGAGTTGGAGAAAAAATTATTTTATAAGAGGGAGCCAGTGTAATGTTGAGTCAAATGATGTCTCAAGCATTGGAACCTTAAACAAAAGAAACACAGAAGCAGCCTAGGCTTGCAGGTTGTAGGTTCCCTGCTAAGATAAGTACTGGCAGCTCACAGAGCTAGAGATCAAAGCTGCTGACTTTGTTAGCAGATGTTAAAAGGAGCATATTTCAATTAAAAGGCTAGTGGATTTTATTTTAGGATAGAGTCATATACAGAGTTTACCTGAATCAGCAGGGATTTTCATCTGTGGTTCAAAACTAAGATAATAAAAATTAGTCACTGACTCCAAGTAGAGAGTGGTAATATTTGCAAGCTAGAAGGATTATTAAAAAATAAATATCTGCACACCAGGCAGAGTGAATACAGATATATATTATAGAAGTTATTAATAAATAAATATCTGACACTCCAGGTTAAGAGCTTAAGAGATGGATGTATTTTGGGCTAAAGTCCTGGTTTAAAAAGTTGCTTACTTCTTATTGGTATTGGTACTAATAGAACTGTGTGGAGATTGTCTTATAAATTATCCCTACTTAGGCCATATGGTTCCTTGATGCTGACTAGTAAGAATTTGTGATTATTTTAAAAATTACCACAGCAGGCAGCTAATTCTTTTAATGTGGCTCCATAGAAATTTTTAGTTGATTTCCTGACATGACAGATTATTAGAGGCCTAAGAATACATTCATATAGTGTTTTAGTTTATTCATTTGTTTTATATTGTTTTAATTTTCAAAATGAAGGTGATCTTAAGTTTTAAAATAGTTTTTCTAGGAGAGATTACAAGATACAAGATATTCTGTTTGCCAACTATGGGTTATGCCAATTAGGAAGGGTTTTTTCTTTGTGTTATTAGAAAAGAGAATTAGGTTCTAGATACCTTCAAGAGTTATATGGATCAGTTTTGAAAGAGGGAGACCGCCTAAAATACCAGAATCAAGAGAATCAAACAAAAAGATATTTTGATGATGCTAAATTTTTGTTTTGAGAATTATATATTGAAGAATGTGCAGCTTTGGTGAAGCTTGTCCTCAGATTGCTGAACTAGCCTGCTTGAATTTCTGATCTCAGGCACTTTCAGACACATCCAGTCAAGACAGATATCAGAGGTCACAACAATCATTGGGTAGTATTCTTTAGGCCACACAACACCCTTATTTTTCCTATGCCCCCCCACCCCAGACTATTCATTGCCCATGTACAGCTTAAAGACACCATCGAAGAGTTGTTACCATAGAACCCTGGACTTTGTGGGGCTGAAGGTCTTCATTCTAAGGTTGTTTTTATGAGGAATTTGGAAATGGTCATAAATTAAGAGGGAAGAATTAGCTAGTATTGATTTATAAATTGTTGATTTGTCAAGGTTTGGACCCAGTCCTTCTATTGATGCCACTGCAAACTTAGTGTTGATTAAACGTAGAAATTCGGAGCCAAATAACAAAATCATGGCTTTTAGTTAACTCTTAGGGTATTTAAAAAATATTCTCATCAGAAATAGCTGAGAATAGTTAATGGATAATAGTCCAGGTTACCTTATATAGATAGATGATTTTTCAAATCGTAAGAAATCCACAAATTAAGAAATTTAATGTTATTTATCTTTTGTTGAGACATATCTGTTCCTAAGTTTGCCTTTGGTGGATTTTTCAAAGAAATTGAGCATCTCTGTCTCCCGATGCAGTAATACTTGTGGCTGGGCAGCCACTAGGCAGAAACTGCTTATTTCACCTACAGACTAATATGTAAAATTAATGTCCCAAAATAGACACCTTATGCAGAATTGTCAACTGATAATCTTTGCTGAGCCATAATTATCAACCATTCTTTATTTCTGCATTTCGATGGTCTGTCAGTTGATCCTGGGCCAAAAGGCTGAAGACTTGCCCTAATGAATAGCTAACAGGGGATTGTGCTACTGGAAGTTTATCTCTACAACATTCTGAAAGCTGTATTAGGCTTTCTAAGTGTACAGTTACTTGGACTTTCTCCGATTTCTGGTGGAGTTGAAGACTTAGTCTCATAGCATGCCTAAGCTAATTAACTTTGAGAAAACATAGGGTGATGTGAAGGATAATGTTATGCAGTAAGGAGGGTCCAGTATAAAGGGAAGCTTATCATTGGATGAGAAAGAAGGTTTGGTGGGGACACTCCTAGGAAGAACTGAGGAAGAGAAGAAGCGGGAGAATCAAGTGGGGAAAAACAAGTAGGGACAGAGGAGGAGGTGGAAGGAGAAGGAGATGGGAGCGAACGTGGCGGCAGATGTAAATTTTCTTCTCTGCCCATAAATAGAGGTTGTTATGAGTATTTTGGTATGTTCTTTAATTTAGAAACATAATTGAATTCAAAAGTAAGTACAGTGGCAGGAAATACAATGCCACCTAAAAATTGGGATAAGTGTGTGCTTGGTGTGGAAACAACCCACCTAGGGGACAAAGTGTCAAAGTTGCTGGATGAGAGACATTGGGAGAGGGCGGCTCACTGACAGCATAGCAAAGAAGCAGCCAGCACAGGGATCCTGCTCAGTAGCTTGGGGCTTCAGGCAGATGCTCACTGAGTGAGAATGCTTGGCACCTGGTAGCTTCTGTTTCTTTTTTAATATTTAAAGCAACATAATATTATTTCCAGTATGTTGTAACTTCAAATGATACAGAAGTGACTTTATGAATGTGTTCTTTCCTTGGCAGATGAGAAATTAAGCAATAAGTGCACATTTTTGTTTTTATACCACTTAAATAGTCTTCTAGGAAATTCAAACAGACTTGCCTTCTAGAAGTAACAAGTATTGAATGAGTTGTTTATGAAACATCAAAGAGGTGTTAGTATAGAGGCAGGGACCCTACAACTATAAAGCAAAAAAAAAAAAAAAATGGCACTAATATGACATTAACTTTTCTGTCATATGAAAAGAAAATAAGTTGACTCAAATTTTCAGCTACAACTTCACTCATCATCTTTCAGACTGTAAGTTTTGGTCAGTAACAGTTATTTTGTCCCTGAATACAAACCAAAATGAAGAAACTGAGCATCAGACTTTTGCAAATAAAAGTGTCAAATGCAGGGGAGATAAGTGTCAGGTGATTCAACACCTATTTGCCACATATGCAATATATAATTGGAACAAATTAAATGGAGCCAGAGTAGCATATCTGAAAAATGTATTGAAATTCCAAAGATAAAGATATATTTAGAAAAAAGGCAAAAAAAATAAAAAATAAAACACCTGAAACATTCCGTAAATGAATTAAATCACATGCTTTTAAAGATATAGAGGCTTATTTCTGTGCCAAAATTTTAGACTCTAGCATCTGAGAAATTTGACAGAATTTAATCTCTCTGATAGCATTAGGGATTCTAAGTAGCACACTGTTAATTGTATAAAGATATTTATTTTGACAGGCTCTGTATAATTTGGAAAAAAATTTATAGACCCGAAACTACAGAGGTATAAATATAGATTTTCCATTAAGGCATCCACATAATGTTAATTTTTTTCTTGTATGTTGTTTAAGCACTCACAACTTTTAATACTTGCAAGTTGATATTGTTAAATTATTACCACCTTACATAGTTTGGCAAGTTTTATTATGAAACAGAATTAATTTAATGCCACTTTTAATAATAACTGAACTCAAAAGAACAAATATCCATGGTACAAAGAACATTGTTTGTCTTGTTCTAAGTACATCATGAAGCATTAATTTTCCTGTTCATCATTGTATAGTTGGCTTTTAAGGAAATGAAAATGAATCTCTTAATAATTTAATTAAATATGACTCACATAATTGATGCATATAGTTTATTTCTTATCAATGGTAAAACTTCATGATTAGAGTTGACCTTTAATCAAGATCCTACATGCATTTTTGTTTAATTTTATGAATATTATTTTTATCAGTGACCTTTGTTCCTGAGTTATGTCTAATTTACTCTCAACATTATGGAACTCAGTTATGGATATGGTAAAAAAAACACTTAATCAGGGTATTTCTTTTGTTTTTGTAATCATTTTGTATTCAATCTTTTCCGTATGTTTGCATATAACTAGAAAATGCCAAATTCCTTTTAAAGTCAGTCTTTGTGTGAGTGTGTGTGTGTGTGTGTGTGTGTGTGTGTGTGTGTCTGCATTTTCTAGATCCTCACTGTGAGAGTGGTCATGGTTGGTGTCCTTTTTTAAACTGCCGTTCCTAGTTTTTAAGAAAATATTTATTCTTAGTTATTGGACATTTACTTTCACATCTGGTAAACTTTTCATGTATATATAGTCTATATATTTTATTATGTTGTATATATGTGGTGATTAGTAAAAAATTTATATATTTTAAATGAAAGGTGTTTTGTAATATCTTCTGCTACTAATAATTTCTCTCACTTTAGTTTTAACATAGGGTGGTTTTGATAAGCAGAATTTTTATTCTAGTGTAAAATTTATCAGCATTGAGTCCCATTATTTTAAAATTTTGGTTTCCTTAAAGAAATACATGTCAGTTTCTGAATAAATTATATTTCATATTTGCTTTCAAACCAATAAAATTGTATGCTTCAAAGAGAGATTTATCTTTGAAAAAGTTATATTTCAGCCATTGTTTTATACATCAAATGTAATATGGTCCAAAGTTATATAATCTGAAGTTAAATATTCACTATTGAATGTGTGAATGTAAGATTAATATATACAGTGTCTAAAATTAAGAATATTTACTATTTTTGCTAGCACAATTTCTCATGAGTTCTTTAGAGTAACATTCTCAATGGCTATTTGTAATAGGTCTATTCTTATTGTTTTGTAATCATTATTTTTAATAGCCACTCATCACACATTTATTAATTTCTGTTTCTTTCTGTATGAGTGTTTGTATGAATGTGAGCTCTTGAATTTTTCAATTATTCAGAATATTTTTAACAGTTCTCTTGTAACTATTTGTATAAAGTACCAAATTATGGTCAAATAATTCTTAAAATATCATCTATTTTAAAACAATAAACTGTCTTCAGTTTCATTGTGGTTGCAGCTATTTTTGAATATGCTCTTGTATCTTTCGTTTTGAGGGTGTTGTGGCAATATTTCGTGAGGTAGACTCTCTCTTTCAATATAGCTGATGTAAACTTTTGTATCCCAATCCTTACCTCTAACTCACAAGCATCTGCTGCCAAACCTATGCTGTAGTCTCAAATTCTTATATTGAAATGTGAGTCGCAGAAGCACATAGTATATAAATGGACTGTTCATTGATTCTTACAATTTCTGACTTTGAACAGGATCAGTACAGTAACATTTGAGATAATTTTGAACATAGTTTTATACATGTTTTCTGTATCTTTTAATACATTTTTTTCTTCTTTTTATAAACTGTATTCCTCTTTTACTTTCCTTATCACACTGATCAGATATATAAGGGGCTCTGTTTTGTTTTGTTTTATTAGATCTTAACATTGGGATTCTACTTAGATTCTTTGTTTGTAAATATTTAAATTCAACTCTGAATATTAAATATTACTATTTTAGGTCCAGACTATGAAAGTAAACTCAGAATGTTCGCTTTGAGTTTGATTGTACATATACATACTCACAGATACTGAATAACTTAGATTTTTATTTTTATTTTTTTTATTTTTAAACGACTTTATTTTACAAAACAAAGATAAATGTACAGATTTTAAACATTTTTTGTTTAAAATTATACATTTTTGTCAGTACTGTTTTTTTCAGACATTGAAATAATTTTTACATAAAACCATGTGAATATATTTTTTTAGTCAGTACTTGATTTTTTTCAAGGGCTTGACAGTATGCATTGAAAACCTAATAGTTACAATAAGCGTAGAGTACATGCAAAACAAAACGCAACATGGAAATAGTCAAAGTGTTCTTGTTTTGTAAATATATGTATATTTTTTTGTTTTCTTTATTTCTTGGACTTCATACAGTCTGTGAGTTGTTTCTGGGGGAGTGCAAGCCTCTGGGGTTAGCATCCCACTATCAGTGACTGCATATTATGTCTGTTCTTTTGTGACTGGGTTATCTCACTCAGGATGATATTCTCTAGATGCAGCCATTTTCTTAAGAATTTGGTTAAGTCATTGTTTCTGGTGGCTGAGTAGTATTCCATTGTGTATATGTACCACAATTTTTGTATCCATTCATCTTCTGAAGGACATCTGGGTTCCTTCCAGCTTCTGGCTATTATAAATAGAGCCGCTATGAACATTGTGGTGCATATATCTTTGTTGTGTATTAAAGTGTCTCTGGGGTATATGCCCAGAAGTGGAATAGCTGGGTCTTCAGGTAGTACTGTATCCAATTTTCTGAGGTATCGCCAGACCGATTTCCAGAGTGGTTGTATTAGCTTGCAACCCCACCAACAGTGGAGAAGTGTTCCTCTTTCTCAGCAGCCTCGCCAGCATCTGCTGTCATCTGAGTTTTGGATCTTGGCCAATCTGACTGGTGTGAGGTGGAATCTCAGGGTTGTTTTGATTTGCATTTCCCTGGTGGCTAAGGATGTCGAGAACTTCCTCAGATGTTTCTTGGCCATTCGGTGTTCCTCAACTGAAAACGTTTTGTTTAGCTCTGTACCCCATTTTTTAATAGGGTTATTTGATTCTCTGGTGTCTAGCTTTTTGAGTTCCTTGTACACCTTGGATATTAGGCCTCTATCTGATGTGGTGTTGGTAAAGATCTTTTCCCATTCTGTTGGTTGCCGTTTTGTTTTCTTGACGATGTCTTTAGCTTTACAGAAACTTTGCAATCACATTAAGTCCCATTTGTTAATCTTTGACCTTAGAGCTTGAGCCATTGGTGTTTTGTTCAGGAAATTTTTGTCCTGTACCTATGTGTTCTAAGGTTTTCCCTACTTTCTCATCTAATAGTTTCAGTGTATCTGGTTTAATGTGGAGATCTTTGATCCACTTACACTTGAGCTTTGTACAAGAAGATAAGAAAGGGTCTATTTTCATTCTTTTGCATGCTGAGTGCCAGTTGGACCAGCACCATTTGTTGAATAGGCTGTCCTTTTTCCATTGAATGTTTAGTGCTCCTTTGTCAAAAATCAGGTGACCATATACATGAGGGCTCATTTCTGGATCTTCTATTCTATTCCATTGACCCACATGCCTATTTCTGTACCAGTACCATGCAGTTTTCAGCACAATTGCCTTGTAATATAGCTTGAGGTCAGGGATAGTGATTCCCGCAGATGTTTTTTTGTTGTTGAGGATGGATTTCGCTATTCTAGGTCTTTTGTTATTCCATATGAAATTGCACATTGATCTTTCCAATTCCATGAAGAACTGGGTTGGAATTTTGATGGGGATTGCATTGAATCTGTAGATTGCTTTTGGTAGGATGGCCATTTTTAAGATGTTGATTTTTCCAATCCATGAGCATGGGAGATCTTTCCATTTTCTGATGCATATAGTTCATTTCTTATCAATGGTAAAACTTCATGATTAGAGTTGAACATGATTATGTAAAATTTTCAATATCAATTAATATTTCAAAAGTACAATCACACATCAATATTAGTTTTTACTTAATAGTGCATATAAGTAATTTTGAAATTAGTTGTACATTTTATTTGTGCAATATATATTATATTTAGCTGTAATAATATTATTGAACACATTTTATTAATAGAATTCGTGAATATTTGTTTATACTTGAATCTATTAGAAAGACAATTATTGATTTTTTCTGTGTATCATATGTAGTTTAGATTTTTATATTTAATAAATAACATTAACAGTAGTTTATATTTTGTCTGTATTTATTTTTAAAATGGTCTCAAATTAAAAAATGTATTTTTAATCAGTGATTCATTTTTGTTATATGGGTGCATGCATGTGTGTTTGTGTCTATGTCTATGTGTCTATGTCTATGTGAGTGTGTGTGTGTTTGTGTGTGTGTGTGTGTGTTAGATTTAGTGAGAGAGAGAAGGAGAGAGAGAGAGAGAGAGAGAGAGAGAGAGAGAGAGAGAGAGAGAGAGAGAGAGAGAGATTTTTGACTGTTTTTGGACACTTTTATCTTATGATAACTTATACCATTTATGCTTATTCTGCATTAGTGGGCTAACCTATTTCATGTACAACTTGAAGATTTTATTAACAGAAATGAAAAAATAATCCATACTGTAATGGCCTCTATAATCTTGCAGTTCAAATATTTGTGAGAAATTTTTGCCTTTCCCAGTGTTACTGGCATGCTGTTATTCATTTGTCATCTCTTTTCTTATAGATTTATGAGGAACTTTGATATTATTTTATTTCTTAATTGAGTTTTTTTTCTGTTTTCATTAAGTTTTTGAAACATATTCTATTTTCATTGTTCTTTATTTATTTGGATATACTTTATGCTTTCTTGTGTTAAAACACTTATGCCTCTGTTTTCTCACTTTGATTTTAAGTAGTTTTTTTAGTGTATACGTAAGATTTTTCATACTCTAAAGTTTTACTGCAAATGAAAGAAGCATTTTCCCTTTTCTGGCATTTGTATTGTTTGATGTTCTCAAACATATTCTGCTCTTTAGGAATTGTTATTTTGTTCCACAACACAAAAAATAATCTTAAAATGATTTAACAACAGTTCCTACTTAGGAAATCAGAATGATGTGTACAGTTTAAGTCTGTTTACTCCAAACTTAAAGTGCTTCATTATCTTGTACATATAAGGTGAGTTAAGCTTACTTACTACCAGGGAATGGATAACATTAAATGACATATAACGATCTATGGTTTTTACAGAATTTTTTTAACAGCATTTTTGGAAGAATGAAAGATGTCATAGATAAGCAATAGCATATGTTATGATATCTCTGCTGCTCTAAGTACTTCATTTATTTTGATATTCAGAAGTACATACAAAATGATCTTGTCTTACAACTAGAATATATTTTTTACCCCAAAGTAGCATTATGTTTTTATTTTCTTAGTTTCAACTCTCTATTTTAAGATAGAATCTAGAAGTTGGATTACTAAATAGTGATGTTTTAATATACTTTCACATCATCTGATGAACAAATATATAATTTAGGCCTTTTATTGATTTCTACAATAATTTCTAACCATTAAAGTCAATATTGCTAACAATAAAATGCCTCCACTTCAGCAAGTCTCTGGGTCCTGTAGCCTAAGTGTTATGACTAGAGGGTCCTAAGTTCTTGGGTATCTCAGTCCTTCCATCTACTATAGAGCCTTGCCAAACCAGCTTCCAGACCTAGCCTTCCCAGTCACAATACAGGTTGTCTTGACATTCTAAGGCAATTGTTTCTACAATAACATCTTTGTGATATGGTAGAAAGAATATGAAGAAATTCTGGTTAAATTTGAAAATTCATAAAACACTTCCAGCCTTCATAACTTACATGTATGAAAAAAATGAGTTCGATTTTGTGACAAATAATAAAATTTGTGTTTGGATTTTAATCTACTTAAGTTGTCAAGTATCTTATTTTTTGGATGATTGCTCATAAAGCAATTAAAAATGTTACATTTTCAGTGAAATTTTAGAAATTAAATTTTTATATATAAAGCTCTTGTTTTAAACTATTTAGTTACATTTTTATGGAAATACATAAAATATATTCTGATTGTTGTTTTCCCTAACTCATTTTATCCTAGATCCTCCTGATCTTCCTACTTTCTCTAATTCCTCCATTAGGGACCTCTTTCTCAATTCAGTGGTTGGTTGTAAGCATCTGCCTCTGTATTTGTCATGAACTGACAGAACCTCCTAGGAGATAGGTCTATCAGGCTCCTGTCAACATGTACTTCTTGGTCTCAGCAATAATGTCTGGGTTTGGTGATAGTAGATGGGTGGAACTCCAGGTAGACCAGTCTCTAGATGGTCTTTACTTCAGTCCCTGCTTCAAACTGTGTTTCTATATGTCCTCCTATGAATGCTTTTGTTCCCCTTTCTAAGAAGAGCTGAAACATCTGCACTTTTATCTTCCTTCTTCTTAAGATTCATGTGATCTGTGAAGTACATCTTGGTAGTCTGAGCATTTGGTCTATTATCCACTTATCATTGAGTGAATACCATGTGTGTTTTTTGATTGGTTTACCTCTCTCAGGACGATATATTTTAGTTCCATTCATCTGCATAAAAATTCATGAAGTCATTGTTTTTTATAGCTGAGTAGTACTTCATTGTGTAAAGTACCATTTTTTTTTATCAGAGGATGTTGAGAACAATCTGGGTTCTTTCCAGCTTCTGGCTATTATAA
This sequence comes from Micromys minutus, assembly GCF_963924665.1. NCBI lineage: Eukaryota > Metazoa > Chordata > Mammalia > Rodentia > Muridae > Micromys > Micromys minutus. Next base: position 188,758,035 of record NC_137969.1, on the reverse strand, counting down.
ATAAGCCTGCTATGAACATAGTTGATCTTTGTTAGATGTTGGAGCATCTTTTCCATATATGCCCAGGAGTGGTATAGCTGGGTCCTCAGGTAGTATTATGTCTAATTTTCTGAGGAACATCCAGACTGGTTTCCAGAGTGGTTGTAACATCTTGAAACTCCATCAATAATGGAGGAGTGTTCCTCTTTCTTCACATTCTGGCCAGTATTTGCTGTCACCTTAATTTTTTTATCTTAACTATTCTGATGGGTGTAAGGTGGAATCTCAGGGTTGTTTTAATTTGTATTTCACTGATGACTAAGGATGTTGAACATTCAAAGTACTAGTGCAGTTCTTCGTGTCTCTCTGCCTTTTAGTTGTATAATAAGCTGTGATATCTCAGCTGTTACTTTGCTCCAGTATAATAAATTTTAACTTTCACAAACACTAAGGCCACTTAAGTGCTTTCTTTTATAATTTGCTTTGGTAATGATGTTTTGTCAGAATAATAGAAATAATAATAACAATTAAGACAAATATTAGTATCTAAGAATGGAATATCACTGTGACAGACCTGACCACATGATCGTTTTTGAAAGAATGAGGAAGAATTTTGAACTTTGGGATAGAAAAGTTGCTGAACGTTGTAAGCAAGACTTAGAGAGCCACTCTAGTAGAAGCTTAGAAGACAGCACTGACAGGAATCTAGATTATTGAAACTTGGCTCAAGAGGTTTCAGAAGATGTAGTACCATCAATTAGTCTATTGACCATTATTGTAATATTTTATACATTGGTTAGAATGTGGCTGCTTTGTAGCCTGCTTCTATGAATATATTTAAGGTTAAATTGAACAGTAATTGACTAATATTTTTTGGAGGAGGAGATTTCACAACAGACTAGCATTGACTATTCCTTAGTCAGAGAAACTGAAAGTATTAAATGATATGCCAGTGTTGGAAGTACTATGTCACTGGGAACAGGATATAAGGGTTCAAAGTCCTTGCAAAATTTCCTTGTCTTTCTTTGTCTCTGGATCAAGATGCGAATTATCAGTTTTTCAATGTTCTGTAAATATGCATTCTAAGGCTATGAAACAGTAACCCAATAAAAACTTCCTTTAATACATTGCTTTGGCCATAGTATTCTGTCTTTGCAAGAGAAAAATAACTAATGATGAAACACTTGGTATACATTATTTCTAAAACATTGATGAAGTGAATGGTCTTTCTTCTTATTCACATTTCAAACAGAAACTGACCTGCTTTGAAAGCAAAGAGCATAGGGTTTTAACAGTGAGTTTGTCTTTTTTAAAGCAGCAAAATTACACAGTTTGTTTTCACAACAACCTATAAATGTCAGATGTCTACAGTAAAAATGATAGTGTTATAATTTAGATGCTGGCCATAAAGAAAGGAAGTATGTTTGCTGCAACATAGAGATCTCAGTTAATGTTGTAGATCATATGTACAGAATGCACATCTATGAATATTCAAAGCACAATTGTTAATTTTTTATGTTCATATATTTTAAAAGAATTATCAATGTTTACCATTTTCTAAAAACTACAATTTTATTGTTTTGGATTATGTCATATGGAATAAATTATAATGTTCAGTATGAGGCTATTATCAACCTTAATTCAGGATCTGCTGGGAATTGTTAGGTATGATCTTTTATGTGCAAGGTGTGTGGTTGAATTATAATAATATGCTGATATAAATTCAATCTATAAAGACAAGATTAGAGGCATATGCATGATCATGTTGCTATTCCTCTAAAGGAATTTTGTTTTCAAAAGTAAATGGTGAATTTCTCCTATCGCCACCTTACTGGACTTCTCTTCCACAGAAGCACTGGTGGGTCATTTACAATTGTATTTTGAATATAGCAAAGGAAATGATATTTAAGTTGTAGTAAAGATTTGGTTTAATATATAATTATTTTGATTTTTTTCCAAAATATAGCAAATTTCCTGAGATGCTTTAAATTGCTAACATTCTGTGTCTGAGGAATATATATATATATATATATATATATATATATATATATATATATATTCGAATTTCAATTCAACAGTAATACAATCATGTGGGTTGTAGAAAAGATACTATATTAAAGAAAACCATGTGCTTTTTCAATCAGAAGCTAGATTACAAATATTTAAAGAATCACAGAATCCTACTGTGGAAACAAGACCAAAGATGGAGTTATGAAATTTGACAGAGTACTGTGATGAATCCTGAGAATCAGGCTCCAGAGACCAGCATTAGAGTGTAGATCTGAGTCCATTGAACAGCACATTGGCTTTTCTTTATTAAATATTCTCTGTATTCAATTTCAAATGTTATCCTTTTCCTACTCCCATTCCCCTTCCCCCTCCTCTTGCTTCCTCTTCTAACTACCCTCTCCAATTCAGTGTCTTGGCATTCCACTACACTAGAAAAAGGCAACTTCACTGGACCAAAGGGCTTTTCTCCTATTGATGCCAGACAGTGCTATCTTCTGCTACATATGCAACTGGAACCAGGGCTCTCTCCAGGTGTAATCATTAGTTGGTGTTTTATTCCCTGTGAGCTCTGGATAATTTGGTTGGTTGGTAACATTGTTCTTCTCATGCTTTGGCAAATACTATTATCTCCTTTAGTTCTTTCTATAGCTTTTTAATTGGTGTCCTCTGGTTAGCTACAAGCACCTCAACTGTATCAATATGATTCTGTTAGAACCTCTGAGGAGACATCCATATCTGGCTCTTGCCAGTAAGCACTTCTTGGCATCAGCAATAGTTCTTGGATTTGATGGTTGTGTATGGGGTGAATCCCCAGGGGAGGCAGTTTCTGAATAATCTTTTCTTCAATCCTAGCTTCACTGTTCCTGTATTTCCTCCTATGAGTGTTTTGTTATTTCTTCTAAGAAGCACTGATGAATCCACATTCTGGCCTTCCTTCTATTTGAGCTTCATAAGGTTTCTGACTTGTTTATTTGGTATTCTGAGCTTTATGGGCTAGTATCTGCTTATCAATGAGTACATACCATGTGTGTTCTTTTGTACTTGGATTAGCTCTCCCAGGATGATAGCTTCTAGTTCCATCCAGTTGCCTAAGAATTCCATGAAGTCATTGTTTCTAATATCTGAGTACTACTCCATTGTGTAAATGTACAACAATTTCTGTATTCATTTCTCTGTTTAAGGACATCTGGGTTCTGTCCAGTGCTGGCTATTATAAATAAGGTTACTATGAACATGGTAGAACTTGTGTCTTGTTGTATGTTGGAGAGTCCTTTGGGTATATGCCCAAGAGTGCATACATTTATAAACAGTATTTTGAGTCAATCCAAGGCGCTAACCACACAGTCATCACGCACCAATGAAAGCCCTGCCTAATAAGCTTACTTAGAATGATCTGGGAAGAGGGGAAAGGAAGAGGGAGAGGGAGAGGGAAGGGGAGAGGAAAAAAGGTAAGCATCATCCCCTGTCTCAACTTTCATGAGGATGTGTGAGGGCAGCACTTTAGCCTCAGTTTATCTGGTCTATCAGTAGTATTCTGAGAGCCATCTTAGATCATGACTCTTCATCCCACTTTTTTTTCTTTTCAAGGATGTCCTCCAGATTCCCTCAATCTGTCAGAGTGGGATTGGCTTTTCTAACATGAATATCGCAAGCTCTGGATATAACAGCATATCTTATATTAATCTCTCATTTTTCAACAGTTCTTCCTAACCTATATCAGATTTCAGATTAGTTATTCTTAACATCTCTCTTTCATGGTATTTCTGGCATATAATCTATTACCAGTGGTCTTAACTCCACTTTCTAAGTATTGCTATACTTAACTGTCTCCCTCATTCTATATAACTCACAATTCTACCTCATAGATCTTTCAAACATCAAGTACAATCAAAACATTTCAAACCATGTCAATAAATTTTCACTGGGCCCTCCCCAGAGTCTACTTCATCATGCCCACAACACTCTTCATGGTTATTTCTGAATAGCACTATGCACCTCACACTAAGCTCCCCAGTAAACTTGTGGGATTTGATAGCCTCGTCTATGCCATCTTTTTTATGTTCATTGTCTGTTGTGTTCCTTCCTTACCCTCTTTTCTATGCATTTTACAAGTCATTAATTGTCTCATGTTTTATTCCATTCCATGGACTCTGCTCATATTAGTACACTAGAGTATTATTTTTCCCTTTTCATCTGTCTTCTTCCTAAACTAGGAGGCTTAGTCATCTGCATATTTCATATTAAATGATATATCCATTTGTCACCTTTCTGAGCAATGTATCTGCTGGTAATTTTCCCTTCCATCATAAAATGATAACAGTTTCACATTTAGGTAATTACTTAGCTAATATCTATGTCTATCATTAGACTGTAGTTCTGTGTGGGCAGAGCTCAGTTAATAAGCTCATTATTTTACTCCCCTTCTTTAACAAAGTGTCTCATATCTAGATGAATAACGATTGTATGAATGACTGTATAAATAAAAGTGTGAGGGAATAAAATCCAACTGAAGAGATTGGAAAGAATTAGAAGGTGACTTTGGAGATAAAGTATTTTAGTCAATAAGTAGACCAGGCCAAGTAAAGTTTGAAGGTTTTATTTCTCAGGAGTAAAATCCTACTCAAAATAATTGTAATCCCAAATTTTATAGTAATAAAAATATAGTACAAGATTTAGGTGATAAACATTTGTTGCTTCTTGGAAATGCTACCAGGTGTTTTACTTGTGTTCTAAGATACTCAATGCAGAATTTTAAAAGAACCCAAATTTCAGTGTTTCAGAAGACTTCAATGTACCCAATTTCTGTGACATATTTGTCTCCTATAGGCATAGCTACCTAAAGAAAAATATATCTTTTCTGCAGCAGAAAGGACAAATGTGAAGACGTGTGTGCAGAAAAGATTTTGAAACATAGGCAGATGGAAACTTCTTGCTTGATAGTTCCATTGATCCCATATGGCAGAAGAATTAGGTTCTTTTTTTTTTTTTTTTTTTTTTTTTTTTTTTTTTTTTTTGCAACAGTCAGCTTCTGCTTTTTCTACTCCTGGAGGTTTACTTTTTAGGATGAGATAGCAGAATGAATTTGAAGTGTGAACACGATAAGCTTGCATGCCTTGGAGTTCCCTAGAGAGAGATGAGAAGAGTCTTGTATCTACTAGATCAGAAGATCTGTGCCACTGCTGCCTGATGGGTATGTAGAATCAGAAGAGGAATCACTGGTACTGTTGTCTGATAAAGTCATGAATCCAGCAAGGGTCCAGAATTCTGTTTTCTTTTTCCTCAGGGTAAAAGGAATAGAAATGACTGTGAAAAGATATATCTTCATACAATGTTTGCATCAAGTGAGCAAGTCATAACCCCAAAGCAACTTTTGTCTGTGTGATAAATACTTGACCACTGATCTCAGCAAAATGAATTATTTGCAATGGACTTCCTCCTGAGAAATGAATACGTTAATTTTATCACATTATGGTTTTGTTCAAAAAAAATTCTAGCTCTCAGATGCCAAAAATGTTTGTAATATCCTACATAAGGGCGTTTTCTCTATGTTTTTTGTAGTCAACTCGTAGGAACATCTCCTGATAGTAGAGTCCTTTTATCTCAGACTCTGAAACCCACAAGAGCATATATCTCAGTGGATCTGGGATTATGAGAAGTTATGTCCCTATTTATTTCTGCCATAAATTCATGGTTACTGTAGTATTTATGTTAACCTGACACAGCTTAAGTCATTAGGAAGAATAAATACACTCAAAACAATGCCTCAGCAAGAGGAACATTAGATGAATCTATACTCGATTCCCTTAGCCATTATGTGGGTAGGGCTATTCCATTATGTGTTTTGTTAACCCTGAGGGGCATATGGTCCTAGGGTATATATAAATGCAGACTAAGCAAGCCATGAAGAGCAAGTTATTTAGTAGTATTATTCCATGTTCTGTTTTAATTCCTGTCTCCAGTATTTTGCACTGACAGATCTTTGTGAGGGAATGTGACCTGACATTTTTAATAAAATAAATATTTTTCTTTCAAAGTTGATTTTGGTCATAGTCGTTTTTAATCACAGTAATATGAACCATATAGGATAGTTACCCTCAAGACTATATGTCAGGCTCCACTCAGAAGGATCAAGTGAGCAAGTGATCCTCCTAGAGACAGCCCACTGTCTTGCTTGGCAATGATGAGTATACTCTGGAAAGGCATGGCCCCAGAAACTTTCTTTCATGATTGCTTCTTGTGTCTGATAAACTTCCTCATGTGTGTCATTGCCTTGCACTCCTTTTATTCGACTTGGTGTGAGTAGATACCAGGAGAGCCTCACTGTTTATAACCTGGTATAATTACTTCCCACTCTGTTTGGCAATTTTCTGCATATCAACATGAAGATTAAAGTTTTTGAAATAATGCTGTTTGAATGAATTGGTGGTTTTATGAAATTTATGATTGATTTAAGTAAGTTTTGCGAGTTTATTGTGATTCAACTGATTGTGGGAAGTTAGGATGGTTGACAGAAAATTTAAGGTTAGAAGCAAGAAAACAATGTGCTCTTTCCTCATAGAATGGCAGGCACTGCCTAACTTAGAGAAAAAGAGTATAATGGGCCCTCATTCATGTCAAACCTGTAATTGTAGCACCAAGAAAAATAGGCTTGGGACAAGTTAATGACCAAAAAAAGCATTTACTCTCAGTTGGGCCTGAGTTCTTACATCTTGGTTCTAGGGATGTAGTAATAAGTTTTCTGGGTGCACCATAAAATAGAACGGTTATAAATAAAGACTAAACAATTCTATTATGAATATAAGAAAAGAGAACAGATAATTAGCCAGTCTAGATGATCAAGATGTCAAAAATAAGACATAAGACAGATGGCCTGTTCCTTAGTAAATGCAGATTTTCCTCAGCCAGGTACAGAGCAAAACTTGCTACTATTGACTTGGGCTACCCAAACTTTATTACTTTGAGGTTAAAATAAACTTGTGAAAGATAGATGAGAATTGTTTATTAGTTAGAGATAAGTTTTTAAAAAATAAATACATAATCAATAATCCTGTTATAATTTTGTCTCTTGTAATGATTTTAACCTGTTTTTGAAGAACATATTGTGGTGGTTGTTTAACGTGGAGCTATGAGGTACTGTTCTTCCTAAATAGGAAAAGTTTGTCTTAGGGTATAAAAAGTATTAAGAGAAAAAGTAAAATACTGGAATTTGCTGTTGCTTTAACTCCTCTGGTGTGTGTGTGTGTGTGTGTGTGTGTGTGTGTATGTCAGAGAGAAAGAGAGAGAGAGAAAGAGAGAGAGAGAGAGAGAGAGAGAGAGAGAGAGAGAGAGAGAGAGAGAGAGAGAGAGAGAGAGAAACTGAGACAGAAACATATTTCCCAATCCCTGTCCGACCCAGTCATCTGATTTCAGGACCAACTCCAGTAACCTATATCACCTCACTGCTTACCTCAGTTTACCCTGTGGTGTCAAGGCTGGCATTTGATAACTTAAATCTACCCCATTTCAGGTTTTTTTCCTGTTCAGTTTCTACAGGCTTCCCTATGTCAGAGTAAGCATTCCTTTGGTGGACTGGCAGGAGCTGAGACAAGAATCTATCTTTATATGGAAACTTCATTCTTTTTCAATTTTATATTTCATAGGCCAAGGAGAATTGAAGCAAGGTAACAGCAGTGGGTAATGTGTATCTTTGTGGCTATGCCCCATTAGACTCAGAGCCTTCAGTTCCTGCCTACTGTAGTTTCTTCTTTATCTCCAAGGCTACATCCCATTAGTTTACATGTGCACATTAGACATATGGTTGGCTGTGCTTGCAAAAGAAGCTGATCATTTCAGCTCTTCTTGGGATACTTCAAAGGTTAAAAGTTTTAGTATATTAAGCATTATATCATCAGGAATTATGATTCAAAGTAGTTTTAATACAATACAAAGTGGTTTTATATGCTACATTAATTAATGAGAAAGGCATATTCACATTATGCTTCCTATGGACAATATTTTGAGTACTTTATCATAACATTAAAAAGGAAAAATTACCTTGAGTTCAATTACTAGGTACAAATACAATGAAAAGCACACTCTATAGGCATTAAAATTAAGTATTTTGCTTCCTGTATATGTATACAGTTCCTTGCTGTGTGTTATTTTAGAATTCAAATAGCAAGGCAGATGAGCATATTACATATCTAATTTATGGTTAGTATTTGCTTTGTGTCTTGTTCTGTGAGATAAACCACAGAACCTAAAAAGTATTATCCCTGAATTTTTCACAACTATTTTTCACTGCACTTGCTATACCTCTGATATTCTGTTATTTGAAATGATATTGAATTAATATCACCATCTATGTCATTTATTGAGTTACTAAAATTTACTATTATGAATATTAGTAAGAAACCAGCAATAAAGAAAAAGTGAAGAGGGGAAAGAGGGGAAAGCAAGGAGGTCCACTGCAAATATTTCCTTTTGTTCTGGTCATTGGTATATATTACACAAACACTACAACACATAAGCAGCAAACAGGAGATGGGAGAGGACAGAAATTGGAGAATGTTAGTCACTGGTATTAGCCAAAGGTACTATTATACAGATAAGAGTGTACATATCAAGTGACTAATATTTTCCAATACCATAGAAGAAAACATCTTGTATGGGTGCAAGTAATGATAAACTTATTCACAGGCAAGTGTAGTTTGAACAAAATTCTACAGGAAAAGAAGACAGGTTTCTTAAAAAGAATTAGATGTATTGCAGATTGAGGGAGAAACTCCAATACTGCTCATTTTGTGAGAGCAAAAGCTTCTTACAATCTTTTGCATTTTATGGATATTTTCAGAGAAAATAATAACTATATACTTAGAAAAATAGTCCCTTTGGAGAACTTCATATTTTTGTGTATTATAGAGAACAAATTTCCTTTGCAAGCATTTTTCAGAGGTAAAATGATGGTTTCATAACTCACAAAGATACATTAGACTTACATGTAATGTTGTTTTGCTCTTGACTTACAGGTTTACAGCTTGTTTTTTAACTCTACATAACTAAAGATAGATCATACTGTGCTTATAAAATAATCTTTGTAAAAATTTAACTTTTAAATATATATCATATCCTCTTCTTAAATCCCATGAGGTAAAAAGGTTATTTCTATAACATACTGATATTCTCAGTAATTAAACCAACAGGTTCTTTAATATATAACATCTATATTTGGTGAATTCTAATAAAAATGAATCATGAGCTGCCCTAATTCCCAATGTCTAAGTTTGTCCATGGAGTCAGTAGGTCCTATGTGCCATTTCTTAAGCATATAGTTTAATTTCAAAAATAACAAAACACTATATGTTTCTTACTATGGTAAAATGAATTTATCTTTGATTTTATATATATATCAAATTATATTATTGTAACAAATAAGCTGCATATTTACTATATTTCAGGGAGTATATCTTCAAATAATGGTGGTAGTGGTGGTGGTGGTGTGTATGTTTGTTACAGTCTCCATTACTTTGAATGACAGTGGCACTGACTTACTTCAGATAAATCTTAGACACCTTTTTATTATTTTGTACCACTGGAGACAAAAATCTAAATAATTAATGATTACCCAACTTTTTGCACAAAATATGCCGATAAATAAATACCTTTTATGTAAAAATTGTTTCACCTTGTACCATATGTTGCAGGTATGTAATTATGCTATATAAGTGGTCTGTATGAAGAGGTTATAACCTATGATACAATGTGTAAATAGGGAAGAACCTAGGTTTTTGATCTCCTCATTTCATTTTTCCCATTAGTTTTCATACATTTCATCATCATCATCATCATCATCATCATCATCATCATCATCATCATCATCATCATCATCATCATTATTATTATTATTATATCTCTTTTAATAGTTATGTCATTACCACCCTTTGTGTCTGCCTTCTGACAGTTTTTCATCCCATTCTTTCTCTCCTGTCTCCAAGAAGATGTCTCCACAACCCTATCCTCCACCTCTCTACCCCACTCCCTGGGGCCTCAAGTCTCTCAAGGGTTAGATACATCGTCTTTCACTGAGGCCAGATCAGGCAATCTTTTACTGTATGTGTTTTGGGGGCTTCATATTAGCTAGTGTATACTGTCTGGTTGGTGGTTCAGTGTGGAGAGCCGCGATAACATTTGCCACCACTAGATGGCACTGACTTCTGTTGCTGCAGTCTGGCTCCTCCCTGTAAACAAACTGGACACATGTGCAAAGAGTGGTGCAAGCCAAGTCACTGCCCATCCCGGGCATCACGATCAGACCACTGGCGGGCAGCCAATCACACAGCGACACGCCACCCTTGGGGGTATAAATTAGGGTGCCTTTTCCTGCCCGGGGGTCTTCCTCTTCAAGAAACAATAAATGCTTTGCTGCAGAAGGATCCTGGTGTTCCCTGTGCGTTCTTGCTGGCGAGATGGTTGCGCGGGACAGTTCAGTGTCTGCGAGATCTCAGGGATCCAGGTTACATTGAGACAGCTGGTCTTTCTATGAGGTTGTCCTCCTTTTTGGGCTTCTCCTAGTCTTTCCCTAAGTCAACCACAGGTGTCCCTGCCTTCTGTCTATTGGTTGGGTATAAGTATCTGCATCTGACCCTTTAAGGTCCTTGTCAGGTCTCTCAGAGGTCAGCTATGCTAGGCACCTGTTTGTAAGCATAAAATAATGTCAGTAGAGGGCCTCAGAGTCTCCCCTTGAGCTGGGTCCCAAATTGTGCCTGCCACTGGACCTCCTTTTCTTTGTCTTTTTTCCAGTTTTGTCTCTGCAGTTCTTTTAGACAGGAACAATTCTGGGTCAGAGATTTTGACTGTGGGATGGCAACCCGATCCCTCCACTTGATACTCGGTCTTTCTACTGGAGGCAGATTCTACAAGTTCCCTCTCCCCACTGTAGGGTATTTCATCTAAACTCCATTTCTTGAGTCCTGAAAGTCTTTCCCCTCCCAGGTGTCTGACACACTCTAAAGAATCTCCCCACCTCCTACCTCCCGAGCTGCCTGCTTCCATTCTTTCTGCTGGCCATCAGAGCTTTACTTCTGTTCTCGACCCCACCCCACCAATACCTGATCATGTTTCCCTTTTCCCCTCTTCCTCCCCTTTCTTACTAAAATCCCTCTCTCCCTCGGCCCTCCCTCCCACTCCCATGATTGCTTTCTTCTCCCTCCCATGTGGGATTGAAGTATTCTCACTTGGGCCACTTGACTTGTTAACATTTTAGAGTTCTGTAGATTATATCTTGGCTATTCTGTATAGTGTTGGCTAGCATCTTCTTATACTATGCATATCCTTTGAGTCTGAGTTACTTCCCTCTGGATATTTTTTAGTTCCATCCATTGCCTGCAAAAGTTCTCATCATTTTCTAGGAGTAGAACTGTACCATTAAGAAATCTAGATGTGCGGCCTCGCGCACCCCCGCGTCCCCAGCGAGCCAGGCGACAGCGGCTCCAGGGCAGAAAATAGTGTTCGCGGTGGGGCAGGCACACGGCACTCGGGGCCGTGGTCAGGTTCACGCGTGTCCTCAGCTGCAGCAGTGCCAGGTCCGTAGCGAAGTCTCTGGAAGCGTTCTCGTGCACCACGAGGCACGCCACTCTCTCCTCCTCCGGACGCGAGGGCAGCAGCACCCGCCAGGCGGAGGTGACCATTGTATCCATGAACTCACTCAAGTATACCTACACACAACCTAACTAATGGAATCTGCCAGAGTTTCAGCAGACAGTACTAACTGGACTCAAGCAATTTGCAAAAATAAAAAGAGACGATATGGAGATATGAAGTTTGGACATTCAGCAAAGTTGAATATCTAAGAGCTGGTGGTGCTGGTCATGTGCAGGGTGTGGAGGTTGTCCTGCAAGGCTGCCACGTAGATCAGCATGCCGCTACTGGGTCTGAAGATGTCGCTCAGTTGGTAGGCTGCTTGCTAACATACACAAAGGCTGTGTCCAGTCCCCAGACCTGAATAAACAAGATGTCCTAGCACATGCCTGTAATCCCAGAACTTGGGAACTGGAAAAGGAGAATCCAAAACTCAAGATCATCATCAGCTACATAGCAACGCTAGCTTGGGCTATGTGAGACCCTGCCTTGAGAAAGAAAGATGGCACCCTGACCAGCACTTTCATCACGCCATCTATTGCTAAGACCCAGTGTTACGTTTGGCCCCCATTAACAGCCAGCGAGAGCTGTTACAGATGACATGGGTTGTGTAATATACAAGGTCTACAGACAATAATGTGTATGTGTCAGAGCTAAAAAAAAAAAAAAAAAAAAATCAAGCTTTCAAAAAAAAAAAAAAAAGAAAAAAAAGAAATCTAGATGCATAAAGCTAAAACATGGAGGATTGGACTATACCTATTCCCCTCACCTATAATTTATTTTTTATGTTTTACATGCTTAACCTGTTCAGTAGTTGACATAAGATAATTCAGAAGATTAGATGAATTTCTTGTGCTGTAAAGTATAATTATTGGAAATGATGTTCTATGTTGCTAGGTAGGAATAGTAGACATAATTTTATCAAGGGAGAAAAAAATCTTCAAATAGCCATTTGGACAGATTATTTATTCCATGTTCATAAATTATATTAAAGATTAAAGGCATTATTTAGGTACTGCAACAGAGTTTTATCTAAAGACCTTCAAAGAATATGTTATACATAACAATATTTATATTATAATTAAACAGTAAGAAAAGGTAATGATCTAATGCTTTGATGATAGACAAAATCATTGATTACTAAAAAACTGTTTTAAGCTGATTGGTCTTATCTATCCTTTTTTTTTCTAATTACAATGAATATCCCTTTCTGTGCATAGAAAATTAAAATTGTAAGACTAGTAGTTATAAAAATATGTAATGTCTGTCTCATATTATCAATAATTTTGTAAACTGATTTTCTTAGAGCTATCGATTGTTTCTTTAAGCTAAGGCTGAAGAAATAAATTTAATCTTTCTCTGCTTTGGTAATGAAAGACAAAGTGGATGTATGCAGGATAAACTTGCATCAATTTGTTCTGTTAAACATCTCTAATCTCTCTCTCTCTCTCTCTCTCTCTCTTTCTCTCACTCTCTCTCTCTCTCTCTCTCTCTCTCTCTCTCTCACACACACACACACACACACACACAGACATACACATAGTGTCATAAATACAGAAAGCAATGGTTTAAAATAGTGTTTGGGGGAACAACTGAGGAACCTGAAGAGGATGAGGCACTCCACAGAAAGACAAACAGAATGAAATAAGCTGGGCTTCTGGGGGCTCCCAGAGAATGACCACCAACCAGTGAACATAGGTTGAAACTAAGCCTCAGCACATATGTACTAGATGTGAAGCTTGGTTTTCGTGTGAGTCTCCCATCAACTGGACTGGTGGCTGTCCCTGCATCAGATGCCTTCCTGTGGATGCCATTCCCATAACTTTCCTGCCTTGTCTGTCCTCAATGGGAGATGTGTGTCCATTTATGCAGTGACTTGATTACCAGGGTGGATTAGTCACAAAGGGGACCTCTCACCTTATATATAACAGAAGAGGTGTGAAGGTGGACTCTGCCTGAGTGATAATTGGGAGGAAGGAAGGCTAATATTGGATGTATTGTGACTAAATAAATTAATAAAAATAAAATCTACACAGCATATACATCATACTTTTTAAATTGTAGCCTTATAAAACATCTACAGTGAATTTCCTATATTGATTTACCTATAACATTAATTATTTTTGTCATGAGCTGATAAACTCATTAGTAGGTTAGAAGTTTTCTTGCTTAAGAATCAATGAAGAATGAAATAGACCTTTATTAAAATGAAACAGAAGCTTTCAACTCCTCATGATTATTGACTTCAGTAGTCAGTGGTCAGCCAAAGATCACTCATTCACTCATTCATCCATTCCTCTGTTCATTTATTCATCCATCCATTTGTTCAACAAAGTATTTTGGGCATCATTTTATGAATCCTGGAGTCTCATCACTTAATAAAATGCAAATAAATTGATATCTTGTCTTTCTAACTATTCTTAGGCAATGTGACATATAAGAGGGTTTAGTGTCTTAACATGTCATTGTAATTCTATTGGAGAGTTGATGAAATGTACCCAGTTGACCAGGGAAAATAATAGAGAAGGATTTTTGAAGAGTATTTTCCTGAGCCAAATGTGAAGAGATAAGGAGCTTTCATCCAAGTAAAGTGAGGGTGGTTCACAGTGATCATATTCTAGTATGATGGAATGGAGCTGTTTCATCAAAGGCAATGGGGAGAGAAAAGACTGAGAGTTGATTCTCTGTAATGCTGCGTACTTTAATGAAACAATGTGGAAAGATGGTGGGTTAGATAAGGCAGCCACATCAAAATGAGCTAAGCTCACACAGCTAAAGAACATGGATGCAACTAAGAGTGGGAGACAAGTCAATTTTTTGTTTGTTTGCTTTTGTTTTTTATTTTTCTTTCAGCTTCACAAACAACTTGTTATATATATATATATTTTTTTCTGAATAAGAACATTTAATTCTGTGTTATAATTGATATTTATTTACTTCAATGATTAGAAGCAAGGAAGATGTGCTGTATATAGCTTGGCAGGATTATATTTTCTAGTCAGAGTTCTTAAAATAAAGTTACTTTTCAATCTCTCTGAAATAAATATTTGATGATTAGTGCCAAGAAGCAGCAGAAGGGCATGTCTCTTTATTGTCACCCGAGTGACCTTTCTATTAACAATTTCATGTTCTATTACATGATGTGTACAGTCATATACTAATGGATATATACTCCTCCAAGACTGAAGGCAGTCTTCAATGGTAGAGTCTAAAACATAAATTATAGTTTTAGATAATTAGTATCATGTGTTGTAGAAATAGATTTTTGTAGGACCCAGAGGCAAATGTCCTTTTGCTATTTTTTCCTGGTAAAGAGTCAGAAAACTGTAGTTAACTTTAAAATAATTTGACAGTTAAAGTCCTTAGGGCAAGAGGAAAATACCAATAGTAATTAGCATCTTAATTACCTAGGATGTCCCTACAATAAATTCAGGATGTAGAATTGTGAGAACTACATAGAATAAAATGGAATCTGGCTCTAGGTTTCCTGTCTTCCCCAGAGTTTTGCCCTCTGAGTTGGAAGAACTATTGCCTCCATATAGGCTCATGCTCAGGAAACTGGTGAGCAGTATGGATGCTGGCTTCATTTCTTTTCAGAAGGATTATGTATTCTTAAAGCAAATTTTGTTTTGAAAGCAAATAGGTTTTCCCATGAAATTATAACTTCAACACATTAGGACAGCTTATGGGGCACACACACTGATTCTCATACCTGTAGACACAGAGAAAATGTACATAAATTAATTTTGTGGCAAGCAAATTTTTTGGAATGCAAAATTTTGTGTACACAGAAGGTATCCTCCCCTCCCCTTTCAGCTTTTGGAAGAACCTTGTAAAAAGGGGATAACATTTGAAATGTAAATACAGAGAATATCCAACAAAATAGGAAGAAAACTTTTGTTCCTATTTGTATTAGGAGTTATTTCAAGACTGACCCATTGTTAGCACAAGAATACAATCAGTTTCCCAGGACAATGTGTGTATAACAGGTGCTGCCAATGTGCTGCCTGTAGCTCCACAGATCCTTTTGACAGCTCTGTGTTACTTCCCAGTGTGACTTTTGTTCAAATCTCTAGCTCTTGTGTTGAATAGTGAGAAAACAGCTCTCAGGTGCCTGTGACCCACTTTCGCTGAATACAGAGAGTTGGAAGTGACTCAGAATCTATATTCTTTTGGAACTGCTCTTAACCCATGGCTTATTAAACACCTTTTGAAAAATCATATGGAAACCCACTATTGTCGGAGTTTCCTGAACTTCTGAAGCAGACTCATGTTATGTTCTGATGAAATAAGACCTGTAAGAGGACACGTGATGTTTAGAGACATTTACAAGGAAGAGCCAACAGAGATTGATGGGGCATTTTCACAGATAGCTGATTAATGCTTCTTTGGTCTAAGGAATTTGATGATCTTCACTTCTGTTAGAGACCCAGTAGAGAATGTCTGCATTTCCAGCTGCTTCTGGTTGCTCCTGCTAACTCATGCTGATTTAGGCAGAGGCCTGGCTGTTTCTGCTGGATCATGCCACCACTACTCTTTTGTGTTTAGTGACACCTTTTGAACTAGACTGTTGGTATCCTGACAAAGAAGATTGGAATCGCCCCAATCAACTACTTCTAAACAGGTCCATATCCCTTTCTTGTATTCACCAACATGAACTTGAGCAAATAGGAAGATATGGAGGATCTAGTATGAATTGGGGAATAAAAAATGATCAAAATATATTATAGAAAAATAATTAAATATCAGAATAACATTAAAAAGGCAAACACTATTGCCTTTCTTTCACCTCAACTTCTTAGGTCTGGCCATCTGAAGAGAAATGCCACTGAAAAAGGTGGCCAAATTTAGAAAACAAAATTATAGGACATTCAGAGATTTCTTAAACAGTATACTCTATTTAAAGTTTGGAAAACACACACAGATACACACACACACACACACACACACACACATATATATTCTTATCAAGTAGTTTTCTATTTCATATTGCCCGTGTTCTTTTAGACTTGCCAAGATGGTGCAATCTTGCATAGCTTCTTTTTATAGTTTTTTTTTCTATTTTTCTCTCAAAGTTTCCAGAAAATATATCTTCATAAAAAACTTTAATACAAATAAGGTTCAGTTTCTGAGGAATCTAATCTGAGATAGCCAAGGATATCAATTATCTTCTCATAAATATTAACTAATTTCTCCTCAAATAACTTTTTTGACTAACAAAATTTTACTTTCATTCAAGCTGTCTCAAAAACATGACATACAGAGGATACTATATTACATTCAATGTAATGTTACAGAAGATCAATATTTCCTGAGAAGATGAGAGAGTGGAATTGGAAACACAATGATAGAGAAGCGATTTAGCAAGAACTGAGTCTGACCTTCCTCTTGGAGTCCCTAAAAAAAGTAGTGATAAGTCGGATCCCTATAACACTTGAAGGCATTGTAGGTCATGGGATGGTGACCAGAAATGAAGGGCTCGATGTTATAACCAAGAGTTTCTGATTTTGCTAAAACCTTGACCAAATATGTTTCGCAAATAGTAGCTGAAGAGCTAAGTCATTAAAGCTAAACTATTTTTGAACTGAAACAGAGTCGAGGGTTATACAACTGAACATGATCTTGAGCTGAATAGCGAGGGGTTACCTCTTCACAATGATCAGCCTTAAGTTGACAACCACAGAAAATGAAAATAAAAATATCAGTTCCATTTCAATTATAGAAGTAACATGTCTTAATTGCTATTTCTGAGTTTATAGCCATAATTACATATTTTGAATAGAATGTCATAAGAGAGTCAGTAATTATTTGGGCCCTTCTCAAGTTTCAGTAGAATAAATTTTAATATAGGCCAATGAACAAACTATGGATTTACTGAAAATTATGGAATTGAATTGGCTTTCCAAACTGAATCTTAGTTAGTGTACAGTGGACCTGAATCTAATGATCATTGAAAATGGCCCAAATATTTCAGGCACATAATTGATTTGTACAGATCTAGTATTTCAAAATAAATATAATCAAATTAAAAATATCATGCTGTCTGGCATTATTATATTAAATAATTCATAAATCTTTGTGGCAGTTAGAACTAGAAAATGTTGGATGCAGAAATGATGATAAATGTTATGAAATAAAACATTTATTTATGGCATTTATTTAAACAAAAATATTTTTAAAAGTCATAATGAACCAAAGTCATATGAGATTAAAATTTATTAAATAGGATATAAATCCAATTGGATTATAAAAAACATAAGACCCAATACAATATTTTCCATTAATTTAAGTCCAAAGGGTATAAAAGGGTTTGGATATAAAAAATATAAAGAAGAAAATGGTGTAATTTTACTATAATCTCAAGCAATAAAATAATTTTTAAAAGAAAAGTAGTGTTAATCAATCTACTAGCAGAGTTTGCATCCTG
This sequence comes from Micromys minutus, assembly GCF_963924665.1. Classification (NCBI taxonomy): domain Eukaryota; kingdom Metazoa; phylum Chordata; class Mammalia; order Rodentia; family Muridae; genus Micromys; species Micromys minutus. The sequence goes on along the minus strand of NC_137969.1, from coordinate 188,740,004 downwards.
TGACCTTAAATTTTAAATGTGTTTAATCATGTATACTCAATACTTTCTCAATAAAGGAATAAAATGTAAAGATTAAAAGGCATGATGGACAGACTGTCTTCTAATATCAGGCATATCACACTTAAAGCTAATGGAAGACATCATTCTGAGCCATTGCAAATGAGCCCTATCAACATAATGAACTTCTGATGTCAGCTGGGAAACTGCCTTGAATGTCAGGAGATATACTCTTCATTTGCAGTGTTTGATTGTTCAAATAAATATTTAATGAAAATATTATTAGACTATTCAGCTGAATGAAATACACTGATGGTACAAGTGGCTAAAGAAGCCGACTTAATATTCATTAATGAAGTGGCATAATAATTTATTTTGCATATTATATGAGCCTTCTGAGAGGTTTTGTACTTTTGCACTTCCTAAGACTACTTAAAGGCGTCATTTACTGTCATAAGTATACGATTTGAAGGTGCTTTTATGCTTCATGAGAATGTACAATTCATTTTATAGGGTGAGAGAAGATCATCATCCACATTTTTCTTTGTAAAAATAAGGTGCCTCTCATTCCAAAGGGTGGCTTTTTTTTAAATACAGCTTTACTGAGTTGTGCCATAAATGTTAACTTTATGCTACATAAAATCACACAGGAAACGTCTCAAGAGTAGAGCTTAAATAATTAAAGAGACAAGGAAGAAAACTCTTGAAACTCTCTCAGGGAGCTTTGAATTTTCAGAGAAACTGTGGAGTGTCTGCATTGTGTCAGGTATGTGTTTAGATCATATTTTAACATTCAATATGGAAAAAATGTTTAAAAGTAAAATAAGTTTCAAAGAAGTATTACAAAGGTAGTATACTTTTCTATATGATGTGTGTGTGTGTGTGTGTGTGTGTGTGTGTAGCTGTGATAAAATCATGAGTATATATGATGCAAATAAATTCCAATAAAAAAGAAAAATTCAAAATATACTTTAAGCATTTGGGAACAAAGATGATATTTACTTTTATAAAAAAAATTAGAAACATAAGGAAACATTGGAGAGTAGAAAAATGTGTATATGTATATGGTTGACAATAACATTAGTGGTGTCTTCTATTATGTTTAACCCAAATTCCACACACACACACACACACACACACACGCGAATCTGTCTCATCATTTTCTCAGGATGAGACATTTCAAACATTTCCAAGGTTTATTTTTATTTTCAGTACTTGTTGGTAAACTAAGACATTGAATGCACTCATTTAAAGAATCTTAGGATCACCAAAGAATAAAAAGATTAACAATGATGAAGACCTTTTAATCTTTCTGCCTCTCAGACTTTAGCAGCTTGTGATGTACAGAAGTTGTTGAATCAGAAGGGTGGAATGGCAGTGGAAGGCACAGGGAAAAGGCTGGTGTGGTTGAAAGAGTACAACAGGAGTGAGTACTCTAGACAGTTGATTGTAGTGTGGTTGAAAGAGTACATCAGCGGGGAGTACTCTAGACAGTTGACTGTAGTGTGGTTGAAAGAGTACATCAGCAGGGAGTACTCTAGACAGTTGACTGTAGTGTGGTTGAAAGAGTACATCAGCAGGGAGTACTCTAGACAGTTGACTGTGACAAGCCATCAAGCAGATGACTAATAGAATCCTGTTGGAAGATCTTCTTTCCATAAAGCTCACCATATAAATCAACTTAGAAGTCATAGTTTAGAAAACTCCTGCAAGATGCAACTTTAGGATTAATTCTGAGACATTTAAAGACATTGAAAAACTACTAGTTAAGGGAAGAGAAAATTGTAGACTACCCTTTAAGGGCATTCTATTTTTTTATGTTTATTTTATTTCATTTTTATTATTATACTCTTAATTTATAGAAGTTATTTATTTACTCTGAAAATATCCACTGATTCATTTATAATTTATTTTGTGTGTGTGCTCTCTGTATGGAGGTCAGAGAACTAATTGTTCTAGTTTGTTCTGTGTTCTGCCAAATTCTGTTATTAGGTTGAATGGCAAGCATCTATATTTACCCACTAAACCAAATTAAAGGACTGATAAGTCTTAATTATCTATCAGTTTTAACTATTATTATTATTATTATTATTATTATATTATTATTATTATTATTATTATTATTATTATTATATCTTGGGTAATGGCACTCTAGAAAATAAGCCCACCTTTAAAGTTTAAAGAGGAAAAGTATTATGATTCATGTGGGAGGCAATGCAGGACTGTTAACACAAGAAAAGATCTTGGGGTAAAGAATACATTTACCTGAAAACATGTAATGCTTAGTAGCAGTCAGTACAGAGAACATTTACTGTAAAGGGACTTGCAATAAGATGAACGTATGTTTTCAGATCTAGTTGAAACCCCAAGATATTGAGATATAAGGACAATGGACATATAAAGAGAAAAGTAGGTGAGGAGTGCAGATTATCTGACCTGAAGATGAATTGTTTGTATTGCAAAAGGTGGAGTTGTATAATTCCAGCTACCAAACCTATTTTCTTCCAGAAGCTTGTCTCATTGAACAATGTATTATGTTAAATTGTAAGTGTCTAATTGCATTTATACCTTGCATCTTCTATTTTATATTAAAAAAAATCACCAAACTAACTTGATTTTCAGGTACCAAAGATAAGGTAATTTGAGCTTTTTAAGTTTTGGAAAATTTTAAACCATGGGGTTTTTAATTTATAGTGAATTTTATAATATGATATTAACATCATATTTTGGAGATTGAACAAGAAAGGAAAGATTAAGTTTGAAAGTGATGTTTTTATGTGTTATGTTAAACAAGAATTAGAGAGACTTGATTAGTTTCTGTTGTCAATTTGATTCGGCTTAGTTTCAGTATGACAGAGAGAAATTCACTATACTGTTGTCTTTACCAGACTGGCCTGTGAGAGTCTGTTTTGATGGATAACTGAGGTGGGGCATCTCCACCCATTCTAGGTAGCATTTTCATTAGGTAGGAGAGTCTGATCTGTATATAAAAAACAGTAGAGAATGCCACAGGGTGAGCCAAATGGTGTTTCTTCATGGCTTCTGTTTTTACTTGAGTTTCTGCTTTGAATTCCTTTGGTAATGGATTGTGACTATCCACAGTTGGAACCTGTTGGAAGCCGTTTGTGCTGCACCCAAAGATGGTGCCAGCTTCCTGCCGATGATTCAGCAAACAGAGCCATTGTCGAGCCTGAGGGACGTAGTGCACATGTACCACGAATGTCACAGCCCACTCTCAGGGTATGCTAATGAGATACTGGAGGGCACACAAATCAGGTAGTGATAGGAGTCTCCTGCGCATTTATAAGCAGTGCACTTTTCCTCCACGTGTTATTTTTCTTTTATTTCCTTTTGAATGAACATAGTAAAAGGGATGATGAGATTACCTAATGTGAGAATATCAATAGAAGAAATCAAATATGAGCTTAGAAAGATGATCTCTCATATGGTAAGAGCTAAAATATTCTTTATTTTTATTAACAAATGTAGCAACATCCTTACACACCAAACTTAAAACAGAATATCCTGGGTTGAAATGTGGATTGAATCGATGAAATTATGTCATTCATGTTGTTGGCTCTACTCACTGACAAATTGAAGTGGGAATCAAATTGTGCTTGTTCTTGCTACTTTTGTCTGCCAGGACTTTCCCCACTGTGCCACTGCAGGTGACCTTGTATTTTTTAAAAGCATTCTCTTTAGTCTTATTGCATCTGCCTGCCCTGAAGTTGTTTTTAATAGATGGTGAATTAGAGAGCTTAACAAGGGTGAGCTGTCTTTGGGAAGCTTAGAAAGTTCCATTAAGACAAAAAAGAATATTGTTTATTTTTCAAGCAAAAATGAAATTTAACTAGCAACAGGAGAATGATGTATATGTACAAAGAGATAAAAATTTAATATTAACATACCACTATGTAGTCTCTTGATATACCACAGAAAAGAATAACAAAACTTTTCTTCACTAAAATAGAAAAAGCATCACAGCAGAACATTCTACTACTCTACCCAACTTCATAGATTTCAAATTTGTGTGTTGCCTGTTTACTCTCACTACATAGTTGTGCTCCATTTAATCTTTTGAAGGTTGATGCCTAATTTAAGATCAGAGAAAAGTAATACAGGACATTCAGGACATGGTTGTAGAGGCTTCGCACAGTTCTAATTACCCTGCTATTCAGAGGTCCTGCCATGTTTGATCTCCCTCCCTTCCTCTCTTTCACAGCCTTTGAATTTGTACACAGATTTTGTTTTCTTGTCTGTTTACCTTTCATTTTTGTACATTTATATGGTGTGTGTTTGTGTGTGTGTGTGTGTGTGTGTGTGTGTGTGCGCGCATGTGTGTGTGCTTTGTGATAGTATATATTTATGTACTGGTATGGATTCACTTATGTGTGTGAAGGCCTTAGAGCATGTCAGGAGTTATGCTTTTTTGTTGATGTAGGGCCTATCAATTGAATACAAAGCTCCTTGTGTTTCCTAGTCTACTGTCTCTACCTTTGGAGTGAGTATTGGGATTGTAATAGGCTGCCATATCTACCCAGCATTTGTATGATTTCTGGACATAAGAAGTCTAGTTTGGATCCTTCGATGGCAAGCATTTTATCCGCTGAGTTGTCTTCACAGCCTTGATTTGTTTTTCTCTACTTGACTCTGGCTTGTTCTATGGATGTAGACCAAATGGCATTCTTTCTTTTCTTGAATATTTTAAACCTGGAGCTCAGTTTCTGATCATTTTTTGACCTGTCACTGTCCCATTCAATAGCTACCTGAAATCTCCAGGTAAGATCAAAGTTCTTAGGTTGTAATATAGAATACAGCTGACAAACACTAGCTTTAACAAGAAAACTTTAACAAAACTCTGAGAGAAATAAGGTAGTTCCATAAAAAGTAGGCATTTAAAAATACAGGAAATATGAATGTATTCAAATCTGAATATCCATCCATACTTCAGAGAGCTGATAAATCCACCACAGTGTTGCCTGTGTGATTTCTGCATTCCTGATTTCAAATTCACAGAGATACCTGCCAGCTAAAAAGCTGAAAAAAGAGATAGCTTTGTTATTCCATTGCCACTTTCTACTTCACAGCTTTAATTAAAACAGATGTCTTAGGTGAGGATTCTTTTAATTTACATGGGATACGTGAGTAAAATGAAGGCTTCGTTCTTTGAAAAGCCTTCACTGACCAGGATAAAGAGGCCAATCTTCCCAACTTCATTTAAGTCCTTCGAAATTTCAAACATTTAAATTTGAAGGGCTATTTGCAGTGCCTCTTGAGCTAGGCTTTCTGTTTAGGTTTGCACATGGCAAATGAGTACCAGGGCAGAAATAAGGTTGACAAGGGTCCAATCTTTGGTTCCCATTCTAGAGTCTGTCAAGTATCCTCATCAGGAAGGACCACTGTGTTTTTAGAAACCTCTTTATAAAACCATGGCAGTCTGTAGAGCTGACTCAAGCGTCTGTTTATCTCCTGAATTCTCTTACAAGGGTGTAAGGTTCTGCCACACATCATTTAACTCTGAAAATTCCTACGGTTATATTTTCAAGACTAGTGTTTGTTATTGGTTATTTTTGAAAGTTATATTTTATGTTTATTTTTTTCTATCCACTGGTTATTTGTTAGATTTATGATGTTTGCCAATATGAAGATTCATCAACTTGGGTGATACAAAATAATACCTTTCTTCCTCCTTTGAGGGTCTTTTTCCCTTCGGTTTTATTAGGCTTATTCTAGCTATATTTAGGTGGCTCTACTTAGGTATCCATAGGAAGTGTTTCCTTCACTTCCTTTGGATTCCCACCACACCAAAATAATATTTTGGGACACTGAGAGGCAATTTCTGTTTTCCTCTATAAACACACTGCACTATTTCAGAGTGAATAGTGCCATATTTTCTGAATGCTGACTGATAAAACTACCTTTTCAACATGAAGTGGCACAGCAGCCTCATACAGCATTAGAGTTCATTTCCTTTAGTGCTTTTCTGACTCTATATATTATACAGAAGTTTTATGTACTTTAATTGAAAGTAGGTATAAAATATCTTTAAAAATTTATAAATGTGCATTAATTCATACATCTTTTGTGAGACCTCTTTCTTGGATAATGTTAAAGAAAATCATTTAAATTTTAAGTAGAGAAAAGTGGAAACCTCAAAATCTTGCATGCAATGTAGTGAGTGTCCAATAGTGAACATCAATGAAATTGAAAACAGATAAGCATTTTTAATTATTGCAACTTTAGGTGTTAAAATGGATTATCAAAATATTAGTACAAATTATATTTTAAAAAATGCTTATAGTAACAGGCATTCAAATCACATAGTAAAAATCTAGTCAGTGATTACTAAGATTAATGGCAACCAAAATAACTACCATGGCTCTGTAGTAACTCAAGATATGGATGAAGTGTCCAGAGATTATACCTCAATACACTGATGCAAGCAATTTTCTAGATAAAGAAAATTGATGATTCTATAATACTAAAAGTCTGAATTGTTAATTTCAAGTTATCAAAGTTATCTATTTTCTGAGGTATTTTTACTTCAGAATTGAAGACTATTCAAATTCAAAACTTCATTCAAATTAAGTAGAAATATAAGTTTTCCTAGTACTTATCAAAGGTAACTGACATTCAATATTATATATCTTAAATATTCTAAAATAAAATATTCAGGTTTGAATTGAATAATTTAGATGTTTTCAGAGATGGGCTTTATAAGAAGACCTGCAAAAATTTGCTTTGTGAGATACAGTACCCTACATTTTCAGTATATGCAACCCTATAAAACTTGCCATCACTTAAAGGCTATTACATACCAAAAGTTATATAACATTAGTACTGGACTTTATTTATGTTCTATTTATAGCTACTACATCCAAACTGCACTGATTTTATTTCCAAGCTTGTAGTGCAAGTCATATTTTACTGTGGATGTTCTATTTACCAAAAACATACAAATTGGTTGCTACTGTGGCCTTTTATTTTTCCCTAAGGGAATACTTTGTTGGATAGGTACACACCCATGCCAACCTCTCACATATTGTGCTCCTTATTGAGTAACTCAGTAAAATGATTCTGCAGTGGCCTGGGTCCCTGGCCTCAGTGCAGAAAGTGCTGCCATCTTTAGTAGTGTTGCAGAGTTCCTCAGAGGACCAGGTTGAGGCTACCATCCTGCCAAAGCCTTTCCTGGCTGACTGGATTCTGCTACTTTGCTCACTAGCATCTGACATTTCACCCTCTATATACCATCTTCATAGGAGCCCCAGGACATCTTCTTGGAACTCAGGCCTGTAGAAAATGCCACTGTTCATAAATTCAGAAAAATATGACTTGCTGGATACAGCTATAGAGCCCCAAGTGTTGAGATCCTCAGAATCAAACTCACCATTTCTGAGGACACAGCACTATAAGACAGGTTTGCTCCTTTTCAGGTGCAAATGGGACTCCTACATCCTGAGAGCTTCATTAGTTTGGATATGCCTTTAAGGGTGTCCAGATGTCAGTGTGCTTTAAGATTCTCCTAACATTGAAGCAAAAACCACCCAACCGAACCAGACTCTGGGAATGCCACATAATTTGAATCTGGGTTCCTTTCAGGGCGTGACAAGTCTTCCTTGTTCTCCTGCTTTGGACTGTCTAGCTCCTGCCTTGGTGGCCTGTAGGTAGACTGTGAGGCACTTGAGTCCTCTTCTGCTTGTGAACTGTGTTAAGTCAACTCTAGTGAATAAAGGTTGTGTATCAGATGAGCAGTTGTAAAGGTTGGGGCCCACAATTACCAAACTGTAGTTTATGTTTATACAGTTCATTCATATAGTTCATTTTCTCACCCATTTTTTTCTGTGTGATTTTTTATTATTCAAAGCAAAGTAAATGAAAGAAAAAGTAAAATAAAAAGAATTACATCTTCATATACTAATATTTTTAGTACATGTTATCTTTTTATTTTGTTAATTGAAGGACCTTTGCAGTGAATTTTTAAAATCAAGCTATCTCAATTTGTAAGAATAAGAAAGGCCATATTTTATGATTCTTTTTTTTTTCTTGAACTTATGCAGTCTGTGAGTTGTTTCTGGAGTGTTCAGAGCTTTCTGGGGTTAGTATCCCATTATCAGTGACTGCACATTATATCTGTTCTTTTGTGACTGGATTATCTCACTCTGGATCATATTCTCTAGATGCATCCATTTTCTTAAGAATTTCGTTAAGTCATTGTATCTGATAGATGAGTAGTACTCCCCACTTCTGGGCATATACCCCAGAGAAACTCCAATATACAACAAAGACGCATGCACCACAATGTTCATAGCAGCTCTATTTATAATAGCCAGAAGCTGGAAAGAACCCAGATGTCTTTTAGTAGATGAATGGATACAAACATTGTGGTACATTTCTCACCCATTTTAAGTGTGTGGCTATAGCTGCAATGTCTGCATGGTTGTTTGGAAAACGCAGGTTACTATTGCTTTTCACTTTTGTACAGTGTTCTGTCTTGTTTTTTATGTTTCTGATGTCCCCTTTAAGACCTAAATATATGGCATTGGAGAAACTTTTAAGATCGTCTGTTTTGGAATGATCAGGGCCTTGAACTTCAGCGATTCCAAGCTTTAGAAATTTTAGATCTTGAAAAGTTGTATATTTTGATATTTCAATATTGACAATTGAGAGTAGTCATTAATAAAACCTGCAAAATGTATCTTAAAATTATGCATGATGGATTGGTTTACTTGATGTGCACTATATTTACCTGTTCTTAAATGTTAAATTCTATTAGGGTCAGCAAGAAATGTTTAGTTTTTCAGATTTTATAAGATGGCTTAAGTGCCAGCAATGTGCATGTCTTATGAGTTCCTAGCTGATCTTTATGTGAGTTTAAGGACCAGACTTTAGCCTCATTAAGATACAACAGAGCAGCTGAAGTGATACAGAAATATCAAACTTCTTTGTGAAGAGATTTTGTTTAGTAGCAAAGTATTTTGTATGTAGGTAGAAGGAAAAATCTACAAAATGCTTGCCACCAAGACACCTAACAATTCTAAGAGTTCTGTTCGTTAGAAGTTCTTTTACTTTACTAAGCCTCGGCAGAAACTGGGGTGTGCACATCTATGAAACAAGAGCTGGAGCAGAACTTAATCCCTTTGCCTTAAAAAACGATGAGGTATTAAAAGATTTTAGAAATAAATAGAGTAGAGAGGGGCCAGGAAGAATTCCTGCCGAGAAGGAAGGCAAACCTGAATCTCTAATAGTGGCCAGTGGAGGGTGGGTCTTAGGAAAAGAAAAATATATTAGCCAATTTTCAGCGATTAGCTTTGGCTATGAGAGACTCTGAATAATTAAAATGACTTGAGGCGCGAGAATCTTCTGTTCACATGGAGAGCATCAGTCAATTGGACACACGTAGCAGAGAGTGAGGCAAACTGCCACTTGCTAAAATGGTCCTGTGAAATATAACTAAAGTAATATGAAACTTTGCATTCTACCCTGCCAGCATTATGATGCTGATTTCTCTGCAGTGTTTTCACACCTGAGATATATAAACACTTCAAGCTGTCAACTGATCAGGAAGTAGAACATTGTAACAGCTTAGGGGCAAATGAAGCAGCAAAGTACCAGCATCCTTTCAGATGATTAAAAAAAAAATCAAGATGTGTCGAGTGTTTCCAGAGACATATTCAGATCAAGGTCATGATATCTGGTCTATTCCCTGTTCTCATTCATTCTCAGATTTATTCATCTTTGCTAAAATTACAAAAGACTGATATTATTAGCTAATTATGTAAGGAAAAATATTTTAAAGACAGAGCAGTAAATAATGCAGAAATCTTTAAATTATTTTAGCAAAATCTTCACGTACCTTTTCTAATTCTATATAGACTTTCAAAGTGGAATTATAGAAAACTGTAAACACATTAGAAAGTCCCCTATGATAACAACGTGCACAAATAGTTAGCATCATTGTTTATCTGTGGATATTTCTATATATGTCAATTTACAAAAATAAAAATCCCTCAATTCTGCATCTTAAAAATGGTTGTGTGTCATTGTGTTTTTCTTCATTGGTGTGTCTGTAGATATGCCTAATATAGCCAGCATGTCCTCATGCTTGTATACAAATCATATATTATTATCTCTTTGTGGGAACATTTTTCTTCAAACACCTCATTTGATATCAATTGGTAATTTCTGTTTAAGTTATCATTAGTCATGCCATAAACTCTATGCGTATATACTATAATTTTTGCTTTAATAGTTTAATGTTTGTACAATTTAGAAAAAATCATGGGAGAAAATGTGAGGGCTGCCACATTCAGGTTCAAACTTATTTATGACTCCTTTAATGTAAAATTAAGCACATTGCCCCTGGCCAACCAACTCTGCAGACGGTGACAGGGATGAGAATTTATGCTCAAATCATTGTTTTGATTTTAAGACATCATCCTTAATGAATATATATTAGTATTTATTTTGGCAAATTTATCCCCATTTTCATAACATTTTTGTCATTGCTGTAGTGCTATAGTATGCTTAAGTCCCTAGACTATTAAACTTCAAAAATAGTACCTAATTAATGAGATGTCTAAACTTAATTTTAAATACATACAGTGGCCACTGCAGAAGTGACATGAAATAGAAGCAGGACTCTGACCTTCTCTATATCAGAATCCATAATTTAATGAGGTTACTAGCAAATTGTCTTATTTTCTGATTTTTGCCTATCCATATCTTTCTGTTTTCTTTATGCATTAATTGTATCGTGACTGAAATTAATGATATTGTTAATTTTCCAGAAATTTGTCAAATAATTAAAGCATGTTATATGATTTGATTGTTATTTTTTGATTATTATTTTATTATCAAAATTTATAAAGATTCCAGGGTATATCAAAATGGGTTTTTTAATAATACATGGAATAATAAAGTCTTATAGCCACAATGCTATAAAAATAAAAATAATATAGTATTTTTCTATTTTGGGGGTTGAGGTATTATGGGGTTTGTGGCGAGGAAACTGGAAAGGGGTATGGCATTTAAAATGTAAATGAATAAAATAACCAATTAAAATCTAAAGAAATATTTTCATTTTTTTTAAATCTTAGTGTCTTGTTGAAAAATTTCAAACTACCCTGTCTACATTTTTAATTTCAGTATCTGTTTTCTATTGCCTTTCAGCACTCTCATATTTTAAAGATATTTTAAATGTTCATTTTTAAATCTGTTATTAAATCACATCTTTCATAACATTGGTGGACTACTCACAAATACATTGGCACATAGACACACAAACACAGACACACAAAGCACACATACGGATTCTCCTCTCATGTAAGGGTGAGTACATCATTTCCAACAAGCCCCAAATGAGCATATTATGTTATATCCCATTGTATATTTGGAAATTTTGTTCTATCAGAGTACTTATGTTCTGGTTACTTTATGAAGTTGTTTTGTGTGTGTATATTCAAGTTCATTCTCTTGCCATCTATGTTTTCCGAGGCAGATATGATATACATTAAACATAGTTTTTCCTGGCCTATATTTTATTTCCATGGGTGTCTATTTTTGAGATCTTAAATTATTCAGATAAAATTTTTTGTAGACCTACCTTGAATTAGCCATTCCTCTAATGCTCCTTTGCTGACCTGGGTTGAGAAATTTGTAATTTTTTACTGAATGGTTCCTGCTAAAACATACAGCAACCTTCAGGTCTCCCTTGTGTGGAGCCCATGTCCTCTAATAATTCTGGTCCATACTTTCATTTTTGTTTCATTTTATTCTATTTTTTTCTTTATAAGTCTGAACTCATAGTATAATAGAGTTCACTTACCCCTTTCTACTTCTGGTAATATTCCCTTTTGGAAATTGTGAGCTTTTGTGTAGTACATACAAACACTGAGAGAGGGTCTGCCTCTATAGTTGCTGACTCCTCCATGAACCAAATTCCAGGTATCCCTACAAATTGCTAATGGAACAGAAACATTAAGCCTTCTTTTAAAGTAAGTAAAGACTGTGTGTTAGGGTACAAAGGATTGCCATAGTTTCTGATTGATTGATTGATTGAGTGATTGATTGATTGATTGAGTGATTGATTGATTGAATGGTTGATTGGCTTTTAAACAGGAGGAAAGTCTCACTTGCCTACCCTGGCCTTCAATTCTTGAACACATAAAATTTCCCTACCTCACCCTTCAGAGTAATGGAGTCAACAAACATAGGCTACCATATTGGGCTGTTGATTTTAAAAATATATAAAGCTGATTCATTCATTTATTTTGGTTTCCAATCTATACTATTATGGTAAAGAAGCATGATGGTGAATGCCTTATAGTCCAAAGAGTCATTACGTTAAAAAAAGGAAAGATAATGTCTACGCCAATGTGTCAGAAGCAAAGGAAGTTCGAAAACATAAGCCAGAGTTTGGAACAACATAATAGATATTTTGTTCAACACATTTAAAACTCTAGCTTTTTAAAATTTTTCATTCATATGTTTAGCTATTTAGTTTTTTACTTATTTAATTTTAGAAAGATCCTCATATATCCCATGCTTGTTTCCTGGCTGCTGAGGACAACCTTGAACTTGTGATCTCCCTGCTTTCACCTCTTAAGTTGTAAGTTGACAGTTTATTATCCCACACTCACTTAATGGAGTACTGCAGACTGAACCAGGGCTTGGCTATTCAAACATTCAACTGAGTTACATCCCCAGCCCAAACACTAACTACATATGCAAAGTTTTGCCATGCAAAAAAGTAAAATGATGAACCATTAATTTCTAATGGCTTTCAACTTGAATTAAAATGTGTCTCTCATAGATATTTGAAGTCCTATATGATGTTACTATTCATCTGCATTCCTGGACACACACAGGTCAGTTACCCAATATCTGACAGCATAACCTTTCTCCTTATTTTTCCAAAATGCCAAGCTATATCTCAGTGGAGAAGCTTTGTAGATATTACTATATCCGTCAGAAAATCTTCTGATGTTAATAGTCTTGTGTCCGCAAGCTCTTGCGATTTGGAGAGGCATTACCCGATTTGCTGCCACTTTTCAACTTGATTCTTTCCTGGTTTGCCACTATTTTTTTCTTCACAGCTCATAACCTATCAATATTTTGTTTTCATTGCACTTTTATTTTTAACATTGTCAATAGTATTTATTCCATTAAAACATGTTATAATATTATTTATTAATGCCTTATAGAAAAAATTGATATAATTAATATGAAAAAGAAGCTCAATTTTGACATGTCATTTACACATGAAAATTATATTTTACAAGTACAATATAAATGATTTTTATAGCCACTATTTTATCATCTCTTTCTATAAAATGTTTTTAGCGATTCCCTGAATAAGTCATCTGGAATGTTCATCCTGTGTCAGGATTGCTTAACTAACTTATAGACAGTAGGGTGATACCCAAAAGCTGACAACTGACTTCAGGGGATTGCTCTACAGTCCTGAGGCATTGATGAATGTAGGAGCTAAGCAGAAAATAATGACAAAAATGTTTGCATCACCTACAGCAATAGGTAGAAATTATTTATGTTTTAATCAGGTCAAAGTATTACTTGAATTTGTAGGTAAGGCATAATAATCTGTATATTATAGTGTAATGGCCGTGATTAACAGTATTTTTGCATGCACACAGAGAGTTGCCATTCTCTAGATCTTTTTTTTCTATCACCCTGAGTCATATTCTGTAAATTGCAATATCTTTGTACTGTTCATACTGCTCTTTTCCAACACATGAAAGCTATTATTACATATTGTAGTTTAGGTCGAAGCTGGTCAGTTTGACAAATTCCATAAAGTTTTGGGGGGATGTATAAAGCAATTTAAGGAAAACTGATATCAATTTTTATTATTTTTTAAAATTTTTTGGATATTTACCCTTTTCCAGTTTCCCCTATGGTATCCTCCTATGCTGTTCCCTCCCCCTGCCTCTCTGAGAGTGTTCTTCCACCCATTCCCTCCTACCTACCCATCCTGCCATTCCTGTACCCTGGGGTACTGAGCCTTTACAGGGCCAAGGGCCTCTTTTCTTACTGATGCCTACTAAGGCCATCCTCTGCTACCTATATTGCTGGAGCCATGGGTCCCTCCATGTATACCCTTTGGTTAGTGGTTTATTCTCTGAGAGTTCTGGGTGCTGTGGTTGTTCTTCTTGTGGGGCTGGGAACCCCTTCAGCTCCTTCAGTCCTTTATCTAACTCCTCCATTGGGAACCCTATTCTCAGTCCAATGGTTGGTTGAGGGCATCCATCTCAGTATTTCTCAGACTCTGCAAGAGCCTCTCAGGAAACAGCTATATCATGCACCAGGCACCAGGCACCAGGCACCATGCAATTCTTGGCCTCAGCAATATTGTCTGGATTTGGTGACAGTATATGGGACAGATCCCTGCAGTCTCTGAATGGCCCTCCCTCCAGTCTCTGCTCAAACTTTGTTTCTGTATTTCCTGCTGTGACTATCTTGTTACCCTTTTGAGAAGAGAAAATTGATATCCTTACAATAGTGATTTTTCTTTTACAGGAATGTGATTTCCCTCAATTTGTCGAGGTCCTTCTCTATGTTTTTCAGAAAGCCTTGCCATTTTTCTTTTGGCACAGCTGTGGTGGGTTGTTTGGTTATATGTTTGTACCTATAGTAGTTGGTGTTTGTTTTGTCTTTACTTTTGTTAAGTTACTTCTAAAATCCTGTCTTGAACAGTTGGCACATTTTCAATATCTTTCCTTTATATTTTTTATTCTATAAATGTATGCATGTAGCAAGATTTCACATGCTAATTTTTATTTGATTTTCTTGCTCATCTAATTATTTTATGTAATTAAAATTGGGAAATATCTCAATATATTATTACTGTGCTGTGAATATAATTACCCTTTGAAATTATGTGTACAATATTTAGGTTTTAGCTAATATAGTTTTATTTAATTTAAACATGTTCATTTTTAAGTTACATAAACTATTCAGCTATAATTGTTAACATATAGCACAACACTATTTTTGGGGGGCTTCCTATTAATCTGCTACAGGATTAAAACACCATTTGGGTTCCTCTTACATTGAACAACCTTCAGGGAAGCTAAATGTTCTGTGACAAGCCAGTGATTTCTGAGATTCATTCAACCATAGTACAAAGTAGAAATATTGAGTCCAGAAAAACACTCTTAATTTTGACCACCTCTTGATTACAAGAAAGAAACTACCATGTCTTTTTACATTTAATGGAAAGGGATGTAGTTTTCTCAGTTAAAGGGACCCTTGTGAAGGACCCATTAGATCTAAAATTAAGGAGAACATTGTAAGGGAATGGGTCAATCATTAAAAAGAATAATATAAACATACAAGGTATACTTTTTGCAAGAAATATTATTTATAAAATATAACATGATTTAGATATTAATAATAAATCTATTACTTTTTTATCCAAAGTTTAATGACATATATTGCTATATATAGGATATGAGTTTTTAGGATTATATCAATGATATTGTATTATGAAAATATTATGATAAATATCATTTTATGATAAAATTTAATTCGTTAATTTTATTTTGACTGTAAAGAAAAATACTTTTAACTCTCATACAAAACTCATGTTACTTTCTGAGATAACATATATGCAAAGGAGGAATTTCTGAGAAATTGTATGGTTTCATTGTTTTACCCAGATGTGGCTTTTTATTAAAACAGTTGAATTAGTGGCAATGAGGTACTTCAGGAACAAATAAAAAGAAACACTGAAGTGGCTTTGGTAATGAGTAAAGGCTATTCAAAAGAAGTGTAAGACCCATAGGCATCTGCTTTGCAGAATAAAATATACATTTAGACTTTTTAAAATTAATTTCTTTCAATTATTTTATTTACTTACATTTCAAAGTGTATCGCCCTTCCCAGTTTCCCCTTCTGCAAAGTCATAGCCCTTCCTGTGCTTCTATGAGGGTGCTTCTCCACCCACCTTTTTATACCTGCTTTACTGCCCTAGCATTCCTCTATGCTAGGGCATTGAGCCTTCATAGGACCAAGGACCTTCCATCCTATAGAGGTCAGATAAGGCAATCTTCTGCTACATATACAGCTGAAACCATGGGTCCCTTCATATATACTCTTCAGTTTGTTTCTGAAAGTTCTGGGGCGTCTGGTTAGTCGATATTTTTGGACTTCCTATGGGATTGCAAACCCCTTCATCTCCTTCATTCCTTCTCCTAACTCCTACATTATGGCCCCTGTTCTTAGTCCAATGGTTGGCTTCAAGAATCTGTAACTATATTGGTCAGGTTCTGGCAGAGCCTCTCAGGGGACTGCTATACCAGGCTCCTGATAGCAAACACTTCTTGGCATCAGCAATAACGTATGTTTAGTCAGTGCAGATGAGATGGATTCTTAGGTGAGCAATCTCTCTATGGCCTTTCCTTTTCTTTTTCTTAAAATATTTTTTATTAACCAGATTATTTATATACTTTATTTGCAGATCAGAGCTTTCCCTCCAGCCTCTGCTTTTCCTCTGTTCCCCCAACTTTCTCCTTAAAGAAAGGCCTCTCATGTTGTCAACCCTCTGTGGCAATATCAATTTATTGTAGGGCTGAGCACATCTTCTTCTATTGAGGCTAAACAAGACTGTCTAGTTAGGAGAAAGCGATGCAAAGGCAAACAACAGAGTCAGAGACAGCCCTTACTCCTTCTGTAGGAGGTCCCATATGAGGACCAAGCTTGTTTAACATATATATATATGTGTGTGTGTGTGTGTGTGTGTGTGTGTGTGTGTGTATGTGTGTGTTAATTATATTATATGCATATATAATATAATATATATATTATATTATATATATAATATAATTATATTATATTATATATATAATATATATAAATATAATATATTATATTATATATATAATATAATTATATTATATTATATATATAATATATATAAATATAATATATTATATTATATATATAATATATATATTATATATATATATATATATATATATATATATATAGAGAGAGAGAGAGAGAGAGAGAGAGAGAGAGAGAGAGAGAGAGAGAGAAAGAGAGTGAGAGAGACTAAGTCAGTTCCATGTATGCTCTCTGATTCATAGTTCAGTCTTGGAAAGCTTCTATTTGCCCAGGTTAGTTGATTCTGTAGATTGTTCACGTGGGAGCCCTTGATCTCTCTGATGTTTTCAACCCTTTACCCTGTCTTTCACAAGGTTCCAGAAGCTCTATCTAAAGCTTGGCTCTGGGTCTCTGTATCTGTTTTCACCAGAGGAAGTTGCTCCGATGACCGTTATGCTAGCCTCCTGCCTGTAAGTAGAACAAAATATTTTTGATACCATCCAGGGGGAGAACTCTCTCATGGCATGAGTCTCAAGGTTGTCCAGTCATTAGTTGGCCATTCCCCCACTTTCTGCTCTCTATCTCTGTACTCTTATAGGAAAGAAAAATTGTGGGTTGATGATTTTGTCCATTGGATGACAGGAAGTGATAATTTTGTGTCCATATTAACAATTGCTAGGAGTCTTTGTTAGGGTCACTCTCAGAAATTTCTAAGAGTATTCATTATCCAACATGGCAAGCTTGTCCAAGAGGTGCTACACACACACACACACACACACACACACACACACACACACACACACACACAGTGATTCCAGTTGTCTCTTGTGAAACCCTTCCCATATTTTATTACTCCCATTCCCCTCCTTGCCCCTTCTCCCACCCAGTCTGATCCATTCTCAGTGTGATTTAAGCATCCTTTCTTGGGTGCTACTTGTTATTTAATTTCTTTTGATCTGTAAATTGTAGCATTGGTATCCTCCACTTTATGGCTAATACACTCATTTAAGTGAGTACAATACTTACAATGTTTATTTTTCTGGATCAGGTTACCTGATTCCAGATGGTCTTTTTAGTTTCATCCATTTGCTGATGTAATTGTTTTTAATAGCTCAGTAATTCAGAGCTGTAGTAATAAAAAGCTACATGCAATTGGCATAAAACTAGGCAGGTGTATCAATGGAATAGACTTGAAGACTTAGAGGTAAACCCACCCACTCTTTAACACTTGATTTTTGATTTAAAAAAAAGTCAAAACAATAAGGTAGAAAAAAGAAAGCATCTTCAACAAATGGTGCTAGTCTAACTGGATGTCTGCATATAGTAGAATACAAATAGATCAATATCTATCACCTTTCATAAAAATCAATAGTAAGTACATAAAAGACCTCAACATATAACCAAACACACTAAATCTGATTGAAGAAAACTTGGAGAATAACCTTAAATGTATTGGCAGAGGAGACAACTTCCTGAACAGAACACAAACAGTACAGGATTTAAGACCAACAATTAATTACTGGGACCTCATGAAACTAAAAAGCTTCTGAACACAGAGGGCATTGTCAAACAGACAAAAATACAGCCTACAGATTTGGAAAAAAATCTTTATGAACCCTTTATCTGATAGACGGTCTGATATACAAAATACTCAATGAACTCAAGAAGTCAGCAACAAACCAAACAACTCAGGTTAAAAAAAAAATTGAGCTAAATATAGAGTTCTGGACAGAGAAATCTTTAATTGCTGAGAAGCACTTTAAAAAAATCTTCACCATCCATAGTCATCAGGGAAATGCAAATCAAAATGATTCTGAGATTTTTCTCTTGTACCCATAAGAATGGCTAAGATAAAAATTTCAAGTGACAACTTGTGCTTGTGAAAATGTGGAGCTAGGGTAACACTCCACCATTACTGGTGGGAGTGCAAACTTACACTACCAGTATGAAAATCAAGTTGGCAATTTCTCAGAAAATTAGAAATAGTTTCACCTCATGACCCAGTTAGAGCATCCCTGGGTATATATCCAAAATATTCTACACCATACATCAAGGATACTTGCTCAACTATGTTCATATCAGCTTTATTTGCAATAGTCAGTAACTGGAAACAACCTAAATATCACTAGACTGAAGATAATATGATACTTTTACCCAACAGAATATTATTTAGTTACTAATAAAAGATTTTATTATTAAATGACATTTTTCATTCATTGAGCACCAAGTTAGAAGCCTAGTCTATATGTTTGTATCCCTTTCTTTTAAATATAATGGATTTAGAGATTTTATCGTTTTATTTAAATTTTTCTCTTCTGAAAATTTATTTTCTGGCCTATTTTTAAACCTTTGATTAATCTTTTTCAGAAAATTATATGTTGCATGCAAATATATTCCTCGACAGAATAAAATCTGCTATGTTTAATTCTGATTTTAAACATATCACATTATATACTTTAAAGACCTAAACTTTGCAATTGCTGCAAGAAATATTCATTTCTTTATAGGGCAATTGTGTTAGAAACCAATATGTGGGTAGTAAGTGCCTTTGTTGCTTCTAGTTCTATTCCACTGCCAGAATATATGTATGCACAAATACTTGTAAATATTTCTCTATGTAACCATCTGTATCTCCCCTGACTTACTCTGTTTCTGTTCCTCCTCCATTCCCACATGGAATATTTGTTTTCTTATGTGTGACTTCTTTTCCAGAGAAAGCTATTTCCCACTGCTGCCAGAAAGTCATTTGTTTGATTCTAGTAAAATATCATAATAATTTTTCCATCACGTCTCTGAAGACTTATTGTACTAGTTTATTACATATGCTTCAAAAATACTGTATGACTTTTACCACACAGGGCAATATATAGAGAATGATGTTGATGCTGAGTGTTTTTGCTTTGGCTCTCACAAACAGCATCCATTGCTAATGTTATTTAGACTAGCATCTTGAACTTTAATCCTCCCATAATATTGCTTTTTATATTTGGAATTACTTACACATTCATGTGTATTTTTCATGTTTTTATCCTGAATCATCCATGTTATCTTTTATGTCTACTAGATGTAGTTATCAAGTCTGTTTTTTGAATGTACATTTTATACTTCCTCTAAGATTCTGCTTTTTTTGTTCTGTTTTCATAAAAATGTCCTCTCCTTATCTACACAGTGGCATTTTTCTGTAATTTAAACACTGTGTGTGAAATTACAGAGATGCTTTGAGCTTCTGAATAGTGCTAGCAATTTCCAGAGAGAATTTACTTTTTCATCTGGAAGGCATATGACATGTCTAATTAATTCGACCAGCATTTGAAATGATCACAGCTGGGCTTTACTCCCTGGCTTCTTTTCAGTTCAGCTTTAATTATAATTTGTAGCCCTTTAGATTCCCAAGCCTAGGTTATGTACCAGAACTCTCACCCCTTGGCAGGTTGATTTTCATTTTGTTTGGTTTCTCATGCTCTCCCCATGAGGAAGTAATGCTGAGTTTTCAGCTTCTCAGTAGTAACTTTTCAGTCATAGCCAACATGGTTGGAAAAGAATTATTCAGTACTGTATTTACAACTTTGACTTCACTTTTCTCCAATATTGACATTTATAAAATCCTGTTACCTACATTCATCATATGATTTTAAAGTATTTTGTCCAGGTTTTCTACTGTTTCAAGAGAAGTTTGCAGCATAATATGTAAGCCACCATGCCTGGACTACAATGTATGAACTTGTGCTGCCTTTGCACCTAGGCTGGTTCCTTTTAAACAGTCCCCTTTTACTAAGTAAGAAGTGTGGTTGGGGTTTCTGGTTTTTTATGAATAGAAATCTAAGGCTGGATTCACTTTGGGTGGTTTTGGTTGTTAGTACCTCTCACACACACAAAAAAATGTAATATATATATATTTATATATATTATATATAAATTTATATTATATATAAATGTAATATATATGTAGATAGATAGATAGATAGATAGATAGATAGATAGATAGATAGATAGATAGATAAATAGATAAATAGATAGATATCTGCATCTGAATATTTTTATGGGAGTTCACCTTCACTAGAACTTGACCCAGTGAACTGTCGCATCTTGCTAAGTTTCTAGTGATTGGGATATTTCCTGTCCCTGTATGTACAGCCAAACTTAGGTCCACAGATAAAGAAGCCTTTCTTTTTCATCTTTAATTTTCATTTTTCTCAGTATTGAAAGTCTTATTCTTGACTATTTCACAGAATCATACTTTGGTTTTTCAATTTCAAAGCTAAAATATTCTCTCTTTCAATTCTTATTGTAACTTCCTCTCTTAAGTTCCATTCAATGAATCCTTATTTTAAATAGTTCTTAAAGATGATTCTTTCATTTATATATATATATATATATATATATACACACAATATATTCCTAAATGTTATTGATAATAACAAATATTCTAAGACATCATTGTTCATTATATCTGTCTTCCTAGGACTATATTTTAAAGAGCTTGTACAAAGGTTCATTTCTATTTCATAGGGGTATATGTTATTATATTCAATGTAGCATCTAAAATTACTATTTTTAAAGTAAGGCTTTTTTTCTTCTTAACTTTAATACTGAGGTGATTTCTATCCAATTTCTTTTACTCCTCTTTTAATATGTTTAAATAGTTCAGTCTTAACAGAACAAGTCAGAAATGCTCACTTTCATTCTATCATTATATTGTTAATTTAGAAATGCTGTGGCCTGCTTAGAATGATTTGAAGACAATAATATCTGAACTTTGTGCTAATTAGTTGGGTGTTTTTTATTTCTTGTTATAAGAAGAATCATTGTGGCCATCTCAAATACTGTTTGAGCTTTTGCAGAGTCAATTTGACTGTACAAAAATAATAGAGAGTTGCACCAATCATGCATATATCTTGTTTTGTGCCGATGGTTTCAACTTTAAGAAATGTTGGTGATACAGTAGAATGTTTCAGAAATTTCTTACATTTGTTTCACGGTACCAGAAGGCGCCATGCATACTTCCAAAGGAGGGAAGCAAGCAGTAGTTCTAAACAGCTATGATGTTCATGAAACACAACAAGGACAATTATGATATTGTTCCTCAAGTGTTCAGTAATGGCGTGCATGCCTTCACTGTAACAAACATGACTCTGATTGTTCTTAAGAACTGTTCAACAAGATGTAAATTGTGTTGATAATGGAAAGTTATAGATGTTGGAGGGCATCATATAATGGGCACTTTACTCATGTTGCCTAATCTTTAACCTACTTCAAAACATTCACCACAAAAAAACTCACATTGGAAAAAAGGGTTATGTAGTTAAGTATATTCAACTGTCATTTTATATGAAAGTACATGATGTTTTACACATTACTTTTGTTAAACTATAAACATAAATAAGAAAGAAAAATATCACTTTTGGGAGAATAGATATGTATGATCAACTCTGTGTTTCTGCTCTTAGCCATATTACTTTATGCTTACTGATTAAAAAATATAAATATTCTGTCTTTTTTCTATGTTTCCAGGTTTTATTTTTGTCAGTGATAAGGTGAAATGTTTCCATATTTTTTTTCACATTAACTACATATATATATATATATATATATACACACACATATATATGTATGTATATACATACACATGCAATTGAAAGTATATTTCAAATACTTTGGACCAAATTTCTACCCTTCTTTTCCAAATTAATGACTTATTTCTAACCCTTATAATATCCTTTT
The DNA here is from genome assembly GCF_963924665.1 of Micromys minutus. NCBI lineage: Eukaryota > Metazoa > Chordata > Mammalia > Rodentia > Muridae > Micromys > Micromys minutus. The sequence continues at coordinate 188,717,444 of NC_137969.1, read as the reverse complement.
GTTGACATAATATCTGTTGGTCAGATGCTTGGTGCCTGGGCTGAATAATCGATACACTCAATTTGTTCCCACTGGAAGAGTTATTACATGTCCCTCCTCAATTTGGCTAACCTTCACAGCCAATGTCCTTCAATTTTTATTTGTGCTTTTATTATTTTCTCCCAGCCCCTAGAATCCATCCTATGTAATTGCTAAAAAACTCAGAGGACTGAGTTTTGCCTTGCACCTTTCTACTCTTGATTTTGAGTCCTAAATAAGGTGACTGTGTTCCATTTAATATGCAGTCAACACTGTCCTACAGAACTTAGGCATGAAGACCCATTATCACAAAATATTTGCTAATGGTACAAATTGTAGAGCCTGTACTTAAGAAGCAGAATTTGTTAGGATGTATTTCATCAGTTCAAATCCTAGCCATGTTTTAAGGATGATTTTGTGCTCTACGATGTGAATTATACTTTCACTATGAGCTCAGGTGATAGAGTCAAACAGACATAGGCTCCAATACAGCTCTCCCAATTACTTCATTTAGAAACATTGCTAACATGTATGGTTAATTTCACATACTTAAAGACTTGAGGGAATGAAAGTAATTGTAAAGAATGATTGCTATTGCTCCTAGGTACTTGTTTTTCATGCAAATGACCTATAGGTTTATATTTTTCTAGTTTGGTATCAGACATATGTGAACTATTATATAAGAAGATATCAATGTATTTATAAATCAAAAAGGACTAACATTTTTTAAATAATCTCTTAAGTTGGTTTTTATTCAACTTTAATTTTTTTATTTGTCTCTTATTTACCTAAAAACCTTGTTCATTCATGTAGAATTGACAAATATATCACAAATACTGTGCCACTTAGAGTGACTCTGATTTTTAAGAGTCAGCTTAAATACAACATAGCATGATAACATGTTAGAGGTGAAATTTACTTTAATATTTGAGACAAAGAACTTATCAAAAGGCATAGAGTTAAAAAACATGAATAGCTAGTAGCTGCTATATTTCATTGTGTTCTAAATTGTAGTTGTCTCTCAAAGCATTTGTATGATTAATTCCTGTAATTTGAATTTTGATTATGATCTCGGTAGATGTAGCTAACCCTTCTGCCACATGCATCTATTAAGTTGCATATTGAAGCTTCAGAATTGCACACAGTAGTCCCTTTATAACTATTAACTCCTTTGATTCTATCCTGCTGACGTTCTCTTAAAATATTTTTCTCAAGTTCACCTTCTGTGATAGTTTGAATGAGAACAGTCACCACAGGCTCTTATATTTAAACATTTGGTTCACAGTTAGTGGAGTTTTTAGGAAGGGTTAGGAGGTATGGCATTTTTCGAGGAGCTATGTCGCTGGGAATACCCTTTGAGGGTTCAGAAGCCCATGCCAGGCCCACTCTCTTTCTCCTTGTGTATACAGATCAGGTGTAAGCTCTCACTGCTCCAGTGCCATGCCTGTGTGTAGACTCCATGTTTGTTGCTATGATGATCATGTCCTCACCCTCCAAAACTGTAAGCCAATTCCCATTTAAATGTAAAAGCTTGTAAAGGCCATTCTAGAAATTACTGTGTAATTTACTAACTTATTTTATTACTGCAAGGAGACACCGTGACAAAAGCAACTTATTAAAGAAAACATTTAACTGGGCCTATGAAGATTTTTAAATTTTATTGTGAAATACATTTTTAGGGTTTTATGAACAATAATTTACAACACTAGAGTAATAAAGGTCTATTTCTTTCTTTTTATGTTTGCCAAAAAAAAAAAAAAAAAAAAAAAAAAAAAAAAAAAACTCCTTTGCTTAAGCTGGCCTAAGTATGTTAGTAATCTATCCTCTTTTGGAACTTGAATCAGTCTTACACTTGAGTTTAAAATTTAGTTAATGGATTTAGTTTAAAATAAAGACTGTGTGCAAAAGTTTATTTTTTCTTCTCCTGTAAAAAATATGAAGCATTTACAATTCAGTGTACTGAAATTGGCAGATATGCTATTGGTGAGCCTCACATTTTTTCTACTCTTAATTTTATAGTCCAACATATTCAGACTTGTTTACATAGACTTTCAAGGATAGGGTAATGTGGTTTTTCATCAGGTTTTCAATTCTGTCTTCTTACACTTCTCACCAAAAGTCTCTGATTATATGAATACAATATCCCCACCATTTATTAAACACACTGTGATCATTGCAGCTTTCCTACCTTCAGCATTTCTACATCTATCTAACAAGGATACATTTGATTCTCTTCTCAGACAAATGTTGCTTTTATTAAAACATACTCATCCAGGATGAGAGGCAATCTTAGCACTTGGCACTCTGAAGCAGAAGGCTTGCTATTCTAGAACACAATCATATTTCTCTTTTTAAATTGATTCAAAGTATATTTGTGGAATATGCTATTGTTGTTTGTCTGTTGCTGTGATAAACCATACTAACCAAATGCAACTTTAGTAGTAAATAGCTTATTTCTTCTTATAGAAACTCAAGGCAGGAACTCAAAGAAGCAACATAAAGTATAAACCATTGAGGAGAGTTGATTATTGTCTTATTTATTCTGATTTGCTCAACTACCATTATTTACACAACACAGGACAATCTAGACAATAATTGCAATGTCAATAGGGGATGCTTTTTCCTTCATCAATTACTGATTAATAAGATTCCCTACTGATATGCCCAAAGGCCAATATGATGAAAGTAATTGCTCAGTTCCAGTTCTTCCAAGATCAGTTAAAAAGAAAACTAAGATTAGCCATTATAGAAGTATTATTACATAAAAGAGTAAATCAAAAAAAAAAAAATAGTAATTGTGAGATACAGTGTAACAGTATGACTCTTACTTAATATAGTAAATGATGATTGTGGTTGAAAAGAATAGATTTTCACAACAAACTCAGGAAAACACTTCACTCTACAGTGGTAGCATAGCTGTGGGATACTGTGCAACCTTTATAAGATATCATTTGTTGGAGGAAGTATAACACTGTGGATGGGCTAAGAGAATTCATACATTTGTAACATTTCTTGTTTGCTCTATTTTCTTTCTGATAGATCAATAATTTCAGTATTTCACATTCAGACTTGTCATCTGTTGACAGTCCTTCCACTTGAAGTATCTGCCCAAATAAATTTTGTAACTAGTAGTTTTGGTCATGTTATCTCATCACAGTAATGAAATGTATGTAATACAAAAATTGACATCAAGAATAAGATATACCCGTGATTAACTTGAACATTTTTTAAATAAAAAGTGTTTTTCAATGCTTTAAGCAGAGCATAACTGACCAGTCTAACAGGAGTCTATACAACAGTACTGCTGAGAATACTTGTAGATTATGAAGGTGAAGCAAATACTATGTTATAAACATGGTTAGATGATTTGTGTGATATTTTAAGAAAATACATTAATAAATTATGCTCTTATCCTGACAATTAACATAATGTTGAATTTAAAAGTAATGAACTAAATTCTTTGATAGAGGAAATTTAGTCAGTAGAATGCTGAGGCTGCAGTAGTGATATTTATAATATCTCTTGTGTAGGACTACAAGAAAAAGAACAACTGAACCAGAACTAAATATGAATATGGGATGTGTTTTCCTAGAAAAACTAGGAAGCACCAGGAAGATTAATATTTTAGTCAAGACATTTGTGAAACAAAGGATATAATTGCTGAAGCGATGATTATTATGGAGACATCTCAGGGTTTCTGTTGGAACAATGGGAAAAGCTATGATATTACCAAGAAGACTCAAAAGCCAGATGATGGGATGAAGGCCTATTAGCTGAAAGAGACAACAAAAAGCACTTAGCTGAGTTTCTTCTACAGCCATGGACCCTAAAGAAAGTTCTTCCTACTTCATATCATCTCCAAATTTCTTGAAATTGAATATTCCTTCTTTACAGTTCCTGTGTCTCTCTTTATCAGTCCTCCTGCTTCTTACTCTTTGTTAATTATTTCTATCTCTACCCTTTGAACTATGGTTGAGTTTACATAGCCCTGTTTATAATAAATAGAAAGCTCTTAGTATGATGTGTTTAAAGGGTGAAGTTTCATTACAACTAAAACCATATTTTTTTTTCCCAGTAAATAATACACTCTCCTGGTTTACAGTATGATCAAATATTCTGCCACAAAGAACCTTCTCTGGGCAAGGTTTATTAAACCAAGCCTTCAAATTGTTAATGGAGAAGGCTTAGTGGCTTCTTGCTCCTAGAAACCAATTGGTTTATTATACAAAAATAGTTGCAAATGTGGTCTCCGGGGCTTGAGATCCATCCCAAGATTGGCATAAAATGGGGCAGGGGAATAAAACAGTGTTGTTCACATTGTTCTGACTTTGAATGAATAAAGGATGCAATTATCAGGACATCATGGATTATTTTGTTTGTTTGTTTGTTTCCAGAAAGCAGATGATGGAAACAATATTGCAGAACTGCTAGATTGTTTCTAAGAAGAGTAATGAAAGGTCACTCAATGGAAGTTTGAAATGAAGTCATGAAAGTAAGTTTATGGTTATGATGAAGCCCTCAACATGTTGGAGATACAACATGTTCATAATACATGTACCAAGGGACGTTATGCATAGAAATGTCTCAGAATAATAATTATGTTATAGAAAATCAAAGCTATAGAGATATTTTAAAAATTGTAAATGCTAGGGTCCACGAATTACCCTACATGGCACACAAACACCAATCTTAGTCAGACAGGGATAGTTTATTGAGCATACACCCCATTCCTAGTCAATCACATCCATGAACAGAATGATGATCCAAGTTAGGATCCTACAGTGTTTTTAAGTCCAAATTTCCCAAATATCTGTCCCAGGCTATTTCACCAATCAGTATTTAAGGATAGAGAATATCTTTAGGAACATATCTTTTTGTTGTGGATTTATCCTGCTCCAATTGGTTGGGGTATGTAACTACAGCACTGGGCTTGCCTTACTAACATTCTTGTCCTAATTTGTCTAAAAGAATGAGATTTTTGTCACTTTCATGTCTTAACTTTCCAACCAGAATGTTAGTTACCCACATACATGTCTCTTTTTGCCGAACAAGATGTCAATTCCTGGTACATGGTACTTTCTGCCAAGTTGGATGTCAGTTTCCAGGAAGGTCATGGAAACTTAAACTTTACTGGACCACTACTCAAAATTAAACTCTTATTACAAATAGTTTCTTATATTGGTGCTGGGGGTCTATGTCATGGGCAGCTTACACCATAAAAGCTACAGGTACAGGAAAGGCTGTTGGGTAGTTGGCTCAATCAAAGCTTATTTGGGGTAACTATACAAAACAGCTTTATTGGTTTTTGCTGTGATTGATTCCCATGGATTCAGCATATAACAGAATATGTACTCAATCCTGGCATTGGAAAGTTTCCTAGTAACAGCAGACATGTATGAGACAGTTTCCTAATGATGGCAGGCTAACAAAGTAACATAGACGCAGACTTTAATATTTTGTCTAGACCTTAACATTTCATATAGGCCTTAATATTTTACTTAGGGCTTAATATTTTATCTAAACCTTAATATTTAACCCAGACCTTAACAGAAAATACCAAGACTTCCTCCTTACCAGAGAACTGATGACCCACTAAGACTTAAAGATTGATCCTTGTTTTTCTAGAGTTCTCAGGATCAAAGGACTGTGGTAACTGACATATTACTAACATTTCAATCACAGTCCAATCAGAGTTTCCTAACCATAGAATTCCCAAATATTTTTAGCATATCAAACAGGCAGGTATTGACTGAGAAAAATTATAGTTAGTACTCAATGCATGGGGGAAACCTGGCTTTCACATCTATGACTAAAAGTGCTAATATATTATTACAATAATTTTGTTAATTATTAACATTTAAATGTAGACAGTTTCATGTTGGATGTCAACATCAAAGACGATCATAATGTTCTTATATTGGTTTATCCATTAATATTGTTGCAAGATATGTGGCTAAAACTGATAATTTTATAATAAGCCAAGCTTTTAACTCTTTTGTACAATTTCACAATAAAACATGTGCTTGTCTCTACTTACAGAAATAAAGACTTGTCAGTTAATCTAGCATAGAAAATATCGAAATTTGCCATTCAGTCTGGCATGCCAAATGCTATCTATAAATACCTTTGCCTAAAATTTATGAAATAGCTTTTAGGAATTTTTCTCTTGCCTAATAATGCCTGCAACATTTCCAGCTATGTGAAAAATTTATAACTGCAGACTTGTATGGCTTCATGGGACTTGTTGAGCTGTATGGAGTTGGAGATGGCCAACTTTGGCATGATTCTTTGAGCAGAGAAAAAAACACACTCATCTCTTGGCAAACATGCAAATCCCTCAACTCCACTTGCTCTCAAACCAGATGTTTTTATCAGCAAATATTCAAGTGTCTATTTATGTTCAATTTTAACTGGCATGCTCTGTGGAATTGTTTTGGAACTGAATTATAAATTATATTCATCCAAAAATGCTGTGGACAAAATGGTTCAAAGAAATTGTTTATTATAGAATTTTTAGCTTCTTAGTTGTGTTTTTTAGTTGTTTATGATAGTGTGCACTGCATGCATGCATGCTTGTGTGTGTGTGTGTGTGTGTGTGTGCATTTGTCATGACATGCTTGACAGTAAGCATCTTTACCAAATTAGATATCTTGCTAGCCCATCACTAAAAATCATATATTAAAACATGTGCAAGCAGTGAGTGTTGAATAGCTTCATTCATTAGAACCAAAAGTAGATTTTAGGTTTATTAATTATCTGTAAGATTATGAATCAAATATAAAATTTTGGATTTCTTCTGTAATTTGCATTTTTGTTTCATATTTCATTTTGTTGAACTTCATAAATTCTTGGCTCTGGATTCCACATTACTTATTCCCATTGGAATCTTATCTGCGTATATGAGTATGGAGAAATCTTTCAAAGAGGCTTGTTACATTAATACTAACAAAGTACTGTGGAGGGAAATATCAAACGGGAACCTCGATTAAATATCTAGTTTATACATTCTTTTAGTAATGCTTTTTCTAAATGAAGCTCTGAATAGGTTGCTTTCTTTGTCTTTGGAATTCAAAAACTACCAAAAATAGATGACAGTATTTGTTAGTTTTGAAAATAAATGGCAGATAAGCTAATGTAGTTTAGAATAATGGTAAAGAAAGTCTTTTGAAGTTTGAGTTGGTAATTGTGTATAGGACATTATAAACACTCTCTGCTATGAACTACATGTTTGCATTCAACAGGAAATTTATATTCTGAAACCTATTTTTAGTATGAGAGTTTTTGGAGGTATGCTTTTAAAAGGTGATTAGGTCTTGAGAGGGCAGTTCTTATGAATAAGAGTTGAATCCTTCTAAGACTACTCAGAATCCCTGTCTGCCATGTGATGTAGTGTTGAGCCTGTCGCAGGTATTAAACTTTATTGACCCCTTGTTCAAGGACCTTACCACCTTCAGTGTAATAAAGAAAGAAATCTCAGTAGTGTCTTAGTTATGGTTATTTTGTGTGAAGAATCAACTTGACCGAAAGCAACCTGGGATAGAAACGATTTATTTGGCATAGAGACAACTTTTCTTAGACAACTCCAGCTTGTGTAAAATTGCATTAAAACTAGTTAAGACAAGTAGTCTCTACACCATTCAATTTAAAACATTTTGTTATATGGCCTGAATAGTTTAAGATATCACTTCTGAATTTTTCATTATTATTTCTAAGCATAAGTTCATTTCAAAAGGATGATACTATTTGATGCTAATGAATACAGTAAAAATGTTTTTGTGTAGCTATAAATCATTTCCTTGAATTAAAATAAATTTTATGTACAAAACCTATCTTTACTAGAAGTGAAAATTATAATAATTTTTACGTGCCTCAGTTTCAGTCTTTTATTTGTATATGCTTACGAATATATAAAAATATGTATGTGTAACTGAATGTAGAGATCAGACATTAGTGACATCATTTTTCTCTCTATTATTTTCAGTACATATATATACACAGACATATGCATGTGTGTGTGTGTGTGTGTGTGTGTGTGTGTGATTTGCCACATTGGCTTGGAAGTTTGCCCCATGTTTATCTGTCTTTGCTTTTCCAAACCTGAGATTACAAACCTGTTCAATAGTGCTTGACTTTTTCTTTGGGTATTGGCAGTCAAATCTCAGGTCCTCATGTTTCTGAATTCCCTTGACATATTTCGATTTTATTTAGTATTTTAAATCTTAATTTTTTTGCTCCATTTCATATACTTTAAAAAAATTATTTGGAGAAAGAGGGTTATATTTAAAATATTCAGAAATTTAAAGGAAGATGGGAAGAAAAGATACTAAATTTTATAGACCATAGTTTAGTCTATTCACACCTCTTCAGAGAATAGAGATAGGGCCCTTCATTAAAAAATCAGGAAACCTAGACACCAATTCAGGCCTCATCACTCCTGGAGTTACTTTGGAAGTGAAATACTTTCTGCCCAACTGCCTTGACAAGGGCAATGCAAAGATAAAACATGTATGAAAGTATTTTATAAATTATAAAGCCCAATCTAAGTCTAATCTATTTAATATTTATTGCTAGATCCAAGGCAAGGAGTGTTTGGAGGAGATACACAATGGACTATTTAATTTAACATTTTTATATTACAAAGTAATATAAATTACACTTAACACTGATCAGGTGACCAAGAACCTGAGACTACGTTGCCCAGAGACCTGAGTATTGGACTATGAAGAAAAGAAAAACATGGAAATAAAATTACTCCTAATGACATTTTGCTACACTCATAGATAATGGCCTTAGTCAAACATCATCAGAGAAGTTTTCTTCTGCAGTAGATGGGAACAAATATAAGAACCTATTGTTGGACATTATAAATAAAGAGAGACGATCTTAGTCAAGTTGAGCACTGGGAAGAGACAGTATGACAATGACAACTTTTATAATGGAAAAAAAATTGACAGCAAATGTTAAAGTTAAGAGGTTTAGTCAGTTATCATCATGGCTGGAAGCATGGTCACGTGCAGTAAGATGTGCTGGTGGAGAGGAGCCAAGAGTTGTATAACTGGATCATCATTCAGCAGGAAAATAGAGAGACACTGGGCCTGACTTAAACATTTGATTCCTTATCAAGATCACACATACTTTAACAAGGCCACACCTGAGTGACACTCTGTAGGAGTTTATGTGGACAATTTACATTCAAACCACCACATTCCACTCTCTCCTTCCCATAGGCATATAGCTATATAATAATCTCAGCATCATTTGAAAGTCTAAAGTTCAAAGTGTCTTCTAAGACTCATGTAACCACTATAAACACAAAATTAAAAGTCCTATCACATATGTCTAACACATAGTTGTACAAGATAAACATTACCATTTCAAAGGGAAGGAAATAAAACATATTGAGGAAATACTGAACCAAAGCATGACTGAAAACCAGCTGGGCAAACTGCAAATTCTGCATCTCCATGCTTCATGTCAAAGCACTCTTCAGGTCTCCAATTGCTTTAAGCATTTTTAACTATAACATGCTTTCTGTCTTTTGGACTGGTTCCACTTCTTGTTAGCAATCTTACTTGTCAGACATCCCTAAACGCAGACCACCACAGGGATGTTAGAACACACAGCTCTAAATGGAGTGTCTTTATAAAATCTCTCTTCGGAACTTCAGGAAGCCCACAGAATGGAGGAAGAAAGAGTGTAAAAGCCAGGGGTGATGAAAAGTATCAGTAAAACAAGTTCTAAACCATTTGAAAAAAACCCATATGAGTTTAGAGACTGGAGCAGCAAGCACAGGGGCACCAGGGGTTTCCATTAGGTCCTTTGCACATATATTACAGCTTTCAGTTAAGCATTTTAAAGAAACTCCTGAGTCTGTGAACCAGCGAGTCTTTGATTCGTTTGCCTTCTCTTGGGGATTTTTTTTTCTTCTGTCAGCTTGCCTTGTCCAACTTAGATGTAATGATTTTGTTTTATTTTATTATAACTTATTTATTTTGTGGTTATCTTTTAGAAGCCTGTTCTTTTCTAATGAAAGACAAAAAAGAAGTAGATGAGAAGGTAGGGAGAAGCTGGGAAGTGTAGAGGGAGGAATAACTGTAATCTGGATATGTTATATGAGAAAAATATCTATTTTCAAAAAGAGGTTAGAGGAAATGTTCCCAAGATAAAACCACCCTTTACATTGAAACTTCTACAAGGCTGGACAAACTGATGATTGTGGAGATGTTTTAATATTGTACATGCAGAACTAATTACCTTTAATCTCGAATGGTCTTTATTCTCTTATAGCCATTTCTATAAAATGTAATGAAACAATGAAAACTAGGCAAATCAACATCTTTTTTCCCTCCCCACTGTCTCTTCTAATTGGCTCCATAATAAACAAGTCTTCTTTCCCTGGAGGTGATAGCAGTGTTCTTTCATTAACAAATGAATGTATTAATCTCCTTCTATTATTGGAAACTGTTTTGTGCTCAGGTTCATGATTTGCTATTTAAACTCCTTTTTAAATTTAACTAATTAAGAATAAAATGTATATTTTTACTTGAATTATCTATTTATAGACATTATTAAATATGATACATATTTGTATAATAATGTTATGTCATTCTATAACTTATAAGACTAATTAACTAAAGAGCCTTTTCTCTATCAGAGAAAAGCTTAATTTTAGCCAAAGAAATGGTTTAGAGTAGTGTGTTCAATAGAAATTCTACTGTGAGAGAAATGGTCCATATCATCATTACTCCATATTATACTTGCAGTCACACTTGTCTACTATGCTGGTAAATGAAGATAATGTAACCAGGACTTAGTGCTCCTTAGTATTATTAAATTCATGTTTATATTTAAATGGTCATATATGATGAGCCACCACGTTCACAGAAGGGAGCTTTATAATGTTTTGATCTATCGGGAGTCATTTCACTGTTTTTGAAAGTGGTGAACATAAAATTTTAACTGTGCTTAAGTTATACCCAAATGTGTACTTTGCAAAGCAATAGATAGATGTTTCTGAAAGACCAGTTGGTGTAATGCCGCATAATCACATTCTTGATCGATTTGTCACTCCAAGTTGATATAGGCTCTTTCAATCAGCCATAGCACTTCACTCAGCAGCATACCATGGGAAAAAATTTATAAAAATACTCAGCAGAAATAAAAAAATGCTTTCACTCCAATTATTTGGTCAGAAGTGGGGAAAATGCCTTGGTAATGGAGATTACATGCTGTTCTAATTACTCACTATTAAGATATTTACAAATCTGCAACCTTTGTTTGATAGATTGTATTACTCTGCATGCCCATGAAGTCTTTCATTTGTATTTATTAGAAGAAAACCTCATTTATCTAAATTCTGACTCATGTAATTTTTGTGAAACTTGGGTTTTAAATAGATAGGGAATATTTGATTGCTCTTAAATGATAATGTCTTATGTTGATCACTCAAATTGAGTCTTCTACACATTCAGTTTTCCTGTGTAGTTTGCTATCAGATGGAATCCTGTGAGGATTGAAAGCAGAAACTGAGAAGAAGCCTTTTATTCCCTCTTTGCAAGGAGGAAAACACTGGATATTCTGGCTATGTTGAAAGCCAACATGGCTTTACTAGAGCCATTTGGGCCTCTCAAGCCCTCCAGTATAATATGCAAATCCAGTGCCTTGAGGAACAGAGAGTGTAATCCTATTATAGTCTCAAATTTTTCTGAGTCTACACAATCCTGATTAGCCTTGGTAATCACCTGGCTCCTTTCTTGGATAATATTAGGATCTCTGGTGTTTTCACATCCTTTCTCATGAGGAAATATGATTCAGGCAACAGCTGCTTCCAGGATCCTCATCTGTCAGAGAAAAATACAGCATAATCTCTTTCACTTCCATTTGGCTTCACGGTTGTTCTAATAAAATAGCTACATAAATATGTTATTAAATAACTACTATGCCAACATTTCATCAAATTAAAGAATGATTTCATCTTGTAACTTAACTATTTTTAATATTTGATCCAATTACTCTGTTCCTTCAAACTTCACAATAAGCATTCATTCATGACTCCTGGTTTTCTCATGGGTAATAAAGTGTGTTCAATGTGCTCAGTTACATTAAATAACTTAAAAATGTGAAAGGAAGTTCCAGAAAGAACCACACCTTACAGGAAGCATCTGGAAGGCTGATTAACTCCTGAGGTTCAGTGACTAGGGTAGTGCTGTAGTGCTCCCTGACCCTCAGCCTGATTCCAATAACCCTCTTGCTGTTTTAAGGCTCTGTAACAGCTATTCTTTGCTCACATCTGTATCTACCTTAATGCCCTTGGGAGAAAAAGGTGATATCTTTGAAATGTAGTAATTAACCCAAGCTAGCTGTAAACAGACAAAAAGCTAAGAATGACCGAAGACAGCATCCAAGGCCGTTCGTAGGTTCTCGGCTTTGCTATAGCTACCTAATATTCCCACCAGTGAAAGGCTTTTATAAAAGTGTTTATAACTTTCTTTATTCTACTACTGTAAAGTTTCATTAAGTTGTTATCATATTAGAACATAGACATGAAATAAATAAATCTATATTCCCTGGCCATGTTCAAGAAAATAATACATACTGTATTGTTATGTTTAACAAAGAATATATTTTCTTATCCTGAATTTGAGAACCACAGAATATAATAATTTTTGTCAGATAAGAAGTGCTCTGTAAATAATGTTAGGGAAGTTAAAATACATGGTTGTCTATAGGGTTTTCTGAATTCATTTGGGATTTAGGAAGAGCATTGTTACTGCATATGAGTTTTACTTTCAGATTTAATGAATCTGTTACATCGTGAATTTACACTATTATTCATTTTCTGTGTTTTGCCTTCATTTAAGGTGACACTTTGATCAAAGGTGGCAAAGCTTGAAATTATGGCCAGATGTAAAAATGTCACATGCTATTTCAAGGTCGTCTTGCAGCTAGAAAATTTTCTGATTATCTGGTCCTAACAGCGGAATTAAAATTCAGTGTGCCCGACATTACAACATGTTTTAACAAGAGCACAATTACATTTCTACCCTGTTACAGTATAAGCTTGCCTCGTGAGAATTGTTCAACGAGTCCACAGAGGGTACAAGCTGTCACAAGGCATCAGGATACACAGGAGGGTAAATGAAGGTAGTATTTTTTTTTCTTTATGAAAGTCACTAATTGCATTTTGTTTTAAAATAGGTATCTCTATGCCTGAAGCAAGCCCAGAGAATGTAAGAAAAGTCAGTTTATTTTCAAATTATGTGGTGAAATCTATTACTTTCTGTAAAATAAGAATGGCAGCTATTTCTTCCTCTTACAAGAATTCTAGGCCATATGCAGTAGCTCACAATCATGAAAAATGAGACATTTTGAAAATATGTCTGCAGAATCACCAGGTTCATTTTTCTAAACAAAGGGAAAATGTCCTTTGTGTGCTTCAATTCTTGTAGAAAAAAAATATTGATTGAGCATCTACTTCCATACCCAGGTATTTACTGGACTCTGGGGCATGAAAAGGAAGGGCACATAGATATAGTTCTTAGTTTCAAAAACTTCTCAGGCCAGCAGATAAGACAGAAATTCAATTAAAATATTTTCCTTGACAGAAAGAAAATAAATAATTACAATCCAAGAAAATAGATACTTTCCAAATAGTTTTCAAATAAAGTACTTAGGTCTAATGAAATTAAAAAAATTGTCTACAAAAATACTAATCACTTTTAGTAATGTTACTGTTCAAACAATCTTCAAATTGAAGAAATTTATCTATTTACAATTCTTCTAGTTAATTTACATTTTTTTTCTAAATTCAGGAATTCCATTCAGTATGCATCCTAGACATGGTCAACAGCAAATAGAAAATGGCATTTACTGTTTTATTGACAGCTGGAATTTATATCTAATGCTGACAAACAATAATTTTAATGTGAAGATACACAGCACAATGGGGAAACTGAAGAAAAGGGAGGAAGGAGTTGGAAAAAGTATTTCAAAAACCCTTGGGAGGGAAGGTAAGTACATGGGGAAGTCTCATTTCTTCTGTCCTTTGTTGAGAAGGTCAGCACAGCATTTGGCATTGACCTGTATATATACTGAATAGTAGTAGAGGACTTATTTGAAAATGTCATATAGGTTACATTTCTATGTAATTTCTTGTTTTTAAACATTATTTTAAAAAACAAAGATAAATATACAGATCTTTAAGCATTTTTTCATAAAAGTATACGAATACATTTTTCATAAGGTTGTAATTAAGTATTTGTGGGTACATATACATACACATATGTATATATGTAAAATAACATAGGAAAAGAGGTTATTAATTTGAGGGGATAGGAGAGAAACTGGGAGGAGCTGTAGGAAGGAAAGGGGCATGTGATACAGTTATATTTTAATTAAAATATATTCTTTTTTTTCTTGCTTAGGAGTTTTCTTGTTTTTATTAGGATGTAGTTCCCCTCATTGTAATTGGTTTTCCAACTATAATTTTTTGTAGTGTTGGGTTTGTTGTCAAATATTGTGTAAATTTAGTTTTGTCTTGGAATATCTTAGTCTCTCCATCTATGGTGATTGATAGTTTTGCTGGGTATAGCAGCTTGGGTTGGCACTTGTGCTCTTTTAGGATCTGCAAAATGTCTGTCCAGGCTCTTCTAGCTTTCATACTCTCTGTTGAGAAATCGAGTGTGATTCTGATTGGGCTGCCTTTATGTTACATGGCCTTTTTTCTTACTGCTTTGAATATTGTTTCTTTACTTTGGGCACTTGGCGTTTTTACTATTATATGTCAGGCGGAATTTCTTTTCTGATCCAATCTATTTGGAGTTTATTAGGCTTGTTTTATGCTCATGGTCATCTCATTCTTAAGGGTAGGAAAGTTTTCATCTATGATTTTCTTGAAGATATTTACTGTGCCTCTTAGTTGATATTCTTCACCCTCTTCTATTCCTATTATCCTTATGTTTGTTCTTCTCATTGTGTTCTGGATCTCCTGGACATTTTGGGTTAGGAGCTTTTAGGTTTTTGCATCTTCTCTGACTGTTTTGTCTATGTTTACAATGTTTTCTTTGTCCCCCGAGATTCTCTCTTTCATCTCTTGTAGTTTATTGGAAATACTTGCATCCGTGACTTCTGATTTATTTTATAGGTGTTATACCTCTAGGGTTGTCTCTTTTAGTGTTTTCTTTATTGTGGGAATTTCCGTTTTAAATTCCTTCTCTCATTCCTTTATCTCTTTGGTTCTGTTTTCCTCTAGTTCTTTGAGTTCTTTAAGTGTTTTTCTTGTTTCCTCTTTAAAAACTTCTGATTCTTTATTTTTTTCCTCCCATTCTTGTTTAAAGATCTCTATCATCATCTTGAGGTATGATTTTAGGTCTGTGTCTTCTTTTTCTGGTGTGTTTGGCATTCCACTGTTTGCTGTGTTGGGAGAGCTGGGTACTGGTGTTTTCTGGTTGTCTTGGTTTCCCTGGGGTATGTTCTTTCCGTTTCCTTTTGCCATCTTGTCATCAGTCTTGTGTCCCTGGATCACTGCTAGATCACTGCTGGCTCACTTCTGGCTCACTGCTGGCTAAATGCTGGCTCACAGCTGTTCCTAGTGGTGGGTGGTCTGAGTGTGGTTCCACACTGTCAGTTGTCTGGCTGGGAATAGCCCTATGCAGGGTTTCTGGTTCTCTGAGCAAACTGGGGCAGGGAGGGGGAATCGGGGAACCGCATGCTGGCTCACGGCTGGCTCACTGCTCTCTGTGTAATTTCAATAGCACAAAGAGAGGCTTCCCTATATAGAGAATAATTAAGTTGAAAGTTTACCCACATTTTTCAACTTATTTTGTTTACTGTGCACCTCATTTCTGTAATTAGAGAATGACAAACTGTAGTGTATATCCTTGATGTTCTACTTGATTGGATTTTGAGTCAACTAAGAGAAAACTCTTTGGGCATTTTGTGAAAGTATTAACACAGAAGGGAAGATGCACCCCACAGACTAAGTCCCTCCATGCAGTGGCTCAGAGACAAGCAAGTTAGAAGAAATTTAACTAATCTTTGAATACCTGTTTTTTTTTTTTTTTTTTTTTTGCCCCTTGTTGGTGAGTCCATGAGAGCATCTAATTTGTTTTCTCACACTGCTGCTGCTGTGACCCACTCTCTTTTGCCTGCTAATGTGCATTGAAGACACTGGCACTCTAGGATTCCTCCAAGAATTACATGCTATATTGGACATGTCTAAGGTATCCATACTCATGAATGGAGAAACCCCCTGGTTCTCACCCTCTCTAGTGTTCACATAGTCATTGGTGGACTACACTGTATATATTGTATTAGTCAATCTTATCAATGTTCTTTCATTATTTTCTAAGAGTTTCCTGTCTTCTGAGAATCTCAATACACCAACTATTTCTGTTCTAAATTCTACATTTTTTATGTTCATGTTTTGTGTGATTAAAACATCTTCTCTAATTCATTCTTAATAGCTCAATTGAATAAATATGCCTTTTCATATAACAACTTGGTTTTCTTATTTCACCATTAGTGAATACTTCTTACTGAAATTGCCAACAAGGATTTTACAATAAATGAAAAAACAATGATTGTTCAGTGATATTTTTTGAAAAATATACTGCATGTTTTTTTATGTCTCTTTAGTCTTACAGAAGAAACCAAATGTATCTGGCCTAACTTAATAAAAAATGTTTTTCCTAGACAAGTTTTTCATTGAAAGCACCATTGAGATACTGAGAATTGGAAAAAAGAAACCTAAGAATGTTTGGAATTTCTCTGAGTGATGTACATAAACACATAGCCAATTTGTTACCAGTCCTGACCATGCCTTGGCGAATCTACTACACTAGGCACAAAACGGTTTAATGAAAAGAAACGCTTCTCTGCTTTCAAATGTGCAACTATAGAGCGAAAAGCCAATTCAGAGTGAGTTGTCAAAGCTGAAGTTGCAAAATGTTTCTTAAACCAGCTGTGAAGAGTCCACTGGAAAAAAACCCCTGCATGTGGAGTGCCATGATGCACTCTTTCCTATGGTTTGGCATGGTGCTTTGTGACTGACTGACTCAGGGTACCCGGCTCTCAGCCTAAAGGTTAAAGACTGAGAAACATAAAGGCATGATTCATAAAGAAATAAAGATATTGGCTTTCCATCTTTGTTGTCAAGATGTATCTTGGGAAGAATATATCTAACATGCAAGAGTACTTAGTTTATTCCGAAGTATGCATAATTAAGTGAATAAATTAGAGATCAGAGTATTTGCTTGTTCTTTCCCTACAATGGAAATGAGTTTTGCTTTTAAACTCTCAATGATAACAATGACTAGTATGTTGGTTTATTTTGAGGGCACCTGGCCTACATTATCATCAAAGTTGGCTTTATTGATTTGACAGCTTAAGTGGCCCTTTTCTGTGTGTATACTAGACACAGCAGTGGATTGAAACTTGTTTATATGAGAAAACACAGGTTGGTGTCATCACATTTGCTGGTGTTAGAGAAAGCACTTTGAATTTTCCATACAGTACAATAATCCAAAAATAAATCATTTGGATAAAATAAATTTTCTGAACACATTTGTTTGATGCATATCATGTGAAAATACATCATAGCTTTTTCTTTTCTTTTAGCCTAAATAGTATAATGGTGCTTTAGAAGTATCATATTTTTAATTGGCTATTTTATTTATTTGCATTTCAAATGCTGTACCTCTTCCTGGTCTTCCCTCTGCAAATGCCCCATCCTATCTCCCCTCCACTTTGCCTCTATGAGGGTTCTTCTCTACCCTCTCATCCACTCTTGCCTCACCAACCTAGAATCCCATACTGTGACATAGAGCCTCCACAGGATTAAGGGCCTTCCAGCTTGTTGATGCCAGATAAGGCAGTCCTCTGATACATATGTGGCTGGAATCATGAGTTCTTCCATGTGTACTTTTTGGTTGGTGATTTAGTCCCTAGGAGCTCTGAAGGTCCAATGAGTTCATGTTGTTCTTCCTATGGGTTTGCATTCCCCTTCACTCCTTCAGTCCTTCCTATAACTCATATTTTTAGGGGATATACTAGAAAACCCTATTGTGCTTGCTTTCATTTGTTTCTTAAGTGATTGCAGTACAAATGGCTCAGCCTAATGATTATGGTTAAGGCTGTGCTGTAAAATTTTTCTCATTGTACAACAGAAATTACATGGATAACAAATAAAAGGAGACTAGAAAAATAGTCAAGCAATATCTTATTTCTTTGACAAGAACTTCAAAATCCTGACAAAAGGAATCAAAGAAGACCTCAGAAGATGAAAAGATCTCCCACATTCATGAATTCACTGGATTAATTTGCATTCCTACCAAAAGCAATCTACAGATTCAGAGCAATCCATCATCAACATTCCAACATAGTTCTTCATATACATGGAAAGAACAATTTTCAATTTCATATGGGAAAATGAAACAAAACAAACAAACAAAAAAAATTACAGAAATATCCAACTCAGTTATGAAGACTTGATTTTTGACAAAGAAGACAAAACATACAATGGAAAAATGAAAGTATCTTCAATAAATAGTCTGGTCTAACTGGCAGTCTATATGTTGAAAAATGAAAAATGACCTGTATTTGTCATCTTGCATAGAACTCAAGTCCAAGTGGATCAAAGATCTCAACATAAAACCAGACACATTGAATCGAATAGAAGAAAAAGTAGGAAAGAGCCTCAAACTCATTGGCACGAGAGGAAATTTTCTAAACAGAAGTTCAATGGCTCAGGATCTAAAATCTACACTTGATAAATAGGGCTTTGTGAAACAGAAAAGCTTCTGTAAGGCAAAGAACATAGTCAATTGGACAAATCAGCAGGAAAATGGATGGACTAGGAAAGATTATCCTGAGTGACTGACCAGACCCAAAAGGATATACATGTTATACACTCACTAATATATGGATATTAGCTAAAATAAACAGAATACCTAGGATACAACCCCTCATAAGTTAATAACTTTAACAAGCAAAAAGGTCAAATGAGGATGCTTCAATACCACTTAGTAGGGTAAAGAAAATAATTGTGGGAGGCAAAGGATGGAGGGATTTTGGCAGGATAGTAGAACAGATGGGAAAGGTGGAACACGATCAGGTATGGGGTGGAGGTACAGAAGGAAAGCACAGGGGCCATCAGAATAAATGAAAATATGCAGCCTTGGGGTGGGAGGTGATAGTACCAATGACTTGGGAGGTGAGAGACACTCAGGACAAACTGGGAGTGGTATTAACCAAAATGCCGATCAGTGGGGAGATGGAACTCGAAGAGTCCACTTTCAGAGACAGACACAGACAGTCATACCCAATATTGGACTGAAGATAGCAAGCCCCTATGGTTGAATGAGGGGAAGGATAGGAAGAGGGGAAGAGGAAGGTGACCCAGCAGTCTCAACTAATCCAGACTCCAGGGATCTCATAGTCCCTGAGCTATCAAACAGACAGCTTACAAGATTTGAAGGCCCTGACATATATACAGCAGAAGACCAGCTGGTCTGGTATCAGTGGGAGATAATAGGCCTAATTCTGGAGAGACTTGAAGCCCCATGCAGCAGGGAGGCCTGGTGGTGAGGAATACACTCTAGGAGACAGGGTGAGAAAAAAAAAAAAAAAAAAAAAACAATAGCTATATTCTGAATATTTACCAGTAAGTCAATCTCTAAGAAATTTTGTTTACTGTTTTCTAAAGTGCATACCATCAGAATAACCATCAATAATATGTTTTTTTTTTAGCTTCTATTTTTGCCAACTCCTTTCTACTATCATGGTCCAAAGCCATTTCTACATGTTCTTGAATTTGATATATAAAAAATTTCAACCTTCGTCTTAATCTGTTTTGTGTTAAAAAAAAATGAAAGCACAGTGACTGAGATTGCTTAACTTCCAATGCAATATATCAACATGGGGAGCTTTACATAGTGAGAGTTATCCCATAAGGAAAATGACTGGAAGAGTACAAATTTAGGTCTCTCTTTTTGGGTTTGTAAAGCATTAATCCCACATTGTGAAAACCAACCTTTATGATCTAATCAAAACTTAAATGCCCCCTTCTAAGACACCAGTTCCAGAGGCAATCAACATGCCATGCTCCCTATTTTGATTTCAAACACATGAGGTTTGCAGATACACATTCAAAACATATCATTCACTTTTATTATTATTTTTGCCATTATGATGATGTGTGGAAATTATTAATATGAATCTTAATTTGATGCCTCATTTTCAATGTAACACTGTTAGTTCTGAAAACTTCATGTTTTATTCCCTTCATCCTTCTCATCATAATGTCTTACTAATTTATGAAATTAGGTTAGTAATGTTACAAAATAATTATTATTTTTAACAATATTTACTATATCTAAAAGTGAAGAGTATTTATTTTCATTTATAGATAAATTATACATAATACATATAGCTCCATCTTTACTTGCTATAGTGTTATTTATTTTTTTGCCATAAAGTTCAGTTACTGCCTAGTTTGTTTATCCTTTAATCATTGAAGACTTTTTAAAATATATTTAAGATGTACATATCATCAACATATTTTTCCATATCTCTGAATATCATTTCTCTTTATTTGGGTACTTTTATTAGATAAACATTCTGAGTTTACAGACTTCCTTTTATTATTTTTTGTATAGTGAGAAAGTCATTTCCGTGCTGTCTGGAGTTTTGATGTCTGGTAAAAAAAATCTGCGATTAATCACACTGTTTTCTTGTGTATGATGAGTCATTTTTTTCTCCTGCTGTTTACCAAGAATTTTCAACTTTATCTTACATAGTGTTACTTGTTTATGTGTGTAAATGTCTATCTCCCTTTGTGGCATGTTAGGTTTGTGGGCTTTTTGGATGTTTCCAATTCTAATGTGAAGCTTGAAGTGGTTTAAATCTTTTTTTTTCTTTTTAGTAAGTTTTTCTTTGCTCGCATCATGTAGTATCTCTCGTTACTTGTATATGTTATTGGTGAATGTCATCACAAACTTTGGAATGGTTGGCATATTTATGTTTTTCAATCATCAGATTGGAAAATTAAGTCAATCCATCCTCAGGGTCTTGTTTCAAACACTTATTTATAAAATATTTCATGTTCTAATAAGTTATAGTACTTTTCTCTTGGATGCTTGATTTTTACATATAGACTGATTGTATAGTGAGATTCCTTAGTCGTTAGTTCTTGAATTCACTTTATTCTTATAATCTTCAACATGGCTTCTAAAAACTAATCAATCATGCATAATTGCTTTACTGAGTTCTTTCTTGAATCCAGAATATGTAATGTGCTTCATTGGTTTCTGTTGACTGGTATAAAAGACTGACTTAGACGCAAAGCCACTCACTTTTGTGTCGCTCTTGTGAAAATTGTTTAGATTTTACTGCCTTTCAAGTCTGTTTGTATCTGCAAACCTTTTCATGGTTCCAGGCTGTCAGTGGAGAAGACAATATTGCAAAAGCCTCCATTTCTTCCTGGTGCAGACATAGATTGGATATCAGCTTATTTATTTATTTATTTATTTATTTATTTATTTATTTATTTATTTATTTATTTATTTATTTTTGTAGAGGAATGGAGGCAGTTTTTCCGAAGCTATTTTACCGAAAGAATTATCTTTACTTTTGTCTTCATTTTCACTGACCTTCCTTAGGCATGTTGTTCTGAAGGTTCCTGTTTTGTTCCTAACCTTTTGCCTGTAACTTTTGCATGAAATGCTTCTATCACTTTTTACTTCCTTTTCAAGAATTTTTTGTCATTATTATTAAATTAAGATTTTATGATCTTGGAACTTCAAAACTAGAATTGTGATTTCCCTTCTCCAAAGGAGGAATTTCACAGACTATTTCAACATGATAGGTGGCTGTTACATCAAAGTAAGTCTGTTATCACATGAAGATAAGGTTTTGGAATTCTTTATATAAGCTCAGCATTACCATTCTGGTGATGAGCATTCGCCCTTATCTTGTACTTTATCTCACTCGTCTGCTGTTACCTTCCTTTGCTGAGTAGAGACTTTAAATGTATCTGCCTCTTTACAATTTGTATTCTGTTTTATTTGTATTCAATAGTCTATCCACATGAGTCTGGCCTGGAAACTGAGCCATTTACATTGAATGTATTGCTACTGTTGGCTTCCTGTTTAGGCCTTATTGTTGGGTAGGCTTTATTATGTCACAGTAATGAGATAACATGCTTGCTAGCATATGAATGCATGAGAAGCTCCCTCATGGCATATACACTAATTCCAACATAGATGCCAACTTCTCATTTGAGTTATGTGTCTATCCCGAAACCATGTATTGAATCCAACCATAGGAAGCATTACTATTAGTTATTCAATTGCAGAAGGTTGAAAATATGTTACTGATAAATATTGCATGTTGAGTCAGTGCAGATTTGAAAGCAATATGATGGTTTACCTACAGGAAGAAAGACGCGAGATGAAAGACATGCACAGATAACAAGTCCTTTAGGAGCCAAGATTACATTAGGCCAGAAATTTTGCAGTTCTTTCTGTTCCTTTTTGATATCATAAAAATTCAGAACCCTAACTCACCTTGACATAACTGTGCTTATAGATGAATTGAACATTGTATTGCCTTGAAAAGTAAAATGTGCTTTGTGGCCAGTGAGTCTGTACCAAGGTTTTAAAGATTTATTTCTGAGAACATTCAAGAGTTTTTTCAGAAAGAAATGTTGTTCTTGGGTGAAATTAATTTTGCGTTTTTTTATGATTTGAAAAAGGTATAAAGAACCAATGCAATCACAGTGCACACTTAAACTTGATTAATGGTGAAATGGTGCCTAGTGCCCTCATACACTTCCTTATCTGTTTCAAGGAGGCAAGGTGAAGCAGTACTCAGCTCAATGCAAAGCCACCACATGACATTTTAATCAAGTCTTTCCTTTCCTTTGCCAGAAGCCATCTGGCTATGTGTCTTTTCTGCTGAAAATGTGTCCTGATAAGATTTGCATTTGTTATCCTGCCGAGAAACATTCTCTGCAGCATGGGATTAAACCTGAGCAGTGTATATTTTGCTACCACTAAGAATGGACTTTCATTTTATTTTCAAAGAATACATTTTCTTAAGATTATGAAATAATTGACATGTTCTTTGTGTATGTTGCACTGATGCTACTTTCTTGTTGTTTTGTTTTGTTGTGAACATTCAAAGGCAGATATTTCAGTTTGAATATACAGACCTGTGAACTTAAGTACATGCTCAAGTCAATTAAGATGACTCAGCCTGCATAAAAAATGAACATATTAAAAACAAAGGAACTGTGCCTCTCAGCATAGACATTCAAATAAAATTATTTAGAAATAATTATTTGTAAAACATAAATATATTTTTCAAATACTTTTTATTTTTGCTCTTATATTATCCAAATATAAAATTGATTCTTCAAAGAAAATAAACATTTATTTATCTTGTAGTGTATGTGTGTATTTGTGCTTGTGTGTGTGTGTGTGTGTGTGGGTGGGTGGGTGTTTGTGTGTGTGTGTGTGTTTGTGTGTGTGATAGCACATCAACAGATGCTAAAGAACAACTTTGAGGAGTTGCTTCTCTTCTCCAGAAGTTGCTTCTTTCCTCTAGGAGTTGGTTCAATTTTTCAGGAGTTGGTTCTCTCTTCCTATTACGTGGATTCTGAGATTAAAATTAGGTCCTCAAGGTAAACAGCAAGTGCATTTACCCTATGAGCACTGGAAAAGACTAATATCAATTACTTTTTTCAAGTTAAATATCTTATCAACAAATTTCTTTAGTTATAACATATATTTTTTCTGATATTTTGACTTCAGTGATATGAAATAGAGTGAGTAATCTCTACAAGAGAAGCAAATTTGCTCATAATTATATTCTCAGAAACCATAAAAATAGGTCAAAATTAACCGACCAACCAGCCAATAGACAGGAAGTAAACAAGATACCTTGGCTATGATTTTATTGCTGCTATTAGTCTCAGTGGAGTTTTTTCAAAATATATAATTTTTAAAGGCAAGCTGGTGTCAACTCATAGCACCCCTGCACCCCTCTTTCCTCAATCTCTCACAAGTTGACATGGCAGACATTACTTACCACTCTTATCTTAGAATATTATATCAGAAGTTTGTAGTTTAGTGAATGAAATAGATGCTCAACACCTTAAAAAATCAGATTGCCTAAATTTTCTTTTTTCCATTGCTTCACAGGCTTTTGCACTTAATATCTAAATACTGATCCTGTGCTGGTGTACTTGTTGACCCTTTGTTTTACTTCTACCTACACTGTGTTTATAACAGTTCTATTATAGTCTCATTATTATTTGCAGTGCTTGCTGTGTCATAAAACTGTTTATTCATATCATGTAAAGTCGACTCTCTTCACCATTTGGTCTCTCTGTCTGATATTGTGTTTGGGAGATAAGATGTAATGGCTGAATGGAAAGATAAGTAGAGTATTGGAAGACAACTGTCATTGTCCCAACCCCACACAACAAAACCCCTGGTAATTAAAAATGCAATAAAATAAATAAATATAAGCTAATCCAAAAAGACTTCCTGCTTGGTGCTGGTTTTAATGCTTTGATGAGGAAGATTTTGTGAACTTTGAAGGTCTTGTTCCCCAATTGGTCCTTGATCGATCATTGAGGCTCTAGCACCTAATGACTGGGCAGAAGATGCAGGATCTCCATGTTCCCAAAGATATATAATAAATATAGCTACCGGATTTTATAAAGCTAATTTTAATTTTAAAATAAAAATAATTTTAAACAGGAAAATATAAGAATTAAAGTTGACATGAAGCTAATACAATAGGCTTCACTCAAAAGGTAGAAAATCATCTTGTTTTCAAATAATATATTTGCCTTATATATCCCATTGTTGGTTAACTGAAGAACAAATATGAAAAGTAGCCTAATAGAAGGAGTAATCATTATAATGTAGAATAGCGCAATTATTATGTCAAATCAAAATTTAACCGTATAACAATTAATAACCATCAATTAATAAAAGGAAGTATTTTAAAAATAAAATATCAAGAAAATATTTAGCATGAAAATATAAGTACTGTGGTACTGCTACAGAAGATGGGAAATATCAGTTGTTTTATAACCCTTAAAATATTACTATTTTTGGTAAAGAAAAAAATAAGGCTATGCACCTAACCATCAAAATGAACATGAAGATCCCAATGATTTCAACCCCTCTCCTACATAATAAAGGAGGAGAATGGAGAAAAAGGGAAACAAAGAAATTTCTGAGTCTAATCACCCTTACTTTTTTTCTCCTCCCTGATCAAGACTATTCAAAAATTTGAATGCAACCCCAATATAATGATAAGCATCTTTCATTCAATAGAAGAACTATAATATACTTACCTGGCCTTAAGAGAATGAGATATCATTTTTTTTACAGTGGCTTTTTGTTGATTTGGGGCATAGTGTTTTTTTTTTTGTTTGTTTGTTTTGTTTTGGTTTTTTTTGTTTGTTTGTTTTGTTTTTAGTGGCCTAAAGGAAATTGGCAAAAATGGCTAAGAAATCTATTTGTAACATTTGTTGTCCATTTTCTGCATGCTGAGAAAGATGAGACTTAAATGAATTTCTGAGTGGATCACTCTTTAAAGCTGGATAAATTGTGTTCATATGTGGTCAGCAGTTTTCTTTGAGGCCATTCTTGAAAGCAAAGTTTTTGAAGATGGAGCATTGAAGCAGTCTGCAGTAGGATCAGACACATCACCATTTCCAAGGGTGAGTCTTGTAAAGAATATACTTATGGGTTTTTGTTTGTTTGTTTGATTTGGTTTTCCTGAGAATGTAGAAGCTCTCTAAAGTAATAAACAGGTCTGCATTAACATATGTATGGAATATGAATAGTAAACAGGTCAGTTAATGACTATTCTTTGTTTTTTGTTAGAGCAGGTAAAACACATTTGTCTTATTAATGTCTGGTTTACAAACATTTGCACTTTAACTATTGTAGGCTTAGGAACTTATACTAAGTCTGGTTCCCTAACTGGTTCTTGATTTTATTTTTGTTTTTTAATTGAAAAACTTTATTATAAAAACAAAGATAAATGTACAAATTTTCAGCATTTTTGCGTAAAAGTATATGAATATATTATTTAAGGTTGTAATTAAGTATTTGTGGGTACATATACATATACAAAAGTATGTATGTAACAATAATATAGGAAAAGAGGGTATTGATTTGAGAGGATAGGCTAGAAACTGGGAGGGGCTGTAAGGATGAAAGGGGGATGTGATAGAGTTCTATTTTAATTAAAAGATATTCTTTTTTATATTCTTTAACTTCACACAGTCTGTGAGTTGTTTCTGGGGTGGTCAGAGCTTTCTGGGGTTAAGATCCCATAATCAGTGACTGCATATTATGTCTGGTATTTTGTGACTGTGTTATGTCACTCAGGATGATATTCACTAGATGTATCCATTTTTTTAAGAATTTCGTTAAGTCATTGTTTCTGATAGCTGAATAGTACTCCACTGTGTAAATGTACCAGAATTTTTGCATCCATTCATCTACTGAAGGACACCTGGGTTCTTTCCAGGTTCTGGCTATTATAAATAGAGCTGCAATTAACACTGTGGTGAATGTACCTTTGTTGTATGTTAGAGCGTCTCTGATGTAAATGCCCAGAAGTGGAATAACTGGGTCTTCAGGTAGTACTATGTCAATTTTTGTGAGGAACCATCAGACTGATTTCCAAGTGGTTGTATCAGTTTAAAACTCCACCAGCAGTGGAGACGCATTCCTCTTTCTCCATATCCTTGCCAGCATCTGTTGTCATCTGACATTTTGATCTTGGCCAATCTGACTGTTGTGAGGTGCACTCTCAGAGTTGTTTTGATTTGCATTTCCTTGATGGCTAAAGATACTGAGCACTTCCTTAGATGTTTTTCAGCCATTAGATATTCCTAAATTGAGAATTTTAAGTTTATGTCTATAATTCATTTTTAATAGGGCTGTTTGATTCTCTGGTGTCTAGCTTTTTGAGTTTTTTGTATACCTTGGATATTAGGCCACTATCTGATATGGGGTTGGTAAAGATCCTTTCCCACTCTGTTGGTTTTCATTTTGCTTTCTTGACAGTGTCATTACACTTACAGAAACTTTACAATCTCATTAAGTCCCATTTGTAAATCTTTGACCTTAGAGCTCAGGCCATTGGTGTTCTATTCAGGAAATTTTCTCCTGTGCCTATGAGTTCTAAGGTTTTTCCTACTTTCTCATCTAATAGTTTCAGAGTACCTGGTATTATGTGGAGATCTTTGATCCACTTACACTTGAGCTTTGTACAAGGAGATAAGAAAGGGTCTATTTTCATTCTTCTGCATGCTGAGTGCCAGTTGGACCAACACCATTTGTTGAGTAGGCTGTCCTTTTTTCCATTGAATGTTTACAGCTACTTTGTCAAAAATCAGGTGACCATATATGTGAGGCCTATTTATGCATCTTCTATTCTATTCCATTGATGCACCTTTCTATTTCTGTACCAGTATCATGCAGTTTTCAGCACAATTGCCTTGTAATACAGCTTGAGGTCAGGGACAATGATTCCCACAGATGTTTACTTGTTGTTGAGGATGGATTTCTCTATTCTAGGTATTTTGTTATTCGAGATGAAATTTCACATTGTTCTTTCCAACTCAATAAAGAACTGGGTTGGAATTTTGATGGGGATTGCATTGAATCTTTAGATTGCTTTTGGTAAGATGGCCATTTTTAAAATGTTGATTCTTCTGAATCATGATCATGGGATATCTTTCAATTTTCTGAGATCTTCCTCGATTTCCTTCTTTAGAGGTTTGAAGTTGTTGTAATACAGGTCCTTCTCTTGCTTAGTTAGAGTCACACCAAGGTATTTCATAGTTTTTGTGACTATTATGTCATCTGCTAAAATCCTTTCTAATTTGTATCCCTTTGATTTTCTTTTGCTGTCTAATTGTTCCAGCCAGGATTTACAATACTATGTTGAATAGGTAGAGGGAGATCAGGCAGCCTTGTCGAGTCACTGATTTTAGTGGGATTGCTTCAAGTTTCCCACCATTAAGTATGATGTTGGCTGTTGGTTTGCTATATATTGCTTTTGTTATGTTTAGGCATAAGACTTGGATTCCTGTTCTTTCCAATACTTTTAACATGAAGGGGTGTTAAATTTTGTCAAATGCTTTCTCTGCATCTAGTGAGATGACCATGTGGTTTTTTTTTTTTCTTTAAGTTTGTTATATGGTGGACTACATTGATGAATTTCCTTATATTAAACCATCCCTGCATCCAACGGATGAAGCCTACTTGTTCATGGTGAATGACCGTTTTGATGTCTTCTTGGATTGAATTTGCAAGGATTTTGATGAGTATTTTTGCATCAATGTTCATAAGTAAGATTGGTCTGAAGTTCTCTTTCCTTTTAGGGTCTGTGTGGTTTAGGAATGAGGTTTATTATAGCTTCAAAAAAATGAGTTAGGTAGTGTTCCATCTGACTCTATTTTGTGGAATAGTTTGGAGAGTATTGGTATTATGTCGTCAATAAATGTCTGATAAAACTCTGCACTGAACCCATCTGGACCTGGGCTTTATTTCGTTGAGAGGCTTTTGATGATTGCTTCTGTTTCTTTAGGTGTTATGGGATTAATTAGATGGTTTACCTGGTAATGGTTTAACTTTGGTATCTTGTATCTGTCTAGGAATTCATCCATTTCCTCCAGATTTTCCAGTTTTGTTGAGTATAGTCTTTTGTAGTAAGATCTGGTGTTTACTTGAATTTCCACAGTTTCAGTCGTTATTTCTCCACTTTTTTTTTTTCTGATTTTGTTAAATTGGTTACTCTCTCTTTGCCCTCTAGTAAGTCTGGCTAACAGTTTATCAATCTTGTTAATTTTCTCAAAAACCAGCTCTTGGTTTTGTTGATTCTTTCAATGGTTCTTTTTGTTTCTATTTGGTCTATTTCTGCCCTAAGTTTGATTATTTCTTGACATATACTCATCTTGGGTGTATCTGCTTCCTTTTTTTTCTAGAGCTTTTAACTGTGCTGCCAGGTTGCTTGTGTATGCTCTCTCCAGTTTATTTTTGGAAGCACTCAGAGCTATGAGTTTTCCTCTCAATACTACTTTAATGTCATTTCATAGGTTTGAGTATGTTGTGTTTTCATTATCATTAATCTAGAAAATCCTTAATTACTTTCTTTATTTCTTCTATGACACTGCAATTGTTTAATAGAGCATTGTTTAGTTTTCATGTGTATATGGGCTTTTTGTTGTCTTTGTTGTTATTAAATACCAGTGTTAGTCCATAGTGATCTGAAAGGAAGCATGGGAGCATTTCTATCTTATTATAACGATTGAGGTTCATTCTGTGTTCAATTATGTGATAAATTTTCAAGAAGGTGCCATGAGGTGCTGAGAAGAATGTGTATTCTTTTGTTTTAGGATGATATGTTCTGTAGATATCGATTAATTCCACTTGGTTCATAGTCTCTGCTAGTTTTACAGTGTCTTGTTCAGTTTCTGTTTTCATGCTCTGACCATTAGTGAGAGTGGGGTTTTAAAGTTTCCCACTATTATTGTGTAGGGTAAAATGTATTTTTGAGCTTTAGTATGGTTTCCTTTATAAATTGGAATGCTTTTGTATTTGTTGCATATATGTTAAGGATTGAGAGTTCCTCCTGACCGATTTCCTTTCTAATGAGTAAAAAGTGTCCTTCCTTATCTTTTTTGATAATTTTGATTGAAAATCTACTTTATTCAATATTAGAATAGCCACTCCAGCTTGCTTCTTGGGGCCATTTGCTTGGAAGGTTTTTATCTCAACATTTACTCTAAGATAGTGTCTGTCTTTGTCTCTGAGCTGAGTTTCCTATATGCAGCAAAATGCTGGGTTTTGTTTATGTATCCATTCTGATAGCCTGTAACTTTTTAATTAGGGAGTTGAGTCCATTTATGTTAATAGATATCAAGGAATAGTGGTTGCTGTTTCCTGCTATTATTGCTTTGGAAGTTTGAATTGTGCCTGTGTGTCTTTTTTCATTTGGTTTTCTTGCTTAGAAGTTTTCTAGTTTTTACTATGAGGTAGTTCCCTTCATTGTACTGGGTTTTCAACCTATAATTCTTTGTAGTGCTGTGTTTGTGGTCATTTTTTTTTTGTGAATTTAATTTTGTGTTGGAATATCTTTGTCTTGCCATCTGTGGTTATTGATAGTTTTGCTGGGTATAGCATCTTGTGCTGGCACTTGTGCTCTCTTAGGGTCTACATGATGTCTGTCCAGGCTCTTCTAGCTTTCATAGTCTCTGTTGAGAAATCAGGTGTGATACTGATTTGTCTGCCTTTATATGTTACCTGACCATTTTCCCTTACTGCTTTTAGTAT
Organism: Micromys minutus; assembly: GCF_963924665.1. Lineage (NCBI taxonomy): Eukaryota > Metazoa > Chordata > Mammalia > Rodentia > Muridae > Micromys > Micromys minutus. The sequence continues at coordinate 188,687,055 of NC_137969.1, read as the reverse complement.
TCTTTCTTTGCTTGGGGCACTTGGTGTTTTGACTATTATGTGTTGGGTGGAATTTCTTTTCTGGTCCAACCTATTTGGAGTTCTGAAGGCTTCATTTATGGTCGTGGTCATCTCATTCTTAAGGGTAGGGAAGTTTTCTTTTACCATTTTGTTGAAGCTATTTACTGTGCCTCTTAGTTGATATTCTTCTCCCTATTCTATTCCTATTATCCTTAGGTTTGGTCTTCTCATTGTGTGCTGGATCTCCTGGGCATTTTGGGTTAGGAGCTTTTTGTTTTTTTCATCTTCTCTGGCTGTTTTGTCTATGTTTACAATGTTGGCTTCTGCCCCTGAGATTCTCTCTTCCGTCTCTTGTAGTCTATTGGAAATGCTTGCTTTTGTGACTCCTGATTTCTTTTTTGGGATTTATCCCTCTAGGGTTGTCTCTTTTAGTGTTTTCTTTATTGTGTCCATTTCTGTTTTAAATTCCTTCTTCTATTTTTTTCATCTCTCTGGTTCTGTTTTCTTCTAGTTCTTTGAGTTCTTTGAGTGTTCTTCTTGTTTCTTCTTTAAAAGCTTCTAATTCTTTATTCTTTTCCTCCTGTTCTTGTTTAAGGATCTCTATCATCATCTTGAGGTAGTATTTTCAGTCTGCATCTTCTTTTTCTGGAGTCTTTGGCATTCCGCTGTTTGTTGTGATGGAAGAGCTTGGTTCCAGTGTTGTCATGTTGTCTTGGTTTCCTTGGGGTACATTCTTTTGCTTTCCTCTTGCCATCTTGTTGTCAGTGATTGGTTCTTGCCTTTTTCTTGTACCTGGCCTGTGACCCTGGATCTCCACGGTTCCTTGTGTAGGATGGTCCAATTCCCTGTTGTGCACCCTAAAACCTACCAACTGGGAACACCCTGGCTAGTCAGAACCTGTTCTCACCCTGTTCTTGCAAGTCCTGTGTTTCTCAATCTCTGCTGCTCCTGGTGGAGTATGGGCTTGATTTTGTTAATAAAGAAGGCCAGGAGTCAATTGGTATACAGAAAGTAAAGGTGGGACTTCTGGGTCCCAGGAGGAAAAGAAAGACATAAGAAATGAGAGTGGATTGTTTTTCTTTTTTGTCATGCCTTTGAGGAAAAGAATGCTCTAATCATGTAAAGCCTTGGGGACTGTTAGGGACGGCTGACTCCACTACAGGCATGTGGCCAAGGTTAAAAAGTGGAGAACTAGAATAATTAATTCATGAGAGCATGAATTTCTAGCCAGGAGGTGTTTGCACCCTGCAACTCTGGTATCAGGCAAATTATAAAGTAATAATGCTACCTGAATGTTTTTATCGATGAAGCAAAAGTGGATAGAGATTCTTTGTTGGGGGACGGTTGTGATCTTTTCTGGGCTAAGCACTGTGAGATTAAAACAATAAGTATATAGCACCTACTCAGAGTGGGGTACACCTAGACCTTAAATCATTAATAACTTAACAGCTACAAAGGCAGCCTTGTGACAATTTTTTGTATTTAAAATAAGTATGTTTAATCTATACACACCAAAAAAAACCCAAAAAAAACTTTGACTATTTCCATTTAAAAAGAAGAGAGAGACGCCAATAAAGGCCAAAGTGCAGCAGCTCATTGGCAAGCCCTGCTAGTGCTGACTGCTGATCCGTTAAGCCAGGAGGAGTTAGTAGCAGCTCTTGTGCTGTGCCAGATGAAAAGATAGCATTAATTAATGAGTCTGGGAAGGTCCTTCCCATGGGCTATTGCATGAACTGTGCCAAGTTTGGGGAAACTAACAGTGGTCTTTTCCTGTGGCAAGCATCAGTTGATGCCTTGGGCCATAGCTCCTGGAAGAGTGTTGAGAAACTGAAGATGATGGAATTTCTCAATGGAGTGCATGTCTTGTGGTTAGAAATCAGATTTTACCATAAACTATGTCTAATAAATGGATATGAAATTAAAAGGTTTATATTTCATGTCTTACACATTGAGCACCATCTATAAAATAAATTATATTTTAGCTAGCTCACATAAAAGGCACACAATCTTGGTATTTTGTTTACAAGCTGTAAGTCTAGATTGGGTAGGGTTTTTTGGCTATTCTAACTTACATCTGGTTGATATTTCCCTTGTTCCTTGATATTTACTCTGGCAACATGGTCATATTCCATCTCTTCTCATTGATGGGCTCCTCCTCTCTTTTTCTCCTCTCTTTTTAATCTTGATTTCTCCTGAGACCACTTAATTGATCCTCAAGTCCTGCCTTTCTCTCCCTACTGCCCAACCAGAAGCTTTAACCTTTTCTTAACTAATGATGTTTAAATTGGGTACCAGGGTCTATACAGCATCATGGTGTATATACACATCTCTTCATAGGGGGCATCCAGATTTGGGGGAATACACTGTTTAGTATTTGAATGTACCAACCCAACTCCCAGCATTCAGCTTTTTTTTGCTGGTGCCTTGATTCTTAGCATATTAATAAATGCAATATATGTGAAACATAAACATTAGATTATAGCTAGCTCAGACTCTCTCAGATAGCAGTTACTTCTCTAGTGTTGGGATTTAATGTCAATCTTTCTCTTGTATTCTGGAGTTTCCTGGGTTTAATATTACATGTTTCATGTGCATGCTGTCACAACCTCTGTGTGTTAAACTATGAATGTGTCCTCTTGAGCAACACAGTTTGCTTGATATTATCCACTACTTCTATCTCCTATAACATCTCTGTCCCCTATTCCTTGAAGACTTTGGAGAGTTAGAGAGAGGATAATATGAAAAATAATAGTACTAAGTTCTCTTCTCAGATCTATGACTTATCAAAACACAGGTTTTTGGACCCTTTAATAGAGAAAAGAATGGGTTAATCTCATGTAGTGGATGGGCCCCAGAACCAGGCATTAACTTGTGAAAACTGCATTAATCTGAAGAGAAGCAGTAACTATAATATTAAAAGATAAAGATTAACTAAAATAACTTGGTAATGTGAAACCTTAGTAAGGATCCTAAATGGAAGTTGCATTAGCTGTCAATGTTCACATGCTAGGACCCTAAACAAGACAGTCCTGGCTATGTCCAATGACCACACAGCTAAAAACTCAAAATTTTATTCTTAAATCTCTTTTCATTATATTTAAAAGCCCCTAATTTTTACTATCTGAATGATTTGTTTTGCTCTGTACATCCATGTTATATGTCCTTATGTATTCTATGCACAAAGAGTTTTGTTTATCAGAATAGCTAGAAACTGGTCTCTAAGACAAAGGTTGATGACAGATTCTTTAAAATGAACATTGAATCCTATAAAAAAATTCACCCAGATAATAATGGTTTCTTATGACTCCTCTTGGGAGTTAGTCTGTGGCTCCAGTATATGTCATACTGCCCTCAATTGCTCACTAACTACTAGTAAAATTATATATATATATATATATATATATATATTGGTTATCCATTCACAAATGTTTTACCTGACTACTCTGTGCCAAATAGGAATTTGAAATGATACATATTTAAATTCTCTCCAGTTGGATTTTATTTTGTCAAACTCTTAATATACTTATGTTTCACAGCATGATCATGCCACATTAGATTTTTATCTCATTCCCAAGAGCTTAAGTAGATTTGTACATTTTAGAGAAGTCTTTACTGTAGAGAGCCGTTTGTGCCACACCCAAGCATGGTGCCGGCTTCCCGCCGAGAACTCAACAAACAGAGCTGTTGCCCAGCCAAGAGACTTAATGCACATGCGCCACATATGTCATAGCCCGCTCTTGGGGCATACTATTGAGTTACTGGAGGGCGCACCAATCAGGTAGCGACACGAGTCTCCTGGGCATATATAAGCAATGCTTTTCTCTCCCACGTGGAGAAGTCCCCTGCTCAAAGGAGAAGTCCCCTGCTCAGGGAGATCCCCTGCTCAGAGTATTGTACAATAAAGGTTGTTCATAGAAGAATCCTGTGGTTGCACGCCTGTTCCTACCGGCGGGAAGTGGGGCGCACGAGACACTTTACAATTGAAAATACATTACAACTGCAATCCTTCCTTGGGACATGAGGTTACCTCAACACAGATTTTTTTTTTAATATTTGCAGTTAAACATACATTCCAAAACATTGTTTTTGCTAAGCCTATAATTTTTAATGTGCATTATTACTGCATTGAATTTAGAGATGACATTCTTTGAAATGATTCCTTACATGTCAAACAATGAGAATAGTAAAAATGCTTGATATGCATAATCCAAGTTAAAAACTCAAAATAATAATGTAGTCAGACTACAGTTATACCATTTAATTTTGTATAAAAATAGCAATGGTAGTATCCCTAGCTGTATAGCTGTATAGATATATATATATCACTTGTCTACTGCACCTAAGTAAACAATATAACTAGACAAGTAGGGGGTGAATCTGAGTAAAATATGTCTAGCATTTTACATATTCATATCCTTGCAGTTTGTGAAACAGATTATAGCCAGGTGGGAGACCGTACAATGAAGGATACCATTCTTCCAATAACACACAACTGACAACTAGTAATAAAAGAAGTTCAGTTGAATACCAAGAAGTCAAGAGTCTCAAATGAGAGAGTTTTTGTTTGTTTGTTTGTTTGTTTTTCTATTAACGCCTAGCTATTTGTTAAGTAGTACTTCAGCTAAAACCAAGTCAAACATTATCCTGCAGTTATCTTTGGTTTAGATTTTGTTGCAGTAAATATTTATAAAAAGAAAAAGGCTTATCTCTTTTTTGCCCCACAGTCTCACTCCATGAGTCTGCTTCTAGAATGAAGCGACACACACTTGGACTTTGTCGCTCCATACACCCCCCACCACCACCACCCCAGGCTCTCACTCTGTACACATAGCACCCTTCCCTGGCAGTTTTACTCTCCATTGGTTACTGCCTCTGTTCCGGGAGTGGTTTGAGTTCCTGTTTTTTTTTTTTGTTTGTTTGTTTGTTTTGTTTTCCCCCAAATACATATACAAATATAACTCTAAGGTCCAATAGATTTTCGTACAAGTTTATATACCAAGCTCTCAATCTACAAACCTTCTACAAAATAAGATTATGTCAAATAGACAAAAAATACAAACTGGCCATCCATATGAGACATTAGACCTATATAATCCTAGATCTAAATGATCTTTCCAAGGTCCATTTTAAAACTCCCTTCTGTCCCCCTCTCTCCTTTGACCTCTGATCCTCTTTCTTCACCACTCTTACCCTGCCCAATCACTAACACTCACTTTTATTTTACTAATTAAAATGGGAAGAAGGTTCTGATGAAGTCACCTGAAGTCACTAGGCAGCACTTCTTGGGGAAGTGGAATTACCATTAGAATACCAATAGCCTCAGGAAAAATCTACAGATATTTAGTAGTAATAATTTCATAAAGATACTGTTTCATATTTCACATAGACTAATAAATGATTTTTCAGCACCAAGTAATGTATTATTCCTTAATCACAGTTACATTTGTAAATCAAACACTTATTATCACTTAAAAATCATTCTTTCTCCCGAATGAAGGCACAGATATTTGAGAATGATAAGCCACATATACAGTGGAAAAATGAGTCTCATCTTCACTTCATGGAAATAAAATCATTTTGTATTTTGTTCCAAATAATAATCTTACAGCATGCGTATTTTTGTAATCAATGTATTTAACATACATATACTAAAATGAGTTTAGGCCTTAGCTAATTTATCACTGAACCAATTAATACATTATTCAAACAATTTGTGTGAGCAAAGGAATCATAAACAATAGGCTGACATGACAGGGACCCAGGCATCGCCTTTTAACCTTGCTTCTCAACAAGTAAATTAGAATAGAGATTAGCAGCTTAGACTTTGCAGGTCAGAACACCTTGGATTGTATGCTGGCATTATCCACATGCTCTTAGTTCTTATGATTAACAAACTGCCTTTTCCCTTTCTGATCAAGTACTGAAGTAGAGGACTGACAGGACCATAGCTGTAAGTATAGCAGATGGTGTAAAATGGTCAATGATAGGTTTTATAAAAAGTAAAAATATTTAATAGTTTTATTTTTGCCTTTAGTAAAAGAAAGGTATTTAAATTAAATTAGAAACATTAGGGCAGAGGCAGGTAAATCTTTGAGCTCAGGCCCCCACCAACAGCAACAAAACAACAATGAAAACAAAACAGAAAAGAAGAAAGAGGAAGTGGGAGATTTTCATAAAACACCAGAGAAAAACTTTGTCAGTAGTTGTGCAACTAATTTTACTTTGCTTTTTTGCTTAGAAAATTGATATAGTGACATTTTACAAAAATTGCAGTTGGTTGAAATTTCTAAGAATTTGACATTATTTTTAATATGATTCCGTGATTTAAAAGCAATAATTTTTATAGGTAGAGATTGTGGTCTACAACAATTTTATCAGGAAAAGCTTAAAACCATATTGTTTCAGTAACATTATGTTATCTGAGGTGAGCACTATCACTAAAGAGAGACACTTGACTTCTCTTCACATGGAAGAAACCAGTGACTGTCCAAACTTGTATACATATCCTAATCCTGACATTCTAGTATTGCTATTTCTAAAACATTCTGTGCATACATTATACATTTTATGAATAAATCATTAAGACTTCTTTACTCATAGTTTATATATACTATACACTGACTCTTTTAAGACACAGCATGTACACTTTTCATACATTCAATCTCATAAGTACAATTTTCATTAGAGACAGGATAAATGTTGATGCTAATTTTTTTCTGACTTCTGACTTAGTGTAGTCATTGCAGTGATGGGTACTTTTGAGGCAATCAATTCACTGGTTTGCACTCCCATTCTATGAGTTGACATGTTTGTTTTATGCTAAATTTGCATTAGTTGTTTTCAAAGTATACTCATTATATTGTATTTATCATGTACCAGTTTATAATATTTTAGATAAAATAATCAACCCAATCAAAACAGTAAAAACTTAGTAGGAAGTTTCAGAATGTTGATGAGACATTTGCAACCTTCACTTTCTCCTCAAGGACATTAGATTTTATCTGAAATTCAGCCAGAAATTAATAATTTCTGTCTGCTTCTTTATTTAGGTATCATATAAGTATTTTAACAATAACAGTGTCTTTGGACAATTAACCTTTGGTCTTTCTTCAAATCTTGATTCATTTAAGTAGGCAAAAGAGCTATTTTGTTATTATTCCATTTGATCATTTTCCATGTTTAAGTAATAAATGCTTATGCAGTAGACCATGAATATATACAAAATACATTGAATAAATGAATAGAAAATATAAATAATTCTCTCTTGTAGAAGAGGAATCCCTTAGTGTATGAAATCCTCAGTAAATGGTGTTGAAATAAGCAGGTCATTTCAAGGGCAATAAGCTCAGACCTCAAAAAATGACAAAACCTCTGTCCCCATGGGAAAGTCTTCCTCTGAATCAAGTGTGAATGTTGATAGTATGTGCAGAAGATGTCCACCACAATTTTCCTAGCATCAACACCACTATATTTACAAAGAATGCTCAGCTACAGACACTTCTACCAAAATTAGCTAAACTTGTCTCCTTGATCTAGAGGTATATTACAAAACCTTCCTCCTTGTCTATCTGTTTGTAATATTTTGACCATGTTTGTTCACAAGCAATTATCCAGCCTTTCCATTTAACTGTGTACAATAAACATGTTGAGTTTCAGAGGTACTATGGCTTCTCTATTAGAGACCTATTTTACTTAAATCAAGAACTTTTGCCTGCCCATGTATCTATTTTTACTTTATTATATCACACCTTCTAATCAGGTTGGTCTTTGGATCTGTTAAAGAACTCCATTTAATAAGAGTTTTCTTGAGTGCTGTTTCAAATGATCTATCCAAGATCTGTACAAACCCAATGCACTTGCTATAGTCTTTAAGAGTCTAGACAATGTTACCCTTGACTGTGGTTTTACGTTTATTTCTTTTCTGTAGGTGAGCACTTACACTTCAACTACTCTCTTTTTTACTGTTCTTTATGCAAACTGCTTTTTTAAAAAATTGGATATGTATTATTTACATGTAAAATGATATCTCCTTTCCAAGTTTCTCCTCCATTTCCCCTATCCTATACCCTCACCCCGGCTTCTATGAGAACGTTATCCTATGCACCCACCCCTTGCACCTCCCCATGCTGACCTTCCCCTACACTAGAGTATCCATCTTTGCACTGATGTCCAACAAAGACATCCTCTGTCACATATGCAGCTGGAGCTATGGGTCTGGCCATGTATACTGTTTGGATAGTGCTTTAGTACCTGAGAGTTCTGGTTGGTTAATATTGTTGTTCTTGTGGAGTTGCTAACCCCTTAAACTCCTTCAATTCTTTCTCCAACTCATCCATTAAGGACCCCAGTCTCATTTTAATGATTGGTAGTGAGCATCCACCTCTGTATCTGTCATGCTCTGGCAGAGCCTCTCAGGAGACAGCTAATTCAGGCTCATGTCATCAAGCACTTCTTGACATCAGCAATAATGTCTGTTTTGGTGGATGTATATGGGCTGGATCTCCAGGTGGGGGAGTCTCTGGATGGGCTTTGCTTCAGTCTCTGCTTCAAAGTTTGTCTTTGTATTTCCTTCTGTAAATATTTTTGTTCCCCTTTCTAAAAAGGACTGAAGCATCTGCATTTTGGTCTTCCTTCTTCTTGAGCTTCATGTGGTCTGTGGATTGTATCTTGGATATTCTGAGCTTTGGGGCTAATATGCACTTATCAGTGAGCACATACCATGGGTATTCTTTTGTGACTGGGTTACTTCACTCAAGATGATATTTTCTAAATCCATCTTTATGCCTAAGATTTTTATGTAGTCATTATTTTAATAGCTGAGTAGTACTCCATTGTGTAAATGTACCATAATTTTTGTGTCCATTACTCTGTTGGAGGACATTTGGATTATTTCCATCATCTAGCTATTATAAACAAAGCTGCAAACATCTGCTTAGAGACTTCCAATGCTCTTTTTTGTGAACTCAATTTGGCCATAGCTTACTTCAGCACAACTTCCAGACATTTTCAGAAAGACCCCCCTTTTTAATGAGACCTTCTTTAACTGTCCTATTACAAAGGTACTTCTCTTTAGTTCTCCTTCCATTGTTTTCTTTATTTTTCTTTATGGCACTTATCACTGTTGTGGTAAAAATTTTAAAACAGGCAGCACTGGGTTCCTGAGAATTCCACTCTGTGCAGAGTCGTGCTGTCTGCAAGCCACAAAGCCACTGATCTTTCTACCACAGAGCCATGAGCTGTGGGGTCGACCTCGGCTTCCTTTGACGCAGGCGTTCTGGGTCTACTCTGCCTGCCTTGGCTGCTTCTGACGAGTGTGGTCCATGACAGTCCCAACGTGTTTTTTTTTTTTTTCAACTATGATGTATGTTTCTTTTTTTTTCTTATTGAAAAACTTTATTTAAAAAAACAAAGATAAATGTACAAATTTTTAAGCATTTTTGCATAAAAGTATATGGATACATTTTTTAAGGTTGTAATTAAGTATTTGTGGGTACATATACATACACATATGTATATATATAGCAATAATATAGGAAAAGAGGCTATTAATTTGAGGGGATAGGAGAGAAACTGGGAGGGCTGTTGGAAGGAAAGGGGGATGTGATACAGTTCTATTTTAATTAAAGCATATTCTTTTTTTTTTCTTCAACATTACACAGTCTGTGAGTTGTTTCTGGGGTGTTCAGAGCTTTCTGGGTTTAGTATCCAATTATAAGAAAAATGGACATAGTACTACCTGAAGACACAGTTATTCCACTTCTGGGAATTTACCCCAGAGACGCTTCAACATATAACAAAGATACATGCACCCCGATGTTCATTGCAGCTCTATTTATAAAAGCCTGAAGCTGGAAAGAATCCAGATGTCCTTCAGTAGATGAATGGATACAAAAATTGTGGTATATTTACACAATGGAGTACTACTCAGCTATCAGAAACAATGACTTAATGAAATTCTTAACTAAATGGATGCATCTAGAGAATATCATCCTGAGTGAGATAACCCAATGTGTTGTTTTCACTCATTTTCTCATGCCTGGCACACACACATCCCAGTTTTACTTTGGGCATTGTATGTCCTACCACTACATTTTCTTTTCAACTCAATTAAGTCACCACTTTAATAAAAACACCAAAATACTCATAACAACCTGTATTTATGTGCAGAGAATATTTAAATCAGCTGCCATGTTTGGCTCCATCTCCTTCCACTTCTATTTCCTCCTCTGCCTCCCCTGATCCTCCAGTTTCTCTCCTTTATCCTTCCTTCTTAGACTTTTTCTGCCTAACCTTTCTTCTCATCCAATGATAGACTTCTCATTATACTGGGCCTGCCTTGACGCATAATGACTTCATCCTACACATCATTGTGAAATTCTGTTGTTGTTTATTTGCTTAGATGCTTAATGTCTCTGTTGTTCATGGGAATTTGAATTTCTCCTGGCAGGAAGCTGATCAACCCATGAGGAAATGTCAAGCATGTACCATTATACAAGCAGTTAGGATGATCAGTTTCCCTTTATGTTGTTTCTACTGATCAGTGGCTGAGAAGAAATGAGCTCTACAAATTTTAAATCTAATCCATCTACTATGTAGTATCTTTCCGAAGACTTATACAATATCACAATTTTAAAAGCAAAAACTTCTTTAGTAAAAAAATTAATGTCATATTATCCACATATTTTTTAGAAAGATTGCCTTTCAAAAACGTTGCAGTCAAATTTTTGTTAACCTTAAGTTAGGGTGAGCAAAAAACATAATTTCATAGCGTCATTTTTCAAACACCCCACCCAATGAGCTTTTTTTTTTTTTTTTTTACTTTTTATGTGGCTAAAATAAGGAAATAAATATATTACTCTATACGTTCATATTATTATTAAGAAACAGTTACACCAGTACTTCACCAATAAGCTACATTCCCAGCCTTCATTTTCATTGCAAATTAGAGAGTTTACTCTAAAATTTATCTGCAAGGGCAGTCATGGTTTCATTCTTATTCCCTCACCATATTTTTCTTTTATATCCAAGATTGGGCTTTACTTCTGCAGCCAATTTCTAAATAGTGGCAGATCTTAAACAAATTCTATTTAAACCCCTCATGCTCCTATAAGATTAAGCACAGCCTGACTTGACCACGTGTCTATGTGTGTCTAAATATACATGACATATGAGTTAATAAAATCCTGATGAGTGATATTTTAGAGACTAAATATATTTAACATGATGGATGCCTGTAAACCTGCCTATGAATCAGACGGCAGCAAAATCCTAATATTGGCAAAGGTGAGAAGAAAAGTTATGGTTTTATGCTAATACTGTGTATTTGCTGGCTCTTCTAGGAAATAACTACAGCAAGATTAATCTGAATACTGCAGAAGATAGTCACTTACAATAAATGAATTCAAACAAAAATTTTCCTTTTAATTAATAAAGAAAATAAACTTCAAAATGTATAGAAGGTTTTGTTGTCTTTTCTTTTTTTTGCATTTCAAAGTTTCATCTGAAACAAAATAACAAATAATTACCATAGAAATGTGGGGATTTAACTTCTTTAGAGAACATGTAATTTATTCATTTTAAGATAGTTGTATAAGGTTTTAAAAGTAAGCAACAATTAAAAATTTCCAAGCAGCCTAATTATCTAATTTTTATATAAGAGGTAGTAGAACACAGACATCTTTCCCAATAATGACACCAAAAACTGACATATAATGTTGATTACTTTCATGCTTGAGAATATGGTATTATGCAGCAGATTTGGAGGTAGTTTGAACTCTGACTACTAAAAAATTGAAAGGTAAACCACACAAAGACATTACAAAGAAAGAGAACTTCGTACCAATCTCTTGTGAACATCGATACACAAATACTCAATAAAATTCTTGTGAACTGAATCCAAGAACACATCAAAACATGACCGTGTAAGCTTTATCTCAGGTATGCAGGGATGGTTCAACATATAAAAATCCATTAGCGTAATCCACCATATTAACAAAATCAAAGAAAAAAAATCCATATGATCCTCTCACTAGATGCTGAGAAAGCATTTTAAAAATTCAACACCCTTTCATGATAAAAATCTTGGAAAGATCTGGAATCCAAAGCCCATAACTTAACATAGTAAAAGCAATATACAGCAAACCAGTGGCCAATATCAAACTAAATGGAGAGAAAGTTGAAGCAATCCCATTACAATCGGGGACTAGAAAAGGCTTCCCACTGTTCCCCTACCTGTTCAATATAGTACTGGAAGTCCAGGCTAGAGAAATTAGACAACAAAAAGAAATCAAAGGTATTCACATTGGGAAAAAGAAGCCAAAACATCACTATTTGCAGATGATATGATAGTATAATTAAATGACACTAAAAATTTCACCAAAGAACTTTTACAACTAATACACAACTTCAGCAAAGTGGTTTGCTATAAAATTAATTCAAAGCAATCAATCATCTTCCTCTACTTGATAAACAGTCTAAGAAAGAAATTAGGGAATCAACACCCTTCACACTAGTCATAAAGACCATAAAATACCTTGGGGTAACCCTAATCAAGCAAATGAAGGATCTGTATGACAAGAACTTCAAGACTCTGAAGAAGGAAATTGAAGAAGATCTCAGAAGATAGAAAGTTATCCCATACTAATGAATTAGCAAGATCAGCGTTGTAAAAATGGATATCTTGACAAAAGAAATCTACAAATTCAATGCAGTCCCCCTCAAAATTCCAACTCAATTCTTCATAGAGTTGTAAAAAGTAATTTGCAAATTCATCTGGAATAACAGAAAAACTAGAATAGCAAAATCTATTCTCAAGAATAAAAACACTTCTGGGGGAATTGCCATCCCTGATCTCAACCTATATTACAAAGCAATTGTTACAAAAACCTGTGTTGTATTGATACAGAAATAGTCAGTCAGATCACTGAGACATAGATGAGTACCCAGAAATGAACTCCCATACTTATGGTCACTTGATCTTTGACAAAGAGCTAAAAACAGTCCATGGAAAAAGGACAGTCTCTTCAACAAAGGGTGTTGGTTCAACTGGCAGTCAGCATGCAGAAGTATTCAAATTGATTTCTTCCTATTTACTTGTACAAAGATTAAGTTCACGTAGATGAGAGATCTCCACCTAAAACCAGGTACACTGAAATTGTTAGAAGAGAAAATGGGGAAGAGATTAGAACACATAGGCACAGGGAAAAAAAAAAAATTCCTGAACAGAACACCAATGACTTATGCTCCAAGATCAAGAATGGACAAATGGGACCTCATGAAATTGCAAAGCTTCTATAAGGCTAAGGACACTGTTAAGAAGATAAAACTGCAGCCAGCGTATTAGGAAAGAATCTTTACCAATTCTACATCTGATAGAGGGCTAGTATCCAATATATACAAAGAACTCATGTAGCTAGACTATAGAGAATCAAATAATCCTATTAAAAATGGAGTTTAGGGTTAATCAAAGAATTCTCAGCTGAGGTGTATAGAATGGCGGAGAAGCACCTAAACAAATGCTCAACATCCCTAATCATCAGGGAAATGCAAATCAAACAATCCAGAGATTCTACCTCACACCAGTAAGAATGGCTAAGATAAAAAACTCAGGTGACAGCTGATGCTGGCAAGGATGTGGAAAAAGAGGAACACTCCTCCAGTGTTGGTGGGGTTGTAAGCTGGTATAACCACTCTGGAAACCAGTCTGGTGGTTCCTCAGAAAATTGGACATAATACTACCTGAATACCCATCTATTCCACTCCTAAGCATATACCTCAAAGATACTCTAACTTATAAGAAGAACACATGTTCTACCATGTTTATAACAGCCTTATTTATAGTAGCCAGAAGCTGGAAAGAACCCAGATGGTTATCAACAGATTAATGGATACAGAAACTGTGGTACTTTTAAACAATGTAGTATTACTCTACTATTAGAAATAATGACTTAATAAAATTTGTCAGCAAATAGATGAAACTAGAGATGACAATACTGAGTGAGGTAACCCAGTCACAAAAGAACACACATGGTATGCACTAAATGAAGAGAAGATACTAGCCCCAGAAAGCTTTGAATACCCAATACCCAAGAAAAAATTCACAGACATTATGAAGCTCAAAAAGAAGAAAGGCCAAAATGGAGATGATTCAGTCCTTCTTAGAAAAGAGAACAAAAATCTTGTGGGAGGAAATGCAAGGTCAAAATAGAGGAACAGTGATTGAAGGAAAGATCACTCAGAAGCCTCCTCACCTGGGGATCCACAACATATGCAGTCACCAAATCCAAGCACTATAGCTGATCCCAAAAAGTAGTTTCTGACAAGAACCAGATGAAATGCCCCCGCAGGGACTATGCTAGAGTCACATAGATAGTGCTGAGCATGCTTGCAGCTAACTATCAGTCTGAACTCAGGGATCCCAATGAGGTTGTTAAAGAAAGAATCTAAGGAGCTAAAACAGGTTGCAACCTCATTGGAAGATAACAACATTATCAACCAACCAAGCCTTCCAAAAGTCTCATGGAGAAAAACACCAATCTTTGTGCACAGTTTGAGAGATGTATTGATCCACTTGCGTATGTAACGGAAGATCACAGTGTCTGCCATCAATGTGAGAAGAAGCTTTTTTTTTTTCAGATAGGACATGCTTTCCCAATGTAGGTGAATGCTTAGACAATTGGTAGAGAGAAGGATCAGGACAGAGTACACCTTTGTGAAGGCAAATATAGTGGGAGATGGGAGCACTGGGGTAAAGGGACAACATCTCAAATGTAAATATAGAGTATCTAATAAAATTGTTTTTAAAAAAGGGAGATAGAATAATACTGCTTCATTGTAGGTGGAGTTGAAAGCTGGCATAACCACTGTGGAAATCAGTCTGGAGATTCCTCAGATTAGACATAGTAATACCTTAGAATCCAGCTATATCACTCTGAGCATATATCCAAAAGATATTCCAACATACAACAAGAACACATGAACAGTTATGTTTATAGTGGCCTTATTTATAATAGCCAGAAGCTGGAAAGAATCCAGATGTTCTTCAACAGAGGAATGAATATAGAAAATTTGGTACATTTATACAGTGGGGTACTACTCAGCTATTTAAAAAAGTGACTTCATGAAATTTATACGCTAGTAAATGGAACTAGAAAAATGTCATCCCGAGTGAGGCAACCCAATCACAAAATAACATACATACTATACACTCACTGATAAGTGTATATTAGTCCAAAAGCTTGGAATACACAAGATACAACTCACAGACCATATGAAGCTCAAGGAGAAGAAAGACAAAAACGTGGATGCTTCATTCCTTAGAAGGGGGAACAAAATACTCATGGGAGAAAATCAAAAGACAAAGTGTGGAGCAGAGACTGAAGAAAAGGCCATCCAGAGACTGCCCTGCCTAGGGATCCATTCAATATAGAGACTCTAAACCAGACAATATTGCAGATGCCAAGTGAATGATGGTAAGAACCTGAGAGGCTCTGCCAGAATCAGACAAATACAGAGGAGGATGCTCACAGCCAACCAATGGATTGAGCATAGGAACCCTAATTGAGAAGTTATAGAAATAATTGAAGGAGCCGAAGACATTTGCAACCTGTAGGAGGAACAACAATATCAACCAAACATACCTCCAGAGCTCCCCCAAACTAAACCACCCACCAAAGAGTACACATGTAGGAACTCATAGCTCCAGCCACATATGTAGCAGAGGATGGCATTGTCTGGCACCAATAGGAGGAAAAGCCCTTGGTCCTGTCAAGACTTCATTACCAGTGTAGGAGAATGCGAGGTTGGTGAGGTGTAAGTTGATGAGGTGAGAGTTGTTGGGTTGGAGAAGAGACATCCTCACAGAAGCAAGGGGAGAGGGGTATGGGAGTGGGAGAGGTGGGAAGAGGAAAAGGTTATAACATTTGAAATATAAATAAATAAAATATGCAATAAAATGCAAAAAATGAGGTCTCTACAATTCAGTGACATGATTATTTTTTGTCTTTTAAAAAAAAGAAATATGAGATGTTAATAATTTTAAATTTAAAAGTAAACAATAACATGGTTTTTTTTGATCAGCATATTTTAGACACATACCTTTAATTGATAAAAATTAGCCTATTAAAGTAATAAACTAACATATTCTTCAATAGTTTGTGAGTAAAATGTCCATTTGGATTATATTTCCCTAAGATAATAATAAAACAGTCCCTGGTTCAAAAAATTTGTATAGATTTCTCTGGTGGCAAGGGAGAAACCTGCTGTTCTTTTTAAAACCACATTTGTTGTATGTCTCTTATGTCTTTATTTTATATTCTAGAGGTATGGAATTTTAATTATTGTTTATTTGCCTACTTAGAACATCAATAGTTTTTGGCTTATGAAGAATGTTTTATAAAATGTTGAAGACATACCCTGATATTATATATACTCTTTATTCTTTTCCACAGTATGTACAATAATTAAAATTATAAAAGTATTTTTATGATCTTCTTAATGAACGATATCCAGCATCAGTCATCTCAAAACATGCTCAGAAAAACTACTCTTCATGTAAAACATTGTTTTAATTAGACTTCAGATTTATTAAACACACACATACACAAAGTATCTACATGAAGATTTAAGGGTCCAGTGTAACAGAGATTGATTTTATTTGCTATGAAAACTATCTTTCTCCTTTCTCTTTCAATACCCTACAAAATATAGTTCACATACCCCTCCATATTTCAGGGATGTACAATAAACTATATATAAAGAAAACCCAAAGTGAAACAGTTTTTCTTTTAAAACACTAAGGAAAATGAATATAAGTTTCTCAAGTATAAAGAACATTTTTTTCTGGTATATTTTCTATCTAAACTTCATATGAAAAATATTAAAACAAAATTTTTTCAGGAATCAAAATCTCTTCTCCTCAGATCTGCAGATGTGCTGTTGTTTGTTGTTAGATTTTTGCTTCAGCCATCTGAGATCAAGCATTTCAATGGCATTTGCATTTTCAATCCTTTAAAAAATAATTAGCAATTCTGTTCTACAATCAGCACTTCAATGTATTTAAGAGCATCAACATTAATTTACAGCAAAGCTTGGGCTTAAGAGGCAACATTATTGGGAACTCCACTTATCAAGAAGCATCATTATGAGTCATTTCAGAAAAAACATTAATCATAATGTTTTTAAAAGAATACTGCATTTTGACTAAAATAATGAAACTATCATTCTAAAATACATAAACTTGTTGTATAGAATTGTCTCAGAGCTACGTTAATTGTACTTACTTGATAAAATGTAACAGTTCTTTTAAATATTTCTATAGTTCATTTTATGCATATGAGCATTGTGCCTATATGTATGCCTATTTATAGCAAGGTCAATGGCATGAATGTACTCTGAGCAAGGAAAATGCTCAGTTACATTGTTTCCCTAAAATAAGGTAGGTGGCTTGAGTCTCTGATGGGAAGGCTTCTCTTCTGACTATACTGACTGACCACACATTTCTTCCAAGTGATCATTTTATGTTACATTTCAGGTTCCATTGTTTTATATATTACTCCCTAAACAAATGACATTAGGTACTGTGTGTGCAATATTTGAATACAGACTTGGCAAACATTGTAAGGCTTATGGTAATTATCTATACATCTAGTCCTTATGGACATTAGGAAATGCATGGAAATGTTTTGGTTTTCAGAGGCTACACATATTGTTATTGACTACTCTATGACACAGAAATGCCTCCACGAAACAAAAACTAGTGAGGCAGTTTGGAAACCCTTCAGCTGCAGCTTTTTTCTTTGAGATACTTTTTTTTTCTTTTTGCTGTCCTATGAGGGTGACTTGCTCAGTTATTTTTGTGTGGTTTCAGGTTCTAAGTAAAATGCTTCCTACTGCATTTGAGAAACACATATCTCATGGGAAGGGTTCTGATTTGGGACATTATTCCTTTAAATCTGATCAATTCTTATGTTTTCAGACCTAAATAAATGCTTTTGTGAACAATGTTTTTGATTCTGAACTCTCAGAAGAAGATTCATTACTTAGAATGATAGTGCTGTAAAATGAGGCCCTAAAATGTATCCCCAACACTGGGTTGAAGGGTGGGGAGGCATAGAACATCAAGAAACACAATAACATGTGAAGGAAACAAATTGCTAAACATAACTGTCCCTAAATTATAACCTATTTAACATATATTATATGCATATTCTGAATCAAATATTACCTGAATAAATTTCAGATGACCATTATTAACTAAGAAAACTTGGTCAACCCTTGCTTTTTTCTATCCCCTTTTAGGGTCCTTTACAAGAAGACATTGAATTCCATTAGTCTTATTCAGTTCTTATCTTCCTCCTTGGATAGTCCCGTCTTTTTCATGGTATAAAAGTCACTTATCAAATAACAACATTTTTATTTTTACTCCAGGTGTATCTCCTGAGATCTGAAACTACATATCCCACTGTCAACTGACTTTTGAGTTAGCTTTATCATGCACTCTCACATCTCAGGGTTTCAAAGGAAAAAGTAATACCACCATCTCTCTACATAGCTGCTCAGAACAAAACAATGGAGATACTTTAGTTATTTTTCCCTTTTGGTGACTGTGTCTCATTCATCTAAGTATTCTAAGTCTTACTATATAGCCATTTTCTTAATCATACCCCCTACTCACTCTGATTGTGTGTGCGTGCGTGCGTGTGCATGTGCATGTATGTATGTGTCTTTCTAGTCTCCATCCATTTTTCTCTGTTCTCTCTCTCTCTCTCTCTCTCTCTCTCTCTCTCTCTCTCTCTCTCTCTCTCTCTCTCTCTCTCTCTCTCTCTGTGTGTGTGTGTGTGTGTGTGTGTGTGTGTGTGTATGAATGAATGTGCTTGTATATATATAGAGGTGAATATGAATGTGTGTGTGTGTGTGTGTGTGTGTGTGTGTGTGTGACTGTGGGTTTCTCCACTTTCTTGATTTTTTTCTTTGTCTCTGGTTCTATTCTGTCTGCTGTGATGGTAAAATATCTTCATAGTGTTTATCTCATACCAGCTTTTATTTTCACTCTAGCTCCTACTAGAGTTGGATGTACAATTCTCATCCTTTTAACTACCTGATTATTCTCAGAGTCTACAATATAGCAATAAATATAGCACTTCAATATGCCACTCAAAAGTTGTCAGGTTACATTTAGACACTTTTCATTACTACATTTATTGATAAAGGGGTATTGGTTTCATTGTCAGTTTCTCTTCTATTCCTTCGATAAAACAGCAACACCAAGGTAATGTAAAAAATAAAGTGTTTAACTGGACACCAAGATACAATCTCATGTAAGTACAGCCCACAGTGTCAGAATGAATGAAGACATAATTGAGGGATATAGCAGCTAAGCTCACATACACCTCAAGCCTCAGAAAAATAGGCAGAGAGGGATCTCGAAATGGCACATATATTTTGGATTCTCAATGGTTGTCTTCAGTAATATACCACTTTCAGCAAGGTCATGCATCATAATTATCAGAAATAGTTCCACTCCCTGGTAAGTATTCAAACATATGAACCTATGGTGGTCATTCTTGTTCAAGTTGCCACAGCTTCTAATATAAATTTCTGATTCTTCATAGATCAATATTATTAAAAGCTTATGCACAGACACAATTGTAGAGTTACCTTCACCTCAGTTCTATATGTTTTGTTTTACTTTACCCAAATTCTGTTCATGCTTCCTATGTCTCCCACTTGAGACTTGGTCTTCTTGATGAATTCGTGCTGAATATTGCATTTTTATATTCATGTTTTATTGAAACATAAATGATCCCACATTAGCATTAAATTCTAGATAATGTTTTCAGTTTCAAAATTCATGGATCTTTATATTATATAATATATATTGGGAAAGAAAGAACTAAAACTTTCTAGCTTCAGCAGATTTCTGGTCTTTCCTTGGCCCAAGCAACTGATTTATCTGGGTACTAAGTGTAGAGATATGCAGAATATCAACCTTGTTCGAGTTGTTCTCTAGTGTAAACAGGTTAATTATGGCGAAGGAATCTGTTTAACCAGGGGAACATGGCTGACATATCCAGCAGTGCTGTAACCAGTGTGTTCAAGATGACACAGGGACTTCACTGTGATCCATTCACACCAGCTCCTAACTAAGTCCTCTCACCAAACCAAGTTAGAACTTTATTTTCTTGACTGATATCACTATAAGATTATTGAAGACATTTGGTGAACTACAGGAGAGCTTATAAACAAAAATGATGGCACAGAGTTTAAGAGCACTTGCTCTTGTACAGGACCTAACCTCAGTTACCTACATCTACAGAATGGCTAACAACTAACTCTAAATACTGTCCCAGGATATCCTTGTTGATATCTATGGGTCTCAGGCATGCAAAATGTATACATACATATATACATGAGACAAACATTCATCTGCATAAAATGAAATAAATACATCTAAAATAAAAAATTAAATAGTGTTACAAAGAAGTTTTTATCATCTGCCATTTCCAAATCTATGTGCTCATTTAGAAACTCATAAATGCTCTATTGGCAAGTGGTGCTTATTCTTTAGGATTTGAAGTAGTTAATGCAAATCTAGAGAGTAGTCTCCCAATAGTTTAAGGATAGTCGTTTCTATGTCTATGAATATTTTAACTTATAGAGCAAATATTCTGTGCATTGTATGGATATATCAGATATTAACTTTTAATAAAAATCTATGGCCTATAAAAATGAAATAAAGGGCAAGGTATTTCATAGGTAGAAGAATGCTAAGATAGTGCCAGGAACAGGAGTCATTACTTCTTGAGCCTGGGTCCAGGAAGGAAAACAGCCAGTCATACATTAATTTATTTGTCTTCAATTCATAATTTAGGTTTTCAGTGAAATGCAACTCTTTATGAACTATGCCTCCTTTATTATGCAATAAAAACCCTGGAATAGCCCCTACAACATTGCTTTACTACTTTTATGTGTGTGTATGTATATGTGTGCATGCATGTGCATGCACATGAGAGAGAGAGAGAGAGAGAGAGAGAGAGAGAGAGAGAGAGAGAGAGAGAGAGAGAGAGAGAGCCATAAATAAAAGACCAGAAGGCAGAGCTATTCTTTAATAGCAAATTTAATAGCATAAAAAGTATGGCTCAGAAATTCTAAACTCCTAATCTTCAACTTGAATTCCCAGAGCTGCATCCTGCCTCCACCTGATGACCTACTTATCATTGAGAAGATCTTACGTTTGATCAACTTCAAAAGCTTTTATTTTCATAACCTTGATTTGCATGTCTCCTATTTTCATATCAGGGTGAGTGAATGACTGAAAACTCTGTGCCTTTGTCTACAGTGCTCCCTTTCATGTATGCCTAGGCTACTGGAAGTAGGCAAGAAACGATCATTCAGGATAAGCCTACATTGACCTTACTATTGCAATGCCTGAGAAGCCATTACAGGAGAGTATCTCTGTCCAACAGAAAGAATGAATTCAAAAACATGCTTATAGGGCAACAGGAGTGATGCTTGAACCAATCAAAGCAAACCTCACATCCAAAGGAAAGTTTGCTTTCACAAATCACAGCCCTGTATCTTTAACATTAGTCACACTGTTGCCATTGCCATATCACCAGGAAGTCTTTGCCTTTCAACTCCTCAGAAGAAAGGTTGAAGGGATTCACTGGGCTTTCTAAAACCAAACATTAGACCCAGACTAATTAAAGCAGTTCCGGCTTAAGCTGGATCATTCCCCAGTTTGGGCTGGGGAAATAAGCTGCAATATGTGGGTAGTTAGCTCTAGACCATTCAAAGTCTTAAGTGTTGGCAAGGAGGGTTCAGCTTGCTGATAGATTGACAGTCCTTTCCCTTAAAGTAGGCAACAGAAAAAGGAGATTCTGTTGCTATTGCAGAGTCCCACTGGCCCATTCTTTGCTTATTTAGAATAAAATGAACATTATAAAGAACACTTGTAATAAGAACTTATAGAATGTATCAGGAAAGTAATATTGATTTCAATAAACTTTAAGTGTTTTAATTGTGCTAGAGACTGACTCAGTTCTTTAGGATATAGGTATGTACCTTGTCTTCCTTTTTCTTCACATTTATAGTAGCCAGATATCACATTAAAGGCCCTTATGTATACTTTTTCATTTCCATATTAATTTAACTCTGAAAAGCTATTTCTTACTATTAGACTTTGAAGCAAAATATCTTTAGTTCACCATGATTGTCTTGCCTCGTCACTATTTCCAGAAGAAACAATATTTCTTTTTTTTAAACTTTATTTTAAAAAACAAAGATAAAAGAAAAAAGTTTTAAACATTTTTGCATAAATGTATACAAATATATTTTTGTCAGTGCTTGGCTTTTTTTTTTTAAGGTTTGATACTCTGTATTAGGGTGTTACTAGTAGCAATGAGCAAAAAGTACATGTAAGACAGGATGTAACCCGGAATTAGTCAAAGTTTTCTTGGTGTGTAAGGATTGAGCATAATTTTTTTTGTTGTTGTTTTGTTTTGTTTTGTTTTTTTCTTGAACTTCACACAGTCTGTGAGTTGTTTCTGGGGCAGTCCGAGCTTCTGGGGTTAGCATCCCACTATCAGTGACTGCATATTATATAGAAACAATATTTCTATGAACATTACTTCTTGCCTCAGTAGCACCTAATTATGACCAGACATTGTCTCTGGGTAGATATAAGGTGAAGGACTTTTTATATGAGAGCCAGTGAATGGAAAATCTGTCTATCCTGCATATATTTTACTAGTATTTAAATGTATCAAGTATGATATACCATATAGTCCCAGCAAATATAGACTGATTATAATTGTATGTATTGGATAATTGTTCCGGTTGAGCCTTTAGCTTTAGTAAAAAGCCCTTAGTTGTTAGACTTCAGAGTTTTACTGAAACCACGTGACAAGGAACTTTTTCCTAAGTCTTCAACTAATCAATTGAGATTTTACATATGTCCAAGGTCTTTAGGGGTACATTACTTGTCTGTATTATTATATTATTATTATTATTATTATTATTATTACTTCTAATGTAAGCATGGGTGATATAAATACTGTTATGATAGTAGTCTTCCTAGAATTTTGAAGAGTTTTGAGGACATTTTCACATCTCTAGATACCTGTTTACATAATTTTCCTAATAAATTTTGATTTAATAATGAAAATATTAAGTAGGTTATTTTTTATTTTATTTTCTACAAAATTTTAAGTATTGCTTTCTTTTAATATCCTATTCTTAAAAATGTAATTTCTATCACTAGATAAATGCCTGTGAAAGCTTGGAATATTAGAATATTTAGATTAGATTATCTTGAGTCACTTACAGTTTTGGCTCAATGAAATGAATTATATACTTTTGTGCATCTTAGAAAGTTTCTTCCTCTCTTTGAAGTATGAGCATTGTACACTCAATTGTGAAGGTGATTTTGTGTGCCAATAAAAATGCCCATGTAAGAGATGTCAAAATTGGAATTTCAATTTAGGCCAAAAAACAATAATTGCCAGGAAAGGTGCCAAGTCAATATTAAAGAAATAGAAAGTTTTAGATCCAAGACACCCAGAACACTTTAGGCAACAGTCCAGAGAGGGTATCAGGTTTCATAAGATTTTTGAAAGCAAAGTATTTTCTCTAAACTTTACTTTAGAAACTTCAGTATAACTTAAGTTTTCTAATATGTGTATGGGAGATTGTGTGTGTGTGTGTGTGTGTTTGTGTGTGTGTGTGTGTGTGTGTGTGTGTGTGTTTGTGAGTATGTGTGTGAGTTAACATGCTCTGAATGAGGATGATATGTTAATACCTTATATGGAATATTTTATATCTGAACTAAGACTGTTACTGCTCTAGTTGGCCATGTGAACCCGGGAAAGTGAAAATAAGGCAAACTAGTCTCAGGCAGTCACTAACTTTGTTCAGGGCATTGGGCAGTTCATAGTTTGAAGTTAATCAGAGTGTTAAGCAAGGTCATGTGCAAAGTTCATATAGTTTTAGACTGTATGAAGTCTCAAGGGCAAACTGTGCTTGGAAATATCTTTTTGAATAACAAAAGTAAGATAATGGGTAATTTGAAGCAAACCCATTTCTACTTACTACACCTGGAAGGAACAAGTAATCATATTCCAAGGACAGTCCATGTAAGGTGGAACAAAGATTACAAGACTCTTGCGTTAAATAATCATCCATTCTTTCCTCCCATCTATAGTTTTATTATCTCATTATATTCTTCACTTCAAGATTTAAGTTTCATTTCTTGACACTATAACTAAAATCTGACCAGAAAAAACATTTTGAAGAACAGAGATTTATTTTACCTTGAGGTTTGAGAGCACACAGGCCTTCAGGGAGAAAACAGGAGGTAGCACGTCACATAGAATTTACATTCATGATGCCAAGAGTGTGAACACTTATGATCAGATATTTTTTTCTTATTTTATTCAATTTAAGTTCCTAGTTTATCAGATTGTGCCAATTGCTTTCAGAGTGGGTCCTTTGTCTTCAATTAATTCTCTAGAGATATCTCTTTAAATGAACACAAAGGCATGTTACCCAGGTGATTCTAGATCTAGCCAAGTTGACAATCAAGATTAAACATCACAGTGAGGTAGTTTTATATTTCATATTTAAGATAATAACAAAAGGTTATTGAGAATATAATAAAACCCATTTAAAAGGTCATTGTGTTAAAATGACAAGTCTTTCTAAAAGGCACATCTTATCAATGTGTCCGGTTTTCTGTTTTGTAATTGAGAGATCAGTAAGATGTACTTCATATGCTTGTTCATTTCATTTGTAAGTAGCTCGTAAAGCCTAAGTAGGTAGCAGGATGGATACAGCAAATTTATATTACATTGGGATTTTAAACTAAATTTGTGTTGTTCTTCAAATAAAATTAATAAGAAAAGTGTTCAGGTCAGATCATTTGAGTTTTCACAGCAAATCTAAGAAATAAGATAAAACTTACATCTAGCATTTCAGTTTTATTATATATGAGCACACCATCTCAGTTAATCCTGAAGGCAATGTAATCCTTGCAGATGAAATTTGTTGTCTTGGAGAGCATTTGTGTACATGACAGATGCATGAAAATTGACTGGCTGGAAATCAAAAAGTGAGCACACAACAAATGGAAGAAGTGTGGCCTTTTTATAAGTCCTCTGGAGGGCCAGAGGGAGAAATTTCCTATGTGCACAAAGAAGTGAAGTAAAAGGCAAGTAGTCTTACTGCATGAGAAAAGAAAATGAGAAAGACAGGACAAGAAATAAAAGCAAACACTGGAAGGTCATAAAGGATGGCCGGGACAGTGAGTTCAGATGAGTTAGTGACTGAAGTTATTACCCACTAGGCCACACAGTAAAAGTCTGCAGAAGTATGCATGAGGACGTGTTCTCATTTCATTGATCGTATCTCTCACTCAGAAGTCCTTTTAATAGCCTGATGTGGGCCGTTATATGGGTCAGTGTTGTTCCTACTGAATTGATGCAAAGAATACACAATAATAGAAAAACTACTCTTAAACACATCTGTGGTCATCATAACATCCCCACACAGAATGATATCTAATTGACAGTAGGGATGTTAAGAAGCTGTGGAAAAGCAGAGCTCTGCCTAAGTAACAAAATGCAAATGAGTTGTTGACATCTGCATACCATTACATTTGAGAAACAGCAGCAAATAAATTCTAGAAAATTAGCATTTTCTTTTGAACTCCTGGTTTTCACTGCTTGGCCACGTGGAATTAGAAATGTACTCTTCCTCTCATGACCACTTTTCAGTCATTTCATTTCATGTCAATAGTTTGATCAAACTGTAGGATGAGAATGCCAAAGAAGCTGACAAACTACAGTAGGTAGTGCTTTTAAAATTTCTACTCTCAGTGGTAAAAGCTTAGGCAGCAGAAACAAAGAAAATTAGTATCTAACTTTACACAAGAACTTATTTGTCTATTTATGAAGTTTTTGTCTCTTATTACCACAAGTAAGTGACTAGGCACTCATAACAAGGCAATAATACAACCTTGTCATTTGTTAGGCTTATAACAAATTTAATTTGTAAAATTATCCATGTTCTATTACACTAGTGAATATGCAAATAAAAAAACTTTGTTTAGAAAAATATGATATTTTATCACAATCCTCCTATGTTTATTTTCAATATCAGGCAATTGGCTTTCTAAAGCCAATTTCTTTTTTTAATTGGTTATTTTATTTACATTTAAATATCATTCCTCTATCCAGTTTCTCCTCCACATGCCACCTATCCCCTCCATACACCCCTGCCTCTATGACAGTGCTTCCCTACCAGCCCACTCAGTCCTGCCTCAGAGACCTAGAGTCCCCTGCACAGGAAAATGTTCTCCTCTCTCAGTGATGTAATCTCCTCTCAGTAAGGCCATCTTCTGCTACATATCAAGCTGGAGCCATGGGTACTAACACTTGTGTTCTCTTTGCTTGGTGGTTTAGTCCCTGGGAGCTTTGGGTGGTCTCTACATCCCATAAAGGACTAATATCCAAAATACACAAAGTCTTCATAAAGGAAGACTCTAGAGAACCAAATAACCCTATTGAAATTTAGCTACGAAGCTAAACAGAGAGTTCTCAACTGAGGAATCTCAAATGGCCAAGAAACACCTAAAGAAATGTTTAACATCTTTAGTCATCAGGGAAATGCAAATCAAAACCACCCTGAGATTCCACCTCATACCAGTCAGAATGGCTAAGATTAAAAAACTCAGGTAACAGCAGATGCTAGTAAGGATGTGGAGAAAATTGAACACTCCTCCATTGTTGGTGTGAATGCAAGCTGGTACAACCACTTTGAAAATCAGTCTGGAAGTTCCTCAGAAAATTAGAAATAGTTCTACTTGATGACCCAGCTATACAATTACTGGGCATATACCCAAAAGATGCTTCCTCATATAATAAGGATACATGCTATAATATGTTCATAGCAGCCTTATTTATAACAGCTAGAAGCTGGAAACAACCCAGATGTTCCTCAACAGAGAAATAGTGGTACATTTATACAATGGAATACTACTCAGCTATTAAAAGCAATGACTTCATAGAATTCACAGACAAAGGGATGGAACTTGAAAATAACATCCTGAGTGAGGCAACCCAGTTACAAAAGAACTTACTTGCTATGTCCTCACTGATTAGTGGATATTAGCCAAAAAGAAGCTCGAAATACTCAAGATACAACTCATAGACCATATAAAACTCAAAAAGAAAGATCACACCAAAGTGTGGATGCTACAGTATTACTCAGTAGAGGGAAGAAAATAATCTCTGGGAAGTAGAGGAAAAGTGGGATCTGGGAGGGAGAGAGAAGGGGAAAGAAAAAGATGGGCAGTTTCAATATGGGAGGGAATGGGGAAAAAGAACAGGTGGTCAGGAATTTGAAAGTAGGCTGGTAGCATTGGGGAGGAGAAATAGTGGGAGAGGAGTTGCCACTTTAAAGTCTCATAAATAAAGGACTCAAGAGCTTTCCAGGACCCAACATAGAGGGCTTTAGTCATTTTTTTTATTAATTATGAGTTGCAAAAATAGTTTACTTAGAAAAAATCAAAGCAACATAGAACCCTTGAGGGTAGAATACATTTATGATTGTTTCTATATTCATAAATATAAGACTTACTATCCAGTGCTCGATTTTACCTGTTAAAATTGAAATAAGTTTTTAGTTAAGGTTTAAATACAGAGTGCTCAATAGTTCTCTTTTCTTTAGCCTTCCGTCTGTCTTTTCTGTTTGTGGTTTTCATGGGGGCATAAAGGAGAGATATTTAAAGTTGAAACTTAGAAAAAATGTTGACAGGCTTGGCTCTCTTTGAGTACAACTGTCTGTACCTGTGATATCAGAGAAATGAAGAATAAAGTAAGGGATATTTATATTATATATTCATGTTATATATTTATAATTATATTTATGTTATGCTATATATATAATTTTTTATGTATTATATGTATAATTGAACTTTTCCCTCTGGTAACAGTAAAGGCTCCTGCTCAGGTTTTCTTTTTCTGTCAGGTTCTATTCACTGAAGCTATGTTCCACTAGTAAGTGACCTGTGGGTTCATAGTCTATGTGATTCCTTGAAGTATGAGCTAGTGTCCCTCATTCCAAGGTGTGTGTTAGAAAGTCTTAAACAAGCACACCTTGTCTTAGCTAGTCACTGACTGATATAAACCTGTAATTACTTTAAGAGGCAGGTGTGTTTGTGTGTGTGTGTGTGTGTGTGTGTGTTCCTGTGAGCCTGGATTTATAGACCTGCATGAGCCACCCAACACAGGTTCTAGGAAACTAATACAGCTGTCATGATTTTCAAGAAGTACAGAGATGGATAAGGACAGCTTCACCTTTACCTTTAAAGCATACTTTACCCCAAAGCACTTTCCCTACTTGCTGAGGTCCACTATCAAATGTTTTCCCTTTCTGAAACCACAAATACAGTGTAACCTTCAACCTCAAATGCATAACTGGCCCCAACCTCTGCAATATTATTCCAGACACTTCATTTCTCCTTTCAAGCTACAAATAGTCTCCATTTTCAGCAATAATATATGAAGAGAGGCTTAATTACCTGGTGATTTCTTTGAGCTATTTTTTATCTTCATTAGGAAAGCATAGTGCTGAAACTCTGCTCATATGAGTAACGAGATTAGTCTTTCACTGTAATATTCATTACTGAACACCCTCTTCCACTCAACCGTGACATCTTTACACTGCAGCCTTCCACAGCAAGCACAGAGATACTCAGGGGATCTTTCTGCCATGAGTGTGGTAAAGGTTCAGTTATTATTTTCTTCTTATTTCACTTCTGGAGAAATAATGTGGCTTTAAGTATCATTTGAGGGTCAGCCAAAATAACATTCAGTATAATGCCCCTCATATGTAAATAATCACAGGAACTACAGTAGCATATTACCATACAATCCCCTCCACATTCAACTTCATATTGTGTGCTTCACGTTTCACCAGTTGTCTGTTCACTGATAGAGGGCTGTACCACATAGTGTTAATAGGTCCAAGGTGTGCTATCTCCTTCACAGCGAATTTAGTGACTGCCAAGAGTTCTTCCAGATCTGTGTTGGTGAGAGCGAGTAAGGAGATCTGGATACTGTAAGCATTATGAAGAAAGAAACTGTTACTGGTTAAGGATTTCCCAATTAAAATCGCAATCCCTATATCTTATACAAATTAAGAGATGCTACTCAGTGTTGCAAATTAATATGTATAAATTTTAAGAAAAATGCAGTTTAAAAACCCACTATTCTCCATAAGCTATATTGCTATTACATTAACATTTACAATTAAATTTTCTAAAATCTTAAAGAAGCAAAAGTAATTGTTAATAGATCAGTAACTCAAAAATACCAGATATGTGGACATAAAATTTTTATATGAGAGCACCAGAGAATTTGAGAGATGTTTGAGTCTTCTGTTCATGATTATCATAGTAGTTACAGGTTTGTCAGAATTCAGTGAATTACATAATTAAAATTTAATTTTGTCATTGTACATTAAATTTCAGTGTTTGTAAATTGTACATCAGAACAACTGTTTAAATTAAAATGTAAATTTGAATATCCACAATTTTAGAAGCATATAAATATTGATTTATGAGCCATTTATTCTTTTGTCTATTATCTCTTGTCTTTTGAATTTAATTTTTGTGATGATTTGAAACAGTGCAAAAAAAAATGTAAATACTCTCATTTAGTAACTGTGGCATATTGTCCTCAAAAAATGTATACAATGCTATGTTTTAAAATCTATGGCTTTCATAAATGATCCTTTCCCTTCCTTTATTTTTTAATAATTTTTATTCTTAAGGTTTACCTGGTTATTAATATTCTCATAAGGTTCTTAGATTTAATATACAAAATCAGGGAAACTTATTAAAAATATTTATATCAAAGTTAGTCATTAAAATTCGGACTTAATTGTATATCACATTTATCAAGTCACTTTCTTATTCTTGGTGTCTAACATATTTTTTCTGAGATTTCATCAAATATGCTATTTGTATTGATATTATTTTAATAAATACTTGTTTTTAATCATCTAAAACTACAAATTTATCAAAAAATATTTTTGTGTAATAAGTTTTGTTTTGTTTTAGGCTCTCTGATGTGTTGGTGATTTAATCATATGTATTTTAAAGTACTCACTCTATTCTCTTTTTCAGAATAAATTCAATTCTAAGATTTTAAAAATTACTAAAACTGTGTTAGCTTTTTATTATATCCATCAAATAAAATAATATTAGTTGTTTTCTGGATTTCCTGGATATTTTGGATTAAGAGATCTTTGATTTTTGCGTTTTCTTTGACTGCTTTAATGTTGTCTAAGATATCTTCTGCACCTGAGATTTTCTATTTTATCTCTTATATTTTGTTGGTGATGCTTGCTTCTATTCCTGATCTCTTCCTAGGTATTCTATCTCCAGGGTTGCATTTCTTTGTGATTTCTTTATTGTTTCTGTTTCCATTTTTACATCCTGGATCATTTTGTTCAATTCCTTCACCTGTTTGGTTATGTTTTTCTGTAATTTTTTAAGGGATTATTGTGTTTCTTCCTTAAGGGCTTTTACCTGTTTACTGTGTTCTGCTGTATTTTTTAAGGGAGTTATTCGTGTCTTTCTTCAAGTCCTGTATAATCATCATGAGATGTAATTTTGAGTCAGAATCTTGCTTTTCTGGTGTGTTGGGGTATCCAGGACATGCTATAGTGGAAGAACTGGGTTCTAATGATGCAAAGTAGCCTTGGTCTATTTTTTTTTTTTTTTTTGCTTAGGTTCTTGCACTTGCCTCTTGCCATCTGGTTGTCTCTCGTGTTAGTTGATCTCTGCCACTGGGATAACTCCAGGGCACAGATGGAGACCTGAAGGATTCTGTCCCAAGTTGTTCTGCAGTTCCTGTGCCCTGTGGTCTATTGGCAGTTCCCTCTTTGGCCAGTTATTAGAGCCAAAGTGTTGGCCTCACCTGTGAAATTAGGAGTGACAGCACTCCTAGATGACCAGCACTCTCTGGGTAGAATTTGGGTATAGAACTTTGCTACACAGTCAACTCCAAAGTGCATATGGAGACTGGAAATACCTAAAGAATTATTCAACATCCTTAGTCATCAGGGCAATGCAAATCACAATAATCATTAGATTCTATTTCATACCTATCAGAATAGCTAAAATCAAAAATCAGGTGACAGCAGATACTGGCGAGAAAAGGGAGAAAGAGGAACACTCCCCCCCCCCTTTTTTTGGTATGATTTCAGGCTGGTACAAACACTCTGAAAAACATTCTGGTATTACCTCAGAAAATTTGGCATAGTAATGCCTGAGGACCCAGCTATACCATTCGTGGGTATATATCCAAAAGATGTTCCAACATATAACAACGATACAAAGGACACATACTTCATTATGTTCATAGCAGACTTTTTTATAATAGCCAGAAGCTGGAAAGAACCCATATTTCCTTCAGTGGAGGAATGGTAACAAAAAAGATGAATATTTTCACAATGGAGTACTATTCAGATGTTAAAAACTTCATGAAAGTCTTAAGCAAATGGATGGAACTAGAGACTACCAACCTTAGTGAGGTAACCCAGTCACTAAAGAACATACATGGTACATTCTTACTGGAAAGTGAGTATTAGCCCAATTGCTCAGAATGCCCAAGAAACAATTCAGAGTCCACATAAAGATCAAGAAGGAAGACCACATGTTTAGGTCCTCTTTATGAGGAAAAACAAAATACTCGCGGGAGAAAATACGGAGACAAAGAGTGGACTAGAGGCTGAAGCAAAGGCCATCCAGAAACTGCCCCACCTGAAGATCTATCCCATATACAGACACCAAACCTAGACATTTTTACAGATGCCAAGTAGTGCATGCTAACAGAAGCCTGATATAGCTGTCTTTTGAGAGGCTTTGCCAATTCGTGCTAAATACATTGAACTCAGCCAAACATTGAACTCAGAATGGGGTTTCCAATGCACGAGTTAAAGAAAGGACTGGAGGAGCTGAAGCAGGTTGCAACCTCATAGGAAGAACAACAGTATCAACCAACCAGAGCCCTCAAAACTTCCAGGGAGTAAACCACCAACAAAGCAATACACATGGAACAACCCATGTCTTCCAGGTTCATATGTAGCAGAGGATGGCTTTATTGGACACCAGTGAAAAGAGAGGCCCTTGGTCCTGTAAAGGCTAGATTCTCCGCTGTAGAGGAACACCAGGGAATTGAGGCAGAAGTGTTTGGGCAGTGGGGCAGCATCATCACCGAATTAGGAGGAGGGTGGATGGATAAGGGGTTTGCAGAGGAGAAGCCAGATATGGGAATACCATTTGAAATGTAAATAAATAAAATATCTAATTAAAAAATCAAAAAATGAAGCTGAAATTGCACTTCCATTAGTTCCTGGCTAAATAATCTGTGCTTTGTCCCCTTCAGTAGTGCAGTGCTGAGTGCCCGCCTGCAGTGCAGTGCTGAGTGCCCGCCTGCAGTGCAGTGCTGAGTGCCTGCCTGCAGTGCAATGCTGAGTGCCCGCCTGCAGTGCAGTGCTGAGGGCCCGCCTGCAGTGTAGTGCTGAGTGCCCGCCTGCAGTGCAGTGCTGAGTGCCCGCCTGCAGTGCAGTGCTGAGGGCCCGCCTGCAGTGCAGTGCTGAGTGCCCGCCTGCAGTGTACTAGCTCATGTATGCACTAACTGGATACAGGGCACACTCTTTGAGAAAGTTCTGAAAACTGACAAATCACCAATTGTTTTAGTAAAAATTGAAATATTCAGTACAATGAGTTGAAACAAAGTTTAAAGTATAGAAATACATCAGCAAATTACATGACTATGCATCATTAAAATTGAATGATTACAAATGAGCAAAAATGACTTAAATTTAGGTAAATACTGTTACCACAAATAATAAAATAGGGAAATATATGTGGGAACAAAGCAGCCAAAAGCTTTCAAAATAAAGGAGAAAGGAAAAGAAAGGAAGAAAAAAAAAACAATACATATAAAATTTAATTCACCAGTACAATTTCTTAAGGGTCTTTTATGATATGAAGCCTCTAAAAGTATATGCATATATGAAGCCAATCTATATGGACTCAGGAAGTGATAGGAGAAATGATGCCCCAATTAAATATCTTCCATTAAAGTAAAATGTCCAGAACCAGGAATGTTTTATATAAGTTGAGTCTGTGGGTAAAAGAACCCAATGGAAATGTTCTGGATCCCAGGTTATTTCCAAGACTAATGGTTGTTCTTCATAAACTAAGAACTTTTAACTAAAAACAACACTTACATATTCTTAGTGAGCATGGAAAATTCAAGATGAGGCCTAACCAAAGCTGTCATTCCTACTTAAGAATGTTAAAGGTATTGGAATGTAGTGTACATACTATGGAAGAAACTAAAAACCCAAGAACAAAACCTGCAATCTAAATTAGTCACTTGCCTCTATTCTCTACTCCTGCGATAGTGACACACGTGTCAGCATTTACAGGGCCTATACAGAGTCAAGCCATATAGAATTCATGCATTGACAGGGGGAAGTATATATGTGTCCCAATCCCTAAGGATAAAGCTATCTTCAGTGGCAGAAATTTCCTAGTCATAGACAGCCATGCCATTGAATGGCCACTGTCAAAATACTTCCCTGTCTTTGTCTCCTTTCTTCCTTGCTGCCATGACTTGAACAGCACCTTGAGGTATTTATTCCCACTATAATATACAGTTTATTATTAAATTAAATCAGGCCCAAAGGCAGCTCCAGATTAAAGTTTTATTGTAAATAAATCATCTCAGGACTTTATTTCAGCAGTAGGAAATTAAGTAACAAAGATAAGCTGTACTGTTTCTTGTGCTGTTATTGTATCAAATCAATAATTATCTACAACTCAATTTACCAATATTTAACACATTTTGATTTTAGTTTAAACACCAGAAAAAAGCAACTAAAACTCTTTTAAACTTACACTATTATATAGTTTTTAACAACAACTACCTTGGAAAATGAGAATATATATTACAGCTTTAGTTAAAAGTTAAAATTGTTAAAACTAACTTCTCAAATTATTTTATAGTATACTACTTGATTTGCTTTTGAAATTGTAATCTTAAAATAATTTTAAAAAATTTGGTTGATTTGCCATAAACTATTAAGTTGGGGGAAATAATAAACATAATTGCAAATTCTCCAGAAAATTACTCCAATGAGTTGATGAAAGAAAGTTTGGGGGGGTTCTTTTTATGTGAATTACAAACTATAATAAGTTTTGTTGGAAACAAATAAATGTGAGGTTTTGGACACATACTTAAAAAGATCATTTATTTTGACATTCATTTTTCCCTCTTTTACAACTTAATTTTTTAAAAAGAGGAATACATATACAGACTTTTAAAGGCACTGTTATGAATATTTTTGTCAGTACTTAATTCTTTTAGAGGTTTGATAGCATGCATTGAAATTCTACTAGTTACAATAAGCAAAAAGTACATGTAGGACAGAACATAACATGGAAACAGTTTTCTTGGTGAGAATAAATTATGCATAATGATCTTTGAATATCAAATATTGCCACAAGGCTATATTCTTAGCTCTTGGATTATTAGTGATTTAAAGTACAGGTGTACCACACTCTGAGAAGATGCCATACATTTTCCCCCCTAAGGACTGAGACTTTCTTTTTTTTTTATAGTTTGGCCTTTGTTTTTCTTGAGCTTCATATGGCCTGGGAGTTGTTTCTGGGGTGTTTAGAGCTTTCTGGGGTTAGTATTCAATTATCAGTGACTGCATATTATGTCTGTTCTTTTGTGATTGGGTTACCTCACTCAGGATGATATTCTCTAGATGCATTCATTTTCTTAGGAATTTCATAAAGTCATTGTTTCTAATAGTTGAGTAGCACTTCATTGTGTAAATATACCACAATTTCTGTATCCATTCATCTACTGAAGGACATCTGGGTTCTTTCTGGGTTTTTTCCAGCTTCTGGCTATTATAAATAGGGCTGCTATGAACATTGTGGTGCATGTGCCCTTATTATATTTTGGAACAGCTCTGCGATGGAGAGGTGGAAAAACTGGGCATTCGATATTTCCAATTTTCTGAGGAACAACAAGACTGACTTCCAGAGTGGTTGTACCAGTTTACAACCCCACCAACAGTTGAGAAGTCTTCCTCTTTCTCTGCACCCTCACCAGCATCTGCTGTCATCTGAATTTTTGATCTTAGCCCTTCTGACTGGTGTGAGGTGAAATCTCAGAGTTGTTTTGAATTGCATTTTCCTGATGACTAGGGATGTTGAGCACTTCCTTAGATACTTCTCAACCATTCAATATTCCTCTATTGTGAATTTTTGTTTAGTTCTGTATCTAATTTTTTTAATAGGATTGTTCATTTCTCTGGTGTCTAACTTTTTGTGTTCTTCATTTACATTGGATATTAGACCTCTATCAGATGTGGGGCTGGTAAAGAACTTTTCCCAAACTGTTGACATTCTCTTAAATGTATTCATTAAACAAAGATTATTTTTAGTGTTCATTAAATGATAAATTACAGAGAATTAATATAATTCTGAATTGCTTAGGCTAAATTTTACATTTCTATGTATTTTGTTGGCAGTAAAATGTGCTTACGTGAAATGCTAGATAAAAGATACTTGGAATAGAAAGCATGAACTGTAGGATAATTTCCAATGAAAGTAAAGATTAGTAATAAACAGAGATTTGCTTGCATGAAGCAGATCTCACGATCTTCTATTTTCTGACATTGGTATGTAGGTTTCTAATTTTGTAATATTCTAATATTAATGAAAATCTTTAGCATGTTAAATGTGGATTATATGCATATGAAGTTTGAATTATTTAGGAAAGAGAACAAGATTATAAATGTAAAAGCTTTATGATTGTACCTACAGTTACTAAAAATATGACTAAGACTAAAGCCCAGACCAGAGTGACTAAAACTTTCAAGTCTGGAACATCTGTATGTTCCACCTGGACCAAAGCCTAATTTTTCTCAAACTGGCAGGAAGGGCTCACAAGGTGATCTAAGGAGTATCCCAGAGTTTATATGATGTTAAAGATGATGTTTCTTTTACTGTTCAAATTTAGGCCTGAGTAAAGGAATGGCTTCCTCATTTTTCACTTTCACTTAATGAAAAAAATATTATACACAACGTCATGAAACACTTACTGCATGGCAAGGAGATTATCTAGGAAAAGAACAACTCACAGTATATGTGCAGTACACATACATATGCACACACATTTCAGTGTCCATCTGTTGCTTTAAGTGAAATAAGCATTGGCAGTGACACTGTAACCCTGTCCCCTTCCTGTTAACTTACTTGTCTGCTCAACTCAGATCACACATTTCTGTGTGTGTCTAGGTAATTCATTACACTGCACATCATATAAGTGAGTAAACTGCTTGGAGTGTTATTTCTGTGAATTATTTTAAATCAAACCAATTTGGATGTTTCTATTTAATTTGCAGGTAATTTGTATTTTCTGAAGTCTGATAAAGTCATCTTTTGAGTCTTGTCATTTCATCATGCATTTGTCTGCGAAGTCTTTGCTTTAATTTATTAAGAATACAGAATTGATTCATTTGTACAACTTAGCCCATCCACTCTCCCTCACATCTCCTCTCACTTTCTGTTTTTAGAATGCTAAGAGTCAAACACAGGACTTCAAGCATTTAAAGCAGACACTCAATGAATAATGCATAAATACAATTCATTTACAATTTTAACTCTAAATCTATTTTTTAAAATGTGTTTTCTCTGCAATCACATGGATTACTGTGTTCCCTCTTATTTTATTATGCTGGATAGGTTATATCATTTTTTTAATATTCTTACAGGTGACAGAACAAGGGTAACCCCACCCATTTTTGCTCTTAATCATAATCAAGTTACCGTCTATATTCTCTTCTTGTGAATGGATTTCAGTGTTTCATGCAATAGAACTTCTTTAAAATATTATGATGTTAATTAGTAATCAATGTTTCTTCAACTAAACTGAGAATAGCAATTTTCTTGGCCAAATACAAAATCTAGTGGAATATTTTTTCTCTGTAATGCTCCAGTTGCTCATAATTTCTATTAAAGCCAGCAAATAAGTAATGAAATCAAAACTTTTAGGTATGAAATTGATTAGAAAGTATTCCATTCAAATTTTTAAAATTACTAACATAAAATAAATCCTGGATTTTTTAATAATTGGTTTGTACAATAAGAACATTTTAGAACTTGATGTTTATAGTTAGAAGCATTTTCAAAATTTCAATATTTGCATAATGACAAGAATAAGTACAAAACCTCCAAGAGTCCTAAAGATTTTCTACTATCTATTCCAATGTACCAAAGCTGTTAAAAAACTATGTGGAAAGTTTTAAGAGTTGTAATGTCCCCAAAATGTTATGTAGTAGAGAAACTTTTTAAAGTGATGGGTAAATGTTTAATTATTTTTAACCTTGCTGTATTTTTTTCATGAAATGTTCTTATAGAGGTTATAACAATATTGTTTGATATCAGATTCATTTTGTAGTAAGGCATTGACAACCTAAGCAAAGAGAATTTCTTTGAATGTTTTTTGTATATATATATATATATATATATATATATATATATATATATATATGTATACAGAGAGAGAGAGAGAAAGACAGAGAGACAGAGAGACAGAGAAAGACAAAGACATATATCTCATGTGACTACTTTTTTTGACTCTTGTCATATACTGAACCTGCTTCAAATATGAAATTTGAGGGATGGTTGCTGTTTCTTTTTATTTATACCCACCAAAAGAAGTGCCACACAATGATTTGATCTCCCAACCATTAGAATCGCACAGACCATGGGTGATTACATGGAGTGGGGAATAAAGGATGATGAGGGTTCTAGAGTTCAACAGTCAGATGAATGCACCCTCTCTAGAAATTTATCTAATGGTTGGTTGCCAGCCTCCCAGGAGCTGGGTTCTGGTTAGCACTTTGAGTGACAGTACCTGGATCTCTACCTCTCCACTCACCTGCCATTCCTCGCTTTTGTGTTTGAATTAAAATTAAATTCACAGACAATATCCAGCAATCCTGCTATTGCTAAGGACATTAGGTAACATATTGTAGAGGTTTCAGAAGAGAATTGAAAAAAAGAGTAATTTAGGGGAAATTCAATGAAAAAACAGAGGGGGTCTTTTCATGTATTTTAAAGAATTGGTTCATGTGTCTAGTTACATGGTTGCAAAGGTTACTTGATGTTAGGAATACTTAGAGGCTCATGATTGCAACCTAAATACTATGGAAGCAGAATTACAATGGTTGCCAGTTTGATTGTTCCTCAAAGAAGCAAGAAGAGAGGGCAGGAGGAAGAGAGAGAGAGGGAGAGATTCAAATATTTCGTTTGTTTGCAATAAAACAGTTTTCTAACTGAAAAAAATATGTTGTCAAAGGCGAAGAGGAGATTTTAGTTTACAACATATATTGGGGTTTCCTATCCCTCTGCTCCTCATAGTTCTTCTCTACCTCTCCTACCCTCAGGATCCTCCCCATTTCTATCTCTCAATAGAAAACAAATAGGCTTCTAAGCGATAATAATAAAATAAAGTAAACCACAAAAAACTTGGAAGACTTATAAAAAGCAGAAGCAAAATAACCTGAGAATAGGTACGAGAGATAGACACAGATGCAGAGACACACTTATTTACATATTCAGGAATCCCACAAAACACAAAATCAGAATATTGTATATATGTGTGTGTGTGTGTGTGTGTGTGTGTGTGTGTGTGTGTGTGTGTGTAAAATGTAGATAATGAAACAATAAGATATAAATAAATAAAATGAAGTAAAAAGATAAAGAAATATTCTCATGATTTTTGGAATATTTTGTCAATTATCAACTGACAAAATATTAATTTAAGACAGATTATTATTTTTTTTTACTTTCTCTAGCTTCCTGTCTTTTTTTATTAAACAACTTTATTTTACAAAACAAAGATAAATGTACAGATTTTAAGCATTTTTTGCATAAAATTATCCATCTTTGTCATTACTTTTTTCAGATTTTAAAATAATTTTTACATAAAACTGTATGAATATATTTTTTAGTCAGTGCTTGTTTTTTTTAAAGGTTTGATAGTATGCACTGAAAACTTAATAGTTACAATAAGCATAAAGTACATGTAAAACAAAATGTAACATGGAAATAGTCAAAGTTTTCTTGTTGTATAAAGATTTTGTTTTGTTTTGTTTTGTTTTCTTTATTTTTTAGACTTCATACAGTCTGAGAGTTGTTTCTGGGGCAGTGCGAGCCTCTGGGGTTAGCATCCCATTATCAGTGACTGCATATTATGTCTGTTCTTTTGTGACTGGGTTATCTCACTCATAATGATATTCTCTAGATGCAGCCATTTTCTTAAGAATTTGGTCAAGTCATTGTTTCTGGTGTCTGAGTAGTATTCCATTGTGTAAATGTACCACAATTTTTGTATCCATTCATCTTCTGAAGGACATCTGGGTTCTTTCCAGCTTCTGGCTATTATAAATAGAGCTGCTATGAACATTGTGGTGCATATATCTTTGTTGTGTAATAAGGTGTTTCTGGGGTATATGCCCAGAAGTGGAATAGCTGGGTCTTCAGGTAGTATTATGTCCAATTTTCCAGAGTGGTTGTATTAGTTTGCAACCCCACCAACAGTGGAAAAGTGTTCCTCTTTCTCCACAACCTCACCAGCATCTGTTGTCATCTGAGTTTTGGATCTTGGCGAATCTGACTGGTGTGAGGTGGAATCTCAGGGTTGTTTTGATTTGCATTTCTCTGATGGCTAAGGATGTTGAGCACTTCCTCAGATGTTTCTCTGCCATTCTATATTCCTCAACTGAGAACGTTTTGTTTAGCTCTGTACCCCATTTTTAATAGGGTTATTTGATTCTCTGGTGTATTTTTTATTTGTTGAATTGTGTCCCATATGTTTCACATTCTAATTACCAACAACAGAAAGACTTAATTCATGACAGCATTATAAAAAGTTCAATATGCTTTAAATATATTTATTTCTTTTTAACTTAAAGGTGTTTTAATGATGTGCTTGTTATAATTTTTTTTATTATTTTGACACAAGAACTTAAAATAGCAAAAATATTTACCAGGAAAGAACATAAACTTTACAAAGAAATGATTTCTATCACTATAGAGACCTAGCATGTTTTGTTACTGATGACTATATTAA
This sequence comes from Micromys minutus, assembly GCF_963924665.1. Lineage (NCBI taxonomy): Eukaryota > Metazoa > Chordata > Mammalia > Rodentia > Muridae > Micromys > Micromys minutus. Next base: position 188,646,823 of record NC_137969.1, on the reverse strand, counting down.
TAGTAAACTAGCTTCTGGTTTGAACCTGCACCAAGACCATCCCTGGGGCACTGACTCTACCCACTACTACAACATCTAGAGGTAATCCGATTTCCAGGTGCTCCGAAATGCCCCAGATCACAGTATTACAGGATCACATAGGAAGCTCAAATCTTATGAGATCAAACAAACCCAGGAGTTGTGACGCTCTGACACACTAATAATCACAGTTGAGGCCACAACATCTTTTCCAACACCCAGCATAAGTGGGATCCCCCATAAGAACCAGGGAAACACAAACTCCTGCCCTTTAAGCTTGTACCTGTGCCAGGAGAAAACCTAGGACACTTGCTCACCACCCACTCCTACAACACCCAGAGAAAGCCTGACTTCCAGGAGCTCTGGCACAACAGAAATTCAGGAGCTTGTTTAAACCAGGATTTCAGAATCCCAGAGGCAGCTTGATTCCAAGGACACACCTAGGATCATAGAATCTCAAGATACCAAAATCATAGCTTGACTCTAAGGAGTTGTGATATAACCAGGATTGCAGGAGGGTCAGTTTCCAGTCAGAGATAGCAAAGGCAGTTAGCAGTAAGAAAAAAAAATCAAGTAATATAAAAAGGAAGACCACAGAATTATATCAGACTTCTCAACAGAGACTCTAAAAGCTAGAAGATCTAGGTTATATGTCATACAGACTTTAAGAGAACAAAAATGCCATCCCAGGGTAATATATCCAGCAAAACTCACAATTACCATAGAGTGAAAAACCAAGGTAATCCATAATCAAACCAAATTTAAACAATAGTTATTCACCAATCTAGCCTTAAGGATATAATAAAAGGAGAAGGACAACACAATGAGGAAAACAACAGACAAGAAAGATCAGGGAAATAATCTTACAAAAAGCACCAAAAAATAAGAGACCCACATAAGCATAATTCCACCTCTAACAAAACAATAAGAGAAAGCAACACTCATTAGTCCATAATATCTCTGAATATCAATGGACTCAATTTCCCAATAAAAAGAGGTAGGGCAACAGGCTTGATATGGAAACAGGACCAAGTATTTTGCTGAATACAGGAAACAAACCTCAATGATAAAAATAGACACTATCTCAAAGTAAATGGCTTGAAAAGAATTTTCCAAGCAAATGACCCCAACAAACAAACTGGAGTAGCAATTTTAGTATCCAATAAAATGAACTTTCAACAAAAAGTTATAAAAAATTATGGGGAAAATACTATATATTCATCAATGGAAAAATCCTGCAAGAGAAACTCTCAATTCTGAACATCTATATCCCAAATTTAAGGACACCAACATTTGTAAAAGAAACAACTGAAGCTCAAAGCACTCACTGAACCTAACACAATAGTAAGAAAAGACTTCAACACCACATTCTCATCATGGACAAATCATGGAAGTAGAAATTAAACAGAGACACAGTGAAAATAAAAGAAGTTGTGAACTAAATAGAATTACAAAATATCTACAAAAAACATTTCACCGTAAAACAAAAGATTATACAATCTTCTCAGCACCTCATTGAACCTTCCCTCAAATTGACCATATAATTGGTCATAAAACAAGCTTTAGAGAATGAATCCAAAAAAGGTTGTACACTATATCTTAATAACAAAGCCAAAACTATTCAGTGGAAAAAAAGGGACATATTTTTCAATAAATGGTGCTAGTTCAACTTGAATTTAGCATATGGCAAATACAAATTGACCCATTCTTATATCCCTGTAGAAAGGTCAAGTACAAGTAGATCAAGGACCTCAATATAAAACCAGATATTATGAATCTAGTAGAAAAGAAAGTCAGAAAGAACCTCAAACACACTTGCACAGGGAAAATTTTTCTGAATAGAACAGCAATTGCTTATGCTCTAAGATCAAGAATTTACAAATAGGACCTCATAAAACTGAAAAGCTTCTGTAACGCGAAGGACACTGGCAATAGGACAAAACAGCAATTCACAGATTTAGAAAAGGTTTTTACCAACCATACATTCCATAGAACTAACATCTAAAATATACAAAGTACTCAAGATGTTAGACTCCAGCGAACCAAATAACCCTATTTAAAAATGGGGTACAAAGATTAATAGAGAATTCTCAACTCAGGAATCTCAAATGTCTGAGAAGCACTTAAAAGACATTTAATGTCCTTGATCATGAGGAAAATGAAAATCAAAACAACCTGAGATTCCACCTCACACCAGTCAAAATGGCTAAGATAAAAAACTTAGGTGACAACAGATGATGGCAAGGATGTGGAGAGATAGCAACACTCCTTTATTTCTGTTTAGATTGCAAGCTGGTATAACCACTGAAATGATTCTGGTCTGGTGTTTCCTCAACAAATTGGAAATAATTCTACTTATGGATCCACCTATACCACTACTGGGCATGTACCCAAAAGATGCTTCAACATAAAACAAGGACACATTCTCCTCTCTGTTCATAGCAATCTTATTTAAAATAGCCAGAAGCTGGAAAGAACCCAGATGCCTCCTAACACAGAGAATTCAGTGGAGTACCACTCAGCTTTTAAAAATAATGGCTTTATGAAATGCTTAGGAAAATGGATAGAACTAGAAAATATCATCCTGAATGAAGTAAGCCAGTCACAAAAGAACACATATGGTATGTACTCAATAAGTGGATATTAGCTAAAAAGAAACTTAGAATATCCACGATACAACTCACTGGCCATGTGAAACCCAAAAAGAAAAAAGATCTCACCAAAGTGCGCAATCTACAGTCCTACTCAGATAGGGGAAGAAAATAACCTGGGAATTACAGGTTGAGTGGGATCTGGGACAGAAGGAGGATGGGGAGGAAAAAGGGGGGCCAGTTCAGATATAGGAGATAGGAGAGAATTAATGATTGTCACGCAATTGAAGATGGGGATCTGGGAGCAGCCACTGGAAAGGCCCAGATGCCAGAGACCAAAGAGATATTCAGGGAGGACATGACCTGAAATAACCAACAAAGGGGAGCTAGAACTTGTAAGGACCATATCCAGGGGTTAGGTAAGGCCCATCTAAAACATTCATCCTGTCAAAAGGAAATACAGACATAAAGAATAGAGCAGAAACTGAAAATAAGGTCACGCAGAGACTGCAGCACCTAGAGATCCAGCCCATTTGCATACACCTAAACCTGACACTGTTGCTGATGCTAAAAAGTGCTTACTGACAGGAGCCCTGTACAACTGTCCCCTGAGAGACTCTGCCAGAGCTAGCTGAATATAAATGCATATGTACACAGACTTACATTGCACTGAGCATTAGGATCCCAATGGAGATATTAAGGCAAGGACTGTAGAAGTTGAAGGATTTTGCAAGCCTGTTGAGGGCCGAAGGCTGCGCCCTTACAAGATGGCGCTGGTTTCAGGTGCCATGAATCAGCTAAAGTGTGGTAAATAACCACTGGGCACATGTGCAAAGAGTGGTGCGAGCCAAGTCACCGCCAATCCCGGGGCGTCACGATCAGACCGCTGGCGGGCAGCCAATCACACAGCGACACACCACCCTTGGGGGGTATAAATTAGGGTTCCTTTTCCTGCCCGGTGTCTTCCTCTTCAACATACAATAAAGGTTGTTCGAACAAGAATCCTGTTGTTGCACGCTTTTTCCTGCCGGCAGGAAGTGGGGCGAGCGACACAAGCCCATCAGAAGAACAATATCAAGCAACCAGATCTCCCAAAGCACTCAGGGACTAAACCACCAAACAAAGAGCACAGAGAGGGTGGGAGCAGAACCCATGACTCCAGCTGGATATGTAATAGAGAATAACCTTTATCTGGCATCACTGGGAGTTGGAGGGGCTTGGTCATGTGGAGGCTTTTTGATGCAGGGTAAAGGATGCTAGGGTGTTGATGCTGGAATGTGTAGGCTGGTGGGGGAGCACCCTAATCGAGTCAGGGATAGTTATACAGGACTTGTGAAGGGGAATCTTGGAAGAGGGATAATATTGAAATATAAATAAAATAACTAATAAAAAGATATGAATTTTGTAAATGATCAGATATAAAATTAGTAAACTAACAAGATTTACTATTAAGAAACTTGATATTTTAAGCAGTATTATTTTCAGAATTCACATTACCTTAGAAAGAGGGTAGATTTAAAAATTACTGTTATTTGATCTTAGAGATCAGTTAATTGATCTTCAATAGATTGGTCTTTGTTAAGTAATGGTGTAGTATCACACAAGGCAGAGAATGGTGCTGACCCCTATAATGTTCTTTTTAAATATTGAAGTTGATATAATTGGAAAATAAAAGTGAAATTTAGAAAATCTCATAATTATTTAATATACTCTTTAATTTTGAATGATATTGGTGTCTATAGCATGTTATTGGTTATAAATCTGTGTAGTTATAAAAAGAAGCATATGAGTTAGATTACACTTGAAAATTAAGCAACATTGGCACCTGTGTTGGTGTTAGATATTTCTTATTTCTCTGGCGAACTGTTTTTTCTTCTGTGATATACAGGATGAGTAAATATTAATCAAAGGTCAAATCTACCCACCATCACTGCTAGGAGAAAACGTACAAACAACATTCAGTTTTTTTTTTTTTTTTGTTTGTTTTTTGTAAGAACTGGAGAAAAAGAACATATTTGGATTAGTTTTGCTTTTCTTTTCTTTTTTTCTTTATATCTTGGACTTCATACAGTCTGTGAGTTGTTTCTGGGGGAGTGCAAGCCTCTGGGGTTAGCATCCCAATATCAGTGACTGCATATTATGTCTGTTCTTTTGTGACTGGGTTAGCTCACTCAGGATGATATTCTCTAGATACAGCCATTTTCATAAGAATTTGGTTAAGTCATTGTTTCTGGTGGCTGAGTAGTACTCCATTGTATAAATGTACCACAATTTTTGTATCCATTCATCTTCTGAAGGACATCTGGGTTCTTTCCAGCTTCTGGTTATTATAAATAGAGCCGCTATGAACATTATGCTGCATATATCTTTGTTGTGTATAAAAGTGTCTCTGGCGTTATTCCAGATGAAATTGCACATTGATCTTTTTAATTCCATGAAGAACTGGGTTGGAATTTTGATGGGGATTGCATTGAATCTGTAGATTGCTTTTGGTAGGATGGCCATTTTTAAGATGTTGATCTTTCCAATCCATGAGCATGGGAGATCTTTCCATTTTCTGAGATCCTCCTCAATTTCTTTCTTTAGAGGTTTGAAGTTCTTGTCATGCAGGTCCTTCACTTCCTTAGTTAGAGTCACACCAAGGTATTTCATAGTTTTTGTAACTATTGTAAAGGGTACCTTTTCCCTAATTTCTTTCTCCACATGTTTGTCCTTTGAATATAGGAAGGCTACTGATTTGTTTGAGTTAATTTTGTATCCGGCCACTTTGCTGAACTTGCTTATCAGCTGTAGGAGTTCTCTGGTGGAATTTTTGGGGTCACACAAGTACACTGTCATGTCATCAGTAAAGAGTCATGTTTTTATCTTTTCCTTTCCGATTTTTATCCCCTTGATCTGCTTTTGCTGTCTAATTGCTCCAGCCAGGACTTCCAGTACTATGTTTAATAGGTAGGGAGAGAGTGGGCAGCCTTGTCAAGTCCCTGATTTTAGTGGGATTGCTTCAAGTTTCTCGCCATTAATTTTGATGTTGGCTGTTGCTTTGCTGTATATTGCTTTTATTATGTTTAAATATGGGCCTTGGATTCCTGTTCTTTCCAGGACTTATAACATGAAGGGGTGTTGGATTTTGTCGAATGCTTTCTCAGCGTCTAGTGAGATGACCATGTGATTTTGGTCTTTAAGTTTGTTTATATGGTGGATTACATTGATGGATTTCCTTATGTTAAACCATCCCTGCATCCCAGGGATGAAGCCTACTTGGTCATGATGAATGATGGTTTTGATGTGTTCTTGGATTTGGTTTGCAAGGATTTTGTTGAGTATTTTTGCATCAATGTTCATAAGTGAGATTGGTCTGAAGTTCTCTTTCCTTGTAGGGTCTTTGTGTGGCTTAGGTACGAGGGTTATTGTAGCCTCAAAAAATGAGTTGGGTAATATTCCATCTGATTCTATCTTTTGGAATAGTTTGGCGAATATTGGTGTTATATCCCCAATAAATGTCTGATAAAATTCTGCACTGAACCTGTCTGGACCTGGGCTTTTTTTGGTTGGGAGGCTTTTGATGACTTCTTCTATTTCTTTAGGTGTTATAGGGTTATTTAGATGGTTTACTTGGTCCTGGTTAAACTTTGGGACCTTGTATCTGTCTAGGAATTTGTCCATTTCCTCCAGATTTTCCAATTTTTTGGAGTATAAGTTTTTGTAGTAGGATCTGATGATTTCTTGAATTTCTTTAGTTTCAGTTGTTATGTCACCACTTTCCTTTCTGATTTTGTTAATTTGGATACTCTCTCTCTGCCCTTTAGTTAGTCTGGCTAGGGGTTTATCAATCTTGTTGATTTTCTCAAAGAACCAACTCTTTGTTTTGCTGATTTTTTCAATGGTTTTTTTTTGTTTCTATTTGGTCTATTTCTGCCCTAATTTTGATTATTTCTTGCTGTCTACTCTTTTTGGGTATATCTGCTTCCTTTTGTTCTAGGGCTTATAGCTGTGCTGTCAGGTTGCTGATGTGAGCTCTCTCCAGTTTCTTCTTGGAAGCACTTAGGGCAATGAGTTTTCCTCTCAATACTGCTTTCATTGCATCCTATAGGTTTGGGTATTTTGTGTTATCATTTTCGTTGAATTCTAGAAAGTCCTTAATTTCTTTCTTTATTTCTCTATCAGCTTCTTGAGGTATGATTTCAGGTCTGTGCCTTCTTTTTATAGAGTGTTTGGAATTCCGATGTTTGCTGTTATGGGAGAGCTGGGTTCTGGTGTTGCCAGGTTGTCTTGGTTTCCTTTGGGTATACTCTTTCGCTTTCCTCTTGTCATTTTGTTTTCAGTGATATGTTATTACCTTTTCCTTGTATCTGGTTTTTGTCCCTGGATTTCCACTGGTCCAGGTGTCAGATGGGCAGAGCCCTGTTCTATGCTCAGAGTTGTCGGGTGGGAACAGAACTTCCAACGTTCTGTTCCTGCTTTCTGGCTCAGTCAGGGCAGGGCAGGGCAAGGCAGAGGGTACACTTTCCGTGTGCACTCTACAGAGATCTTTCTGCTCCCCAGCAGCCCAGGTCTCCCACCCACCAGTTGCTCAGCCTCTATCAGCCGCCATTCTGGGTGGGGAAATAGATTTCAACATTTAGATTTTTATTAAAATTTTACTAGATTTTTCACTAAAAATTGAATGTAAGTGTGTTTTTTACAAGATTAAACATTTTATTTTCTCTTCCTTTTGGTAAAACTCATTCTGAGAATTTAATTAAAATTATGGCACAGATATATTTGTAATACAGATTAAAATACTCATATCTTTATATACTTTATATATTTTCATAAAGCTTATATTTTATTGCTTGCTTATACTTAATGAAATATATTATTGTCATATGGCTACTATTACTATGATAAAAAAAGCAGAAAAAATAGCAAGTTTAGAAGGAAAATTGTTTACTTTGCTTATTCTTCCATATTATAGTTTCTCACTGAACAGAGTCAAAAAAGGAACTAGAGGAGGTTAGTTACGTGGAGGCAAAAGCTAATAGGGAACCCATGGAGAAGTGCTGATGCTCAGAGCCTGCTGGTTATACTTTCTTATAAACCCTGGTTCACCAGACCCTGGGTGGCATGACTCATAATGGACTTGGCTCTCCTCCATCAATCATGTAAGAGAATACCCTACAACTCTATCTTATAAAGAAATTTTCTCAATTGAGTTTTCTTCATTTCTGACATAAAACCATCTCATAGAATTATGAATCTTTATTAAATCCATACAATAGTCATTAAAGAAAAGCAAAGTTGCTTTTGTATATTGAAATAAGAAACATAATGCTAAATAAAGGTGAGGAAAAAGAAAAAGTACTTTTGTGAATACTGGAAAACTGAAAACAAATGAGCTAGAAAAACATGTATGGTTTCTTTTCGCTTTTACCTATAAAGTAATGTTCAGGGAAAAATCAATAGAGTTTATTATTCCTGATCTTTACCACACAAAAGATTGTTGGAGGATACTGAAAAGTTTAAAATTTATTTTCTGATTATTACTTTCAAGATTATGACTTAAAATTAGCATATTTATATGTGGACATACTAAATATTAGATGAATTTGTCAATAGTGATGGTACTTTCTATGTGTCTGTTTCCAAGTGAATATAACAAAAACTGAGTAAATGAGTCAATGAACATCTCCAAAACACAGATGGATTGTGTTAGGGTAAATGAAAAAGCCAGTTTCGACAGTGCTTGTCTTTGTTAGGGTTTTATTGTTGTGAACAGACACTGTGACCAAGGCAAGACTTAAAAGGCAACATTTAATTGGGGCTGGCTTACAGGTTCAGAGGTACAGTCCATTTTCATTAAGGTGAGAGCATGGCAGTATCCAGGAAGGGTTGGTGCAGGAGTTGCTGAGAGTTCTACATCTTCATCAAAAGGAAATCAGAAATATACTAAGCATCCTCAGGCAGCCAGGAAGAGTGTCTCCAAACCCACCCCCAGAGTGACACACATTTTCCAACAAGACCCCACCTTCTAATAGTGCCACTTCCTGGGCCAAGCATATACAAACCATCACATTGTTATACTAAGATAGTCTATAATAACATAAAGAATTACTTTGTCACAAAAGAACAGAGAGAATATGCAGTCACTGATAATTGCATACTAACCCCAGAAAGCTCTGAACACCCCAGAAACAACTTACAGACTATATGAAGTTCAAAAAAAAAAAAAAAAAAAAAAACAAAAAAAAAAACAAAAAGAAAAAAGAAAACCATTATGATTAATCTTTACACACCAAGAAAACATTGACTAATTCCAGGTTGCATCTTGTTTCACATGTACTTTATGCTCATTGTAACTAGTAAGATCTTAATGAACACTATCAAACCTTTAAAAAAAACCAAGAATTGACAAAAATGTATTTGTATACATTTATGCAAAAATGCTTAAAATCTGTACATTTATCTTTGTTTTGTAAAATAAAGTTGTTCAATTAAAAAAAGAATTACTATAACTATGTCATAACTCAAATATTAACAAGAAAGAAAAAAATTTGGAAAAACTAGGAGGAAGTGCGTTCATGTCTGACATTTATATTCCATGAATCCCACTTCAGATATTTTCTAAGCAGTGCCTTGAGACATTTTAAAACTAATTTCTTAATTTTAAAAGAATTTCTAATCTTTGAACACAGTACATTTGTTTGGAATTTGTTTATTACTTCTGCTATTAAGAAACACAATTTCTTTCTAAATTTAAATTTCTCAGCAAATAGAGGAAAAAAGTACAGAGGGTAAATATAATAAAGTCTTCTTAGACTTGTGTAAAAAGAATGTATCTTAGACCCACAGGTGATGAAAAGAAAGTGTAAAAATACCCAGAAAAAAAAAAAAACTACAGAGAACAGACACAAATTTAAAGGTACTCATGATATTGATATTAAAGAATAATCAAAATAAATTGATTTACTTTGTTCAGAGATTTTTAAAATGGAATTAAAAAATTTTCTGTGAGTGGCAGCCTAATGACCTAAATTTGATTTATGAAACCTGCACCATTCATATTCAGCACTGGTGAGGGTTAAATGGAAAGAACTATGAAGAAGTTAACTAAATTGAAAATCTATAAATGCTATGAATTTGAATTCAGAAAAGTGAATTCCCCATAAAGCTTCTTATTTGACTGTAGAGTCTGCTTACAATTCTCTAGTTGAAAGAGACAAGTCAACAGCTATCACATGCACACACCAGGCACACACAAACAGACACACACACACACACACACACACACACAAGACAATGAATAAGAGGGTCTTCATGTTCAGTGTTTGCAGTGGTTAATAAACATTAAAATATTTTATAAATAAATCCTATATATATGATTAAAATATATTTATTGACAAAATCAATATTTCATTGATTTCCTCTACCACATTCATAAGACTAGATGAAAAATGATGATTGTATGAAGAATACAAAATATGGGTGAGGGTGTTTAACATGATAGGTTTACATAAAGTACTATGAAGGAAAAGTGTGTGCTATTTCTACTGTACTTGAAGTTTACATATTCTGTGAATCAAAATCAGTGTTCATGAATAGAGGACCAAGAACAGCCTATGTGTATCCCCCAAGAGTGAGTCATTGCCACAATGTGCACAACAGTCATCAACCGAATTGTCTTTCCGTATTCAAACGGATGCCAGGACTGTATTCTGTTTTACAAAATGAAGTAATCTGCAATGAAATGAGAAAACAAATATTGTAACACACAGTTCCATTACTGAATCTCACAAAATCACTGCTGAACAAGAGTATCTGGAACATAAAATCACCATGTGAATACAATGATCAATTTGAGTGTAGTTTTTAAACACACACAGAAACACAAGCATGGTTGAAGTGATAGTCTAAATGTCCCTCTCATTTACAACTTGTTAATGACCTGCTGAGCAGCAGCCTCAGGCGATCCTTCACTTTTACTAAGTCAGTCATTAAGAAAAAGAAACTGTAAATGACCAGCAGGAAGTAAATTGCCCTTAGTTAAAAATGAAAATGTGTTAACTTCACTTGACTAATAAATTTACTGTTGGCACTAAGCCACAACATAGAAAACAGCTATAATTCCTGCTGAAAAGCTCACACGGGAAGGCAAATATTATGTATTGTGGTGCTTCTCCGTGTGAAATGTCTGAATTCTGACAACTTTACATTGCAGAAGGCAAAAAAGTTCTTTATTACTGATATATTACATTTATTTTTCTTTTTGTCAAAAGAGCTCTCTAATGGTAACAGTATTGCCATGACTTGTGCCTTCATGTTTGACAATTTTCTAAAGGCCACAAAATCCAATGATAAATGCTTATGTTGGGGCCATATTCACTACAGTTACGATATATGGGTGAGTGCTCGATTGTCTTATCTTCCTCTGTTTTTTAATCTGTTTTGATCTGGAGGAAAAAAAGTCTCACACTCACTCTTGATTTTCTATTTTCTAACATACTCACTGAGTGGTCTATCTCTAATACTATTGTTGACAGTAGTCCTCATTCAATTTAGCATATTTATACATAAAATATAATGATAATCTCTTTCATAATCATCTATACATGCTTTTGTGGCAGTATGTTAGAAAAAATATTTAGGTATGATCACATTTGCAAGCATATGAGACACAAATTCTGTTTTATTGGATGGGAGACAATATGTGCAGTTTTGAGCACAAACTTCATGTGTTCTCTGTTCAGTGTAATTTTATGATAATTTCCATGGTTGTTTAATGCTCTGAATTTACAGTGGCTCATGTTTGTCTCATTTTCCCTTTGTGAATATTTGCATATTTATTGTGGTTAATGTATGTGCATGTCTGTGTTATAATATGCACACGTGTTTCTAGAAACCACAGAATAAACTTAAGTGTCTTTATTCAAGAGCCTTTCAGCTTGTTTTAAACATAATTCATTTTTTTTCTGATGCTTTCCAATTTGGCAGGCCATGAAACCTTAGAGATCCTCCTGTGCTTCCCCAATGTTGGGAATACAAACACATATGTCTGTGATTTTCTTCACATTGGTGCAAGCAATTAAAATTCGCTATCATTCTCAGGTGTCAGTTTTCCAACTGAGCCATCTCCTGATCCTTACAGTTCTATGATAGTAGTCCATACTTTAAGATTTATGAGTAGAAAGATATTAATTTAAAAGTAGTGATTTAGGTAGCTACTTACCAAATATATATGATTAAGCTCTGAATTGCTCTTTAATAGATTTCTCTCCTTCTTAAATAAAATTTATTGAGTACTATGTACTAGGCTGCCTGCTCAGCAGTGTAGATAGTTTATCTATGGTCAATACAATCACAGACCTTAAGAGGTATCCTTTTCTTTCTATGTTGTAGATGTAAACATGGAGTGTAAGTAGCTGAGCTACAAAAGGAAGAAGAAGTAACAGTGAGCAATAGTAATTGAACAGCCTATGTTATGAACACATTTATGGTCAGTACCCTGGGTGGTATCACAGTCCATACTTTAACAGGATATGAAAGTTTCATCTAGCAAACTAACCATGTGAAATACTCCAACTGACTCTCCCAGGCATCAAGATTTCTATGAGTTGTATTTAGTGATATAGATGTGGCATGTCAAATATATGAAGAAAAATAAATATGCTAAAAAATCCATAAATATTTTTTGTTCAAGATACTTTACAATCATAAATAAATTTATATTAGAAATTTATAGCATAATACAATATGTTTAATGTTATCACTTTTTCCCTTTTAACAAATTGCTTGAAATATAAGCTTAAAATTATGATGTTGTTGTTCACAGTTAAAGGATTTGTAGACAAGTATTTGAAAATAAGGTCTTAATGAAACTTTGACTTAAGAGAACATGAAATTTTTATTATAATTATTTTTAGAGAAACTCTGTGATTGTTAAATATCATATGTGTACACTGGAGTGGAATATGATGAAATCACTGAATAAGCAAAGACTGAGCACAGTCTGTGTTCTCAAAGAGTTATCTAAACCAGAATATCATTCAATACTTATGCCATTCACCTAAGTAACACTTTAATTTTAAAGTATCCCATAATCAGTGTGGTTTAATGCATTAGAACATCTCATTGCTATTAATATTCACAAACAGAAAACATGAAATTACATTTTTTCAAGGAATCAGCTGATCACCAACAAATCTCCAACCCCGTCTGCAGGCAGTCATGAAATGATGTAAGTCAATTCATATTTCACAGCATCTGAAAATTTCATGGAAGGTAATGACACAATGTACACTTGTGTAATGCATTTATATCAATCTTAGTATGTGCTCCTCTGCACACTGCAGAGTTAAGACAATTCAGAAGAGATTTATTCAATCTAAACATCATTTGAGAAGTCTTTCCAAATTTCTCAGAAAGATATAATAAAAATACAGGTCATTATTTTAAAATGTCATAGACTGACAAAATAAAACATGTTTTAGAAATTGAGTGGAATTTTCTCTAGTTGTAAGATATCATTTTTCATGTTTAATTTCATCATTTATATTGCCTGTTTTTCCTTGGTGGTGCTTGAGCTTTTAGCTGGACTTAGTTTAATATGTTGGTTTTAGTTTAGGAGCCATGTTCAAGCAAAGTTGTACGAACACAATCACAGAGTATCATCAGGACATGCGGCCCACCAGCGCATAGGTCACTGGGAGATCTGAAGAGCTGAGGAAGTGAGCACTCTCTATCCTAAGTGAAAGGCTGAGTCAACTTATTCTGCCCACAGACTATCTCAGGAGAGGCTGCATAGAACTCTGGCTGTGCGGGCTGGTGTACTGCCTGGGAGCACACAATTCTGGCCCAAGGCCAGACTCCTTTCAGCTGCCATCAGAACTCACAGCCTAGTTAGAGAGACAAACACCCGGGAACAAATTCCCTCTAGAAATCAGGGGCCCCAGACACACAAGGGAGTCAAGCACCAGTAAGAGAAAACAAAATCACATATCATCACCTATGGCAAGAAGAAAGCATAACCCTCTAAGAAATGGAAAACAAGACAACATGGAAACATCAGAACCCAGTTCTCATAGCACTGCAAATAGTGGATATTTCAACTCAACAGGAAAACAAGATTTAGACTTAAAAATCATACTTTATGATGATGATGGCGATCTTTGAGAAGCTCATAAATAAGACACTTAAAGAAGTACAGGAAAGGCACATGAACACATGCAAACAATTTGAAGCGCTTAAAGAGAACGCACAAAAAAAAAAAAAAAAAAAAAAAAAAAAAAAAAAAAAACCACAAACATCACTGAAAGAGCTACATGAAACAAACAACCAGGGGAAAAAACTAAAAAGAGAAATAGAAAAAAATGAAGAATTCACAAATGATGATAACCCTGAAGTTGGAAAACCTAGGAAAGACATATATGTGTATTAGATTTATACCAGACTTTTCATCAGAAACTATGAAAACTAGAAGATCATGGACTGACATCATATAGACCCTAAAGGAAAACAAGTTACAGCCAGGTTACTATATCCAGCAAACCTCACAATCACTATTGATGGAGACACCAAGATATTTAAGAACAAAAACAAATTTACACAATATCTGTTCACAAATCCAGCACTATAAAAGATGATTGATGGAAGACTCTGCCATAAAGAGGGAAACTTCATCCTACGAAAATTAAGAAACTAATTCCTTTGCAAAAACAAACAGAAAACAAAAAACAAAAAACAAAACAAAACAAAACTAAAGCAGAAAAGCACACAAACATAAATATACCTCTAACAAAAAAAAAAAAAAAAAAAAAAAGCAGAAAACGAGCCAGAAAGCAGAGAGATCTCTGCCGAATGCACACGGAAAGCTTGCCCCTGCCATGCCTGATCCAGGGACAAGGAACGCAGCACTGGGACCTCTGTTCCCACCCAACAGCTTTGGGGCGCAGAACAGGGATCAGCCCATCTGCCATCTGGACCAGTAGTTCCCAAAGTTTAAGGCCTGGTAAGAAGGAGATCCGAGCAGCCAGGGAGCAGAGAGATTTCTGCCAATTGAGCACAGAAAGCACACCACTGCCCTGCCTGACCCAGGGACCAGGAACCCAGCATTGGGAACTCTGTTCCCACCTGGCAGCTTTGGGGCACAGGACAGTGCTTGATCCATCGGCCACCTGGGCTAGTGGAGATCTAGGAACACAGACCAGGAACAAGGGATAAGCAAGAACATATCACTGACAACAAGATGGCAAGAGGAAAGCAAAAAGAGCATATCTCAAGGAAACCAAGACAACCTAGCAACACCAGTACCCAGCTCTCCCATCACAGCAAACATTGGAATGCCAAACACTACAGAAAAAGAAGACACAGACTAAAAATCATACCTCAAGACACTGATAGAGATACTTAAACAAGAACAGGAGGAACAGTAAAAAGAATCAGAAGCTTTTAAAGAGGAAACAAAAAAATCACTGAAAGAACTCAAAGAACTAGAGGAAAACAGAACCAAAGAGAGGAAGGAATAGAAGAAGGAATTTAAAACAGAAATTGAAACAATAAAGAAAACACTAACAGAGATAACCCTAGAGGTAGAACACCTGAAAAAAAAATAAGGAGTCACAGAAGCAAGCATTTCCAATAGACTACAAGAGATGGAGGAGAGAATCTCAGGGGCCGAAGACAACATTGTAAAGATAGACAACACAGCCAGAGTAGATGCAAAAACCAAAAAGTTCCTAACCCAAAATGTCCAGGATATCCAGGACACAATGAGAAGACCAAACCTAAGGATAATAAAAATAGAAGAGGGAAAAGAATATCAAATAAGAGGCACAGTAAATATCTTCAACAAAATCGTATAAGAAAACTTCCCTACCCTTAAGAATGAGATGACCCCGAGCATAAAAGAAGCCTTCAGAACTCCAAATAGGTTAGACCAGAAAAGAAATTCCTCCTGACACATAATAGTGAAAACACCAAATGTCCAAAGCAATGAAAGAATACTAAAAGCAGTAAGGGAAAAAGGTCAGGTAACATATAAAGGCAGACCAATCAGAATCACTCCCAATTTCTCAACAAGACTATGAAAGCTAGAAGAGCTTGGACAGACATCATGCAGACCCTAAGGGAGCACAAGTGCCAGCCCAAGCTGAAATACCCAGCAAAACTATCAGTCACCATAGATGGAGAGATGAAGATATTTCAAGACAAATCTAAATTTACAAAATATCTGACAACAAACCCAACACTAAAACAAATTATAGGTTGAAAACCCAATACAATGAGGGGAACTACATCCCAGTAAAAACAAGAAAACTCCTAAGCAAGAAAACCAAAAGAATAAAGAGACAGAGAAACAATTGAACATACAAAAGCAATAATAGCAGGAAACAGAAACAACTATTCCTTGATATCTATGAACATAAATGGACTCAACTCCCCAATAAAAAGACATAGGCTATCAGACTGGATACATAAACAAAATCCAGCATTTTGCTGCATACAGGAAACTCATCTCAGAGATAAAGACGGACACTATCTCAGAGTAAAAGGGTGGGAATAAAACTTCCAAGCAAACAGCCACAAGAAGCAAGTTGGAGTGCCTATTCTAATATCGAATACAGTAAATTTCCAACCAAAAGTTATCAAAAAAGATAAGGAAGGACATGTTTTAATCATTACAGGGGAAATCTGTCAGGAGGAACTCCCAATCCTAAACATATATGCTCCAAATACAAAAGCACCCACATTCATAAAAGAAACCTTACTAAAGCTCAAAAAATACATTTTAACCCACACAATAATAGTGGGAGATTTAATACCCCACTCTCACCAATGGACAGATCATGGAAACAGAAACTGAACTAGGACACTGTAAAACTAGCAGAGACTATGAACCAACTGGAATTAATAGATATCTACAGAACATATCATCCTAAAGTAAAAGAATACACCTTCTTCTCAGCACCCCATGAAACCTTCTAGAAAATTGACCACATAATTGGACACAGAACGAGCTTAAATCGATATAAGAAGCTTGAAATACTCCCATTAATCCTCTCAGATCACCATGGTCTAAGGCTGGTCTTTAACAACAACAAAGACAATAAAAGCTCACATACACATGTAAACTAAACAACGCTCTGTTAAATGATACCAGGGTCAAAGAAGAAATAAAGAAAGAAACTAAGGATTTTCTAGAATTCAATGAAAATAAAGACAAAACACATCCGAACCTATGGGATGCAATGAAAGCAGTACTGTTAGGAAAACTCATAGCCCTGAGCACTTCCAAAAGTAAACTGGAGAGACCATACATCAGCAACTTGACAGCACAGCTAAAAGCTCTAGAACAAAAGGAAGCACATACACTGGAGAGGAGTAGACTGCAAGAAATAATCAAAATTAGGGCAGAAATAGACCAAATGGAAACAAAAAGAACCATCAAAAGAATCAACAAAACCAGGACCTAGTTCTTTGAGAAAAATAACAAGATTAATAAACCCCTAGCCAGACTAACTTGAGGGCAAATAGAGAGTATACAAATTAACAAAATCAGAAAGGAAAGTGGAAACATAACAACTGAAAATGAGGAAATTCAAGAAATCATCAGATCCTACTTCAAAAGCCTATACTCCACAAAATTGGAAAATCTGGAGATAATGGATGAATTCCTAGACAGATACAAGATCCTAAAGTTAAACTAGGACCAGGTAAACCATCTAAATAATTCCATATCACTGAAAGAAATAGAACAAGTCATTAACAGCCTCCCTACCTAAAAAAGCCCTGGTCCAAATGGGTTCAGTGCAGAATTTTAGCCGACATTTATTGCGGACAGCACCAATACTCTCCAAACTATTCCACAAGATAGAATCAGATGGAATATTACCTAACTAATTTTTTGAGGCTAAAATTACCCTCGTTCTTAAACCACACAAAGACCCTACAAGAAAAGAGAACTTCAGACCAATCTCACTTATGAACATTGATGGAAAAATACTGAACAAAATCCTTGCAAACTGAATCCAAGAACACATCAAAACAATCATTCACCATGACCAAGTAGGATTCATCCCTGGGATGCAGGGATGCTTTAATATAAGAAAAATTAGGGACTCGACAAGTCTGCCCACTCTCCCCCTACACTAACTAAGTGAAGGAACTATATGACAAGAACTTCAAACCTCTAAAGAAGGAAATCGAGGGAAATCTCTGAAAATGGAAAGATCTCCCATGCTCATGGATTGGAAGGATCAACATTTTAAAAATGGCCATCCTACCAAAACAAATCTACATATTTAATGCAATCCCCATCAAAATTCCAACCCAGTTCATCATTGAGTTTGAAAGATCAATGTGAAATTTCATCTGGAATAACAAAAGACCTAGAATAGGGAAATCCATCTTGATCAACAAGTAAATATCTGCAGGAATCACTATCCCTGACTTCAAGCTATATTACAAGTCAATTGTGCTGAAAACTGCATGGTATTGGTACAGACAGAGGCAGGTGGATCAGTGGACTAGAATAGAAGATTCAAAAATGAGCCCTCACATATATGTTCACCTGATTTTTGACAAAGGAGCCATAAACATTCGATGGAAAAAGGATCATCTATTCAACAAATGGTGCAGGTCCAACTGGAACTCAGCATGCAAAAGAATGAAAATAGACGCTTTCTTATCTCCTAATAGAAAGCTCAAGTGTAAGTGGATCAAAGATCTCCACATTAAACCAGATACACGGAAACTATTAGATGAGGAAGTAGGGAAAACCTTAGAACACATAGGCACAGGAGAAAATTTTCTGAACAAAACACCAATTGTTCAAGCTCTAAGGTCAAAAATTGACAAATGAGACTTACTGAGATTGCAAAGTTTCTGTAAGGCTAAGGACACTCTCAAGAAAACAAAACGGCAACCAACAGAGTGGGAAAAGATCTTTACCAACCCCACATCACATGGAGGCCTAATATCCAAGATATACAATGAACTCAAAAAACTAGACACCAGAGAATCAAACAACCCTATTAAACACTGGGGTACAGAGCTAAACAAAACGTTCTCAATTGAGGAATATCGAATGGCTGAGAAACATCTAAGGAAGTGTTTGACATCCTTAGCCACCAGGGAAATGCAAATCAAAACAACCCTGAGATTCCACCTCACACCATTCAGATTGGCCAAGATCCAAAACTCAGATGACAGCAGATGCTGGCGAGGTTGTGGAGAAAGAGGAACACTTCTCCACTGTTGGTGGGGCTGTAAACTGATACAACCACTCTGGAAATCAATCTGGCGATTCCTCAGATACCTGGACATAGTACTACCTGAAGATCTAGCTATTCCACTTTGGGCATATACCCCAGAGACACTCCAATATACAACAAAGATACATGCACCACAGTGTTCATAGCAGCTCTATTCATAATAGCCAGAAGCTGGAAAGAACCCATATGTCCTTCAGTAGATGATTGGATACAAAAATTGTGGTACATTTACACAATGAAATACTACTCAGCCATCAGAAACAATTACTTAACCAAATTCTTAAGAAAATGGTTGCATCTAGAGAATATCATCCTGAGTGAGATAACCCAGTCACAAAAGAACAAACGTAATATGCAGTCACTGATAGTGGGATGCTAACCCCAGAGGCTGGGACTGCCGCAGAAACAACAATGTTGACTAATTCCGGGTTACACCCTGTTTTACATGTACTTTTTGCTTATTGTAAATAGTAAAACCGTAATGCAGAGTATCAAACCTTTAAAAACAGAAAAAAAGCTAATCACTGATACAATTGTATTTGTATACATTTATGCAAAAATGCTTAAATTTTTTTTCTTTTATCTCTGTTTTTGAAAATAAAGTTTAAAAAAAAAAAAAAACAAAGAAAAGAAAAGGCACAAATCTGCCAAGAGTCAACCACTTGAGCTGGAAGAAAAAATAGCACAAAACAACAATCATTATCCCTTAATATCTCTTAATATCTGTGTAATGAATTCTCCAATAAAAAGGCATAAACTATCAGACCGGTTATATAAACAGGATCCATCATTTTGCTGCATACAGGACTCATTTCAGCAACAAAGACAGGAATTACCTGAGAGTAAAATGTTGGGGGAAAACTTTACAAGCAAATGATTCCTAGAAACAAGCTGGAGTAGTCATCATCATATCGGACAAAAAAAAAATTTTTGAACCAAAAATCAACAAAAAAAGAAAGTAAAACAAGGAAGAACACTTTTTTCTCATCAAAGGAAAAGTCTATCAAATGAACTCCAAATCCTGAGCATCTATTCTCCAAATACAAGAGCACCCACATTCAAAAAAGAAAATCTACTAAAGCGCAGAGCATATATTACACCACACACAATAATAGTTGGAGACTTCAACATCCCACTCTCATCAAGAGACAGATCATGAATGCAGAAACTAAACAGAGACAAAGTGATATTAGTAGAAGCTATCAACCAAATGGATTTAACAGATATTGATAAACTATTTCATCCTAAAACAAATGAATATACCTTCTTCTCAGTACCTTATGGTACCTTCTCAAAATTTGATCATGTAGTCGATCACAAAACAGGCCTCAATAGATACAAAATAAAAAAATAATCCCATGCATTCTAATCATCATGAACTAATCTGGTATTCAATAAAAGAACAACAACAAAAACCTACACATGGAAGCTAAACAATACTCTACTTAATGACAATATGAAGAAAGGAGAAATAAAGAAATGAATTGAAGACTACTTAGAATTTAATGAAAATGAAGGGGCACATCATACCCAAACTTAAAAGGAAACAATGAAAACAGTGTTAAGAGGAAAACTCATAGCTCTGAGTGCCTCCAAAAAGAAACTGGAGAGAGCATACACTAACAACTTGACAACACAACAGAAAGCTCTATAACAAAAAGAAGCAAATACACCCAAGAGAAGTAGACACCAGAAAAAAATCAGACTCAGAGAAGATATCAACCAAATAGAGACAAAAAGAACTATAAAATGAATAAATAAAAACAGAGGATTTTTTGTTTTTTTTAGAAAATCAACAAGATTAATAAACATTTAGTCAGACTAAAGTAGAGGGCACAAATGAACAAAAACAGAAATGAAATGGGAGACATAACAACAGAAACTAAAAAAATTCAAGAAATCATTAAATATTATTACAAAATCCTAAACTCAACAAAGCTAAAAATTCTAGAGGAAATGGATAACTTCCTAGACTCTTAACCAGGTACCAAAGTTAAATCAGGATCAGATAGATTATATAAACAACACCATAATTTCTAGTAATAGAAGCAGTCATCAAAAACCTCCCAACCAAAAAAGCTCAGGACATGATGGGTTTAGTCCAGAAATCTATCAGACCTTCATAGAAGACCTAATACCAATACTTTCCAAACTATTCCACAAAATAGAAACAGAGAAAATTCTACCCAACACATTCTTTGAAGCCACTATTACATTCATTATTAAACCACACAAAGGCCCTACAAAGAAAGAGAACCTTAGAACCAATTTCCTTCATAACACTGATGCAAAAATCCTCAACAAAATGCTTGCAAACCGAATGCAAGACCACATCAAAACGATTATTCACCATGATCAAGTAGACTTCATCCCAGGGATGCAAGGATGGTTTAATATTTGGAAATCCATCAATGTAATTCACTATATAAACAAATTTTAAAAATTCACATGATTTTCTCTGTAGATGCTGAGAAAGTATTTGGCAAAATTCAACATCCCTTCATGCCAAAAGTATTGTAAATGTCAGGTATTCAATTCTTATAATTAAACATAGTAGAAACAATACACATCAAACCAGTAGACAGCATCAAAAGTAAATGGTGAGAAACTTGAAGCAATCCCACTAAAATCAGGGACTAGACCAGACTATGCACTCTCTAAATACATACTCAATATAACACGTGAAGTACTAGCCAGAGCTATAAGACAACAAAAATCAGTCAAAGATGTACAAATTGGAAAAGAAGAAGTCAAAATATCACTATTTGCAGATGATGTGATGGTATACTTACATGACCCCAAAATTTCTACCAGGGAACATTTAGACCTTCAGAAGAGTGGCTGCCTATACAATTAACTCAAACAAATCAGTAGCCTGAACTAATTTTCTGAACAGAACGCCAGTGGCTAATGCTCTAAGATCAAGAATTGATAAATTGGACCTCATTAAATTGCAAAGCTTCTGTAAGGCCCAGGACACTGTCAAAAGGACAAAACAGAAACAAACAGACTGGTAAAGAATCTTTACCAATCCCACAACTGATAGATGTCTATTATCTAATATATACAAAGAAATCAAAAAGAGAATCAAACAATCCTATTAAAAATTGGGGTACAGAGCTAAACAAAAAATTCACAACTGAGGAATATGGAATTGCTGAGAAGCACCTATGGAAATGATCATCAGCCCTAGTCATCAGGGAAAAGCAAATAAAAACAAACCTGAGATTCCACCTCACAGCAGTCAGAATGCTAAGATCAAAAACTCAGATGACAGCAGATGCAGAAGAGAATGCAGAGAAAGAAGAACACTCCTCCACTGTTGGTGGGGTTGGAAGCTGGTACAACCACTCTGGAAATCAGTCTGGCGGTTCCTCAGTAAACTGGACATAGTACTACCTGAAAACCCACCTATTCCACTCCTGGGCACATACCCCAAAGATACTCCAACATATAATAAGAATACATGTTTCTCCATGTTCATAGCAGCCTTATTTATAATAGCCAGAAGCTGGAAATAATCTAGATGTCTTTCAGTAGATGATTTGATACAGAAAGTGTGGAACATTTATACAATGGAATACTACTCAGCTATTAGAAACAATTACTTTATGAAATTCCTAGAAAAATGAATGCAACTAGAGAATATCTTCCTGAGTTTGGTAACCCAGTCACAATTGAACAGATATAATATGCAGTCACTGATAATTGTAAACTAGTTCCTGAAAGCTCTGAATATTAAAGAAACAACTCACAGACCATATGAAGCTCAAAAAAAGGAAGGCCAAAATGTGGAAGCCTCAATCCACATTTTAAAAAATAGGTGTATAGCCTCCTCTCAGAGTGTGGACAACCTAGACCTTAAATCATTAATAATTCAAGAGCTAAGAATGCAGCCTTGTAGCAATCTTTGGTATTTATAAATCATCATGTTTAATCTTTACACACTAAAAAAAATTTTACTATTTCCATGTTATGTTTTGTTTTATATGTACTTTATCTTCATTGTAATCAGTAAGTTTCAATGCATTCTATGAAAACGTTTTTATTCATTTTATTTTATTTTTTAATTGAACAACTTTATTTTAAAAAAAACAAAGATAAATGTACAGATTTTAAGCATTTCTGCATAAAAGTATACAAGTATATTTTTCTCAGTACTTGTTTTTTTTTAAGGTTTGATAGTGTGCATTAAGATCTTACTACTTACAATGAGCATAAAGTACATGTAAAACAAGATGTAACCTGGAATTAGTCAAAGTTTTCTTGGTGTGTAAAGATTAAGCATAATGGTTTTTCATTTTCTTTTTTTTTTTTTCTTGAACTCTGTATCGTCCGTGAGTTGTTTCTGGGGTGTTCAGAGGTTTCTGGTGTTAGTATCCAATTATCAGTGACTGCATATTATGTCTGTTATTTTGTGACTTGATTATCTCACTCAGGATGATATTCTCTAGATGCATCTATTTTCTTAAGAATTCTATGAAACCTATTTTTTAAAAAATCAAGTACTGACTAAAAAAATATATTTTTATGTAAAAAAAAAACTTTTAAAGCCTGTACATTTATCTGTTTTTTAAAATATTTTTTAAATAAAAACAAAGTGAAGCTGTTTAAAAGGATGAAAGCAATGTAGAAATATGAGAGAGGTTGAAGGGAGGAGAAGAAAGGGAAAATAATATAATTATAGTTAAATTTTTAAAAAGTACAAAGAGACATAAGTGCAATTCTCAATATTATTTCCCTATCATGAGTACTATGTGTAAATAAATGAATCAGTTGGGTTTTTTTTCTCAATTTTATTTTTTCCAAAGGTTCAAAGCAGAGTGTAGAGGTCTTGAAGTCTTATAAAAATGACCCAAATCTCAAGCTGGTTACATCTGTGAATGATTATCCTGATCTCTAGGAACCTCTTTCATTGATTTCATACTCCCAAGAGACCTTTCAGTAAACTAGTTTCTGACTTCATTATGTAACCTGGGCTAGGTAGTTTGTAACCAAATTCAGTTCTCTATAGATTTTATCCATGAAATAACACGGGTACTGCCCTCACTTTTTCAGTGTCTGAGTGTTTGTAGCTTTTATTCAATAACAACTAAACACTATTATCAGGGAGTGTAGAACCACGATTTTGAGAAATTATTTTCATTTTCCACGCTGAAAAAAAAAAAAACCAAAACAAAACTCTACTGAGTAAGTACTAATTCCTTGTCTATTTGTCCCAATACTAAGTTTAGATGCTATGAATTTGGTTTTGTTTATGATTAATTTTTCTATTATTTTTACATTATGATTATCTGCTCTATATCTGCATATTTGAATTTTGAACACAAATAAACATTGATATAAGGTTTATTATCACTTTTACAACGATTATAAGTATTCCCTGGAAACATTAAAACTAATATTCATAAAACAAGATAAAAGAAATATAAATGTTAAAAATTAAATACAAGGTTGAACTTTTTTTTATAAGCATTGTCTGAAGAAATGCGTATATTCATTAGAGAAATTTTATTGGTAGTTATCATTAGTAACACTCTGAAATTTAAAAATGAATAAACCGAGGTTCAGAGGACTTTAGTTCAAGGTATAAATAGATAAAGGAATATTTTCTAATAAAAGATATTATAATATAATTATAATTATCTAGAAAATTATAATTTTCCTTTGCTACATTTATATAAATGGACTCAATAAACTCTTTATTTGTATGGAAAAAATAGAATTATTTGCATAAAAATAGATTAAGGACTGTTAGAAAAATAAAACTAATTTTAAAGAAGATTGTTTTTAAAAGGATGTTGATATAGCCTGACTATTTTATTGATCCGATGTCAGATGTAGAATATTTGAAACATGCTACTGTTTGTCATTGTTCAGCATAACATCCAATTAAAACTATAAATTTAAACCAGATGTCTTATTATTATGAAGGTCTGGTATGAACCTGAATGAGAACAGCGGGAAAAAAACACAATAATTTTCCAGATTGCTAATTGTTTATAAATATTCTACCTCAGTAACGACCTGAATATGAAAACAGCAATTATAATAGCTATTTTGAATAAACTGTGCCATTTTCATATGACAACCGAACCAACTCTTTTTAAAACATGCTTACTATAATCAAAATACAATTATCTTTAGAATACAATTCAAAGTAGGAAATGCAATTTTGGAAAACATACATCATAATTACATTTATGCAAATTGAATGACACTAAACCAGGAGCAGATATAGAGGCCTGTAATCCAGTCACCTAATAGGTAGAGGCAGGAGGAAAAGAGTTCAAGACTGCTATTTTAGAAGCATATGAAGCTATTTAGAAATGGATCACGAACACATACTTAACGTTTTTCATTATGGTCTCAAGGTAAGCATAAATATCTTCATAGTAGAAAAATTTGAAGATTATTTTCTTTAATTTTCATAAAAATGTTAATGACATTAAACACATAAAAATATTTGCATAGATTTTGTTAATTGTGCAAAACCAAATTTTTCTTTTTAGAAATTTTTATTGGGTATTTTATGTTTTTAGATTTCAAATGTTATCCCCTCCCACCCCCCCCTTCCATGCCCCCTCTGTTCTCTCCTTGCTTCCATGAAGATTCTCCCATTCCCACTTACCCACTCCCAACTCACCTCCCTGGCATTTTCCTACACTGGATAAATGAGTCTTCACAGGACCAAAAGTTTCACCTTCTATTATGAGAAAGGTTGAGGAAAGAGAGGGAAGGAATAAATTATATATTTTCTTAATTTAAAAAACAATAAACCATGTGTATTGCAGTGAAGCCCTGTACTCTTTAATCTCTTATATTAACCACCTATTCATCTCATCCTGTAGTTTGTTTATTGAATGCTGTCTATTCTTGACATTTCACATAACTAAACTAAACTAAAATAATAACCCTTGGGAGAAGGGTGCGTTGCTCCTCTGGCACACCAGAAGGTTGTCAATGTTTATAAATTATATAGCACATACAAAAACTGTTCTATTGTATGAGCAGACATAGGATGCTATCCACTAAGACTTTTGGTTATCACAACTTTACCTATAATTAACAATGCTTGTTCTCGCATGGAAACAGTAATATAAAAGTGTTATGCATGCATGCATAGGAATCAAGTTGTTAAAATCAATAGTAACTGTTATGAAATACTTTATGAAATTATTAACTATTGTCCAAGGTGTGGCATCATCTTAAGGTTTTCTTGGAATAAATGAAGATTTCAATTCCTAAAAGACAAAATTTGTTATTGTCTAGCACTGTAGACAATACTAATGTAGGAATATGTACTATCTCGTTGAAATATTGATTTTAATTTCTTTCAGGATGTTTTTCCCATTTATATATGTATTTTAGATAAATACCTGTTCTAATCCTTATTCTTTCTAAAATATATTTTCATTTAGGTGTTTCCAGTCTCTGGCCCTCCCATTATTCTGGATGACATGTGTCTAGCTAGTTTCCATTGCTGTAACAAAATATACAAATAAAAGCAAATTATGGAAGGAACATTTAATTTTACTTCCTGGCTCAAGGCACAGTCATTTTTGGGAAGCCATGCAGCAGAAAGTTTAAGTAGCTTCATCTGTATTCAGAAGAAGAAAGTAATCGCTACTGATACACAGTTCACTTTCTCCCCATTAACATAGTACAGGATTCCAGTCACGTGAATGTTGTCCACCACAGTGGGCAGGAATTCCCACTTCAGTTAACTATTGAAGTAATTGTGAATACACATGGCAAGTTTGTCGGACAGGCTACAATCTGTGATGTTATAAGATAAATTTGCAGAAACCTTTATGACAACACAGAACCCACACCTGAAAATTGTTCTCTGAGCTCCACACATATTTCTTGTCTCTCCATTCACCTATAAACAAATCAAACAATACACCATCATCATCATCATCATTATTAATTAAAAAGTCTTTCCTAATTGTGTATAAGGGTCCATGTCCTTTGTACATTCTGGAGCTCATTATCTTGCACAGAAGTTATTTTTCTAAATGACAAAGTAATTCTAAGTTTTATCAAATTGAAAAGTCAGGTTATTCACATTGATATTCAAAAGATATTTCAGTCTCTTTCTATTTCTCTTTCATCTGTCACAATAAAATTAGTCATTAGTCAGCATTGTTTCTATTTGTTGTAACAGGGTATGTAATGTCTGGAATAACTCTGGAAGAAATATGGTCACCTCATAGAATGAGAAAACAGAAAGAGGATGGGGGGAAGGACTAGGGACAAGATACCATTTAAAATCATGTTCTAGTGACTTATTTTTTTTTATTGTAAGAAATCAACTACTGAAGTCCCCACTATAGTGCCACCATTTGTGGGCCATATGCTCAACATATGAACATGTGGGGATATTTCATATTCTAACCATGGCAAACTTTATCACTTTATTCTCCTCTGTTAACTCTATACTTGTTCTTTATTATATTTTCATACTCTTTATTTTTCAGTTTATTATGTGTATAATGCGTGTCCACATTCATGTGGATGTTGATTGTGTGACTATGTATGTGAGAGAGCCATAATTTAATGTTAGATATTTTATACATACTATTCTCTACCTTATTTTATAAAACAATGTTTCTCACTAAATGTAGCCCTGGACAATTGCTTAGAGTAACTAGTCAAGGAGTTATGGAGAACTATTTGCCTCTCTGTTACTCTCTAAGCCTTAGTGCTAGGATTAGAGATATATGGATTTTTACCACCTCCATACTATGAGTCACTTTTTGAGTTACTAAATGCTTTTATAGTACTTTTAAATCTACGGCAAAACTGATTAGAAAAAAACAGATTTGTCATTAGATTCTCTATAAATTACGCAGTGTTTCCAGATGTCATTATCCACTAAACAGTACATGCTATTTAACCTTCACTGAATTATCAGATGCTGGGCACCTGTCACAGCCTGAGAAAGTACTGAGGTGGAACATAATGTTGGGCAAAAGACCAGAGCCTTATATCTGGCCTCGTAACTACTCTTACTGTTCTGAGGGCCAGAAGTTGATGGCCTCTGGGAATTTAACTCTCTTGCTCTTCTGTGGCTAAAAGGCACTGGTTTCTGGCAATTTGACTCCCAATGTGAGCCACAGGAGATGAGTAAAGGAAGTTAGTTACCTGGATTTTTTTCTCTCTAGCTCAAGGGCCCCTCAGACACTGGCTTGGAGTTCATGAACTCTTCGGAAAATAAAAAGAAAGTAAAAACAGAGACACACAAACTAGATGAAGCAGGATAATGTTGCATTATTGTTTTGTAGTGGTACTTAGTTTTTATACTTCTCTAAAAATTTACCTCATATAACTCTCAGGTAGAGCCATTGCAGTAGAATAATTGATTATGTAATTTTCTAAATGATTTTACATCCCAATAAGTTCATAATAAACTTAAAACAATAATTTAGCTCATAAATAACCAAAGTCTTAAGAGTTAGAATTGTTTACATGTCTCTTCATTGAGAGTAATATTTGACTAAATATTAGTTATCTGTTACTAATCCATCCCCATAAGTTAAAGTGTAAAGCAGTAAAATTTATGTCACAAGTTAACATAGATTTCTCAGGAGAAAAATAATTTGCCTTGTGTCTCATTATTTTAAAACTGTGTATATATAAACTAGGCAATATTTTATTTGTTTTATCTTTGCACTTA
This sequence comes from Micromys minutus, assembly GCF_963924665.1. Taxonomy (NCBI): domain Eukaryota; kingdom Metazoa; phylum Chordata; class Mammalia; order Rodentia; family Muridae; genus Micromys; species Micromys minutus. The sequence goes on along the minus strand of NC_137969.1, from coordinate 188,618,288 downwards.
CAGTAAGTTATTCATTCCCAGTTTGTGACCTTTAGTTACCATAGAATTTTCTAGTTCCTAACCTAGAAGAAATGTTTTTCTTGATCAAGCCTGATTTCTTTTTCTAGTGCAATTAGCCCTTGACACATGAAGGACTTCAGAGCTCCATTTGCAGTTTTTATTCTATTGGTGGTTGAAATTACTTGTATCAGTTTAGGAATTTTTTAAAGTCATTATCAAGAATCATGAAGACATCAGTTTGTCAACACAGTGGTACTATATTAACATGCATCTTAATGTTGATATGAAAAAAGTCTGTCCAATAGGATGGGCTAATGCTCAGGGATCATTAGACTATGCAACAGTGACAGGAAAAACATCAGCCGCAAGAAACAATTCTGGGATGAAGGCTTTAAAAACCCTGTATCTCTGAGCTCACTCATTGCTGCTCATGCAAAACAGTGAGCCATCTCTAGAAATGGTCAAGCATCTCCACATGCACACCTTAGCCTTTCCTTAATGGCTTCTGAAAATCAATGTTTCTGAAAGGTCATTATTTTTCTGTGTGTTCATTTTGTTTGTTGTTTTTGTTGCTGCTGCTGCTTTTGATGTTTTTCCCAAATTTACAATTCCAGGTAGCCACCATTACAGCACCATAGGAAATGCTGTCTAATTTCCAAGTCTCTGGATTTCACCTTGTCTTCTGTTCTTTCAGCTCTTACACTGGAACATCAAATTATTCTTCTGTTTTTATGGTTTGGCTTCTTCTAGAATGTCATACAGTTGGAATGATACAATTGATAGTATTTTTACACAGTCCAGTTACAGTGTTTGCACATTAACTCATGTCTCCTCTTTCCACGTCTGTCTTTATTGATACCAACTTTTTCAAACTTCATCCTATGTTATATGTACTTTAAAATATTATCAATCTTGAAAAGTAAAGCAACACATCAGAGAAATGTTCCTGCCCTTCCTCAAAAAAATTGGAGATCTTCTTCTTTTCATTGTTTTAGTAGTCCAATTTTCATTGGATTACAGTCAGCCATTGTTTACTCAAGTCCAGTCTGCTTTCACCAATACAGTAAAACCAAGCTTCCCTTACACATATTCCCTGTGTCTATTCCTTGTCAGATAACCAAGGATTGACTTTCCTGTGACATTTATGTAAATAATTTTTTTTTATTTTTTTCTTGATATAACTTGCTAACAAACACATTTCTTTTCTTCATATTATTCAGTAAAGTAATAAAGAGAAAGGCAGCACTATGAACAGTGTCCTTTAATAACCACACTTAAACCTCACACAGTTGTGTTAAAATATGCAAATTGTCTGTGCTTTTCTTGGCAAATTTTAACTGAAACATCTATACATAGAAAACATGTCTTTGCTTTTTATTCATAGAAAATAAAAGCATATAGTTTCAGAAATGTGTTACTTATATAGTTTCATTTTATATAGGTTTCTATACTTAAATAAACAACATTTTATGTATCTGAGTGTTTTTCCTGACTATGTCGATGTACTACTCGTATACATTGCTCATAGAGATCAGAAGAGGCCATTGAATTTTCTTGTAATTATTGGTATAGGTGGCTGGAAACCATTAAGTGGATGTAGGAATAAAACCCTGGTCCTCCAAAAAACAACCAGTGCTGTTCACCACTAAATCATTTCTATAGCCACGCACACACATGCACACACACACACACACACACACACACACACACACACACACATTATATATATTTTTCTGTCTGTCTGAAAGAATTCTAAAATATACAGTGGCAGATACAACAGTTATATCTATACATTACATTTCTAGTCTTTACCTGAATCATCTGGCCATACTTCATAGATATTTCCTTCTTTCCACACCATAAAGATTCAGTCCTGGTACCACATTAATAAATGTTTCCCGCTTTAATGTAGTTACTATTTAGAATGCAAGGAAACTGTAAGTAAATAACTGGACCCATAGTATATACACAATGCTCACGTGGTGTAAAGTATGAAAACTATTTTCTTTATTTGTAAAGTGGATTTTATCAGCTTCCTTTATATTCTGTGGATGTAGGTAGCATAACAATGTGTACTCTATCTTTTCTGGACAAGCTGCTAGGTATGTTAATTGTGAGTTAATAAAATTTTAATGGACAATTTGATAAATCATTTGAAGAACAATCGCAAATGAATTTTAAATATCCAGTATAGGTAAAGTATTGTTTGTAAATAATGATATCACACTAACAATTATGTTCACTTTATCAGAAGAAGTAAATAAAGATGAGTAAACAATGACTGCTGCCCTCAAGGAACCCACATGAAAAATAATGGAATCCAATTACCACGAATAGAAATGAATGCAGTTACAAGTTGCATTATTAAAAATAATCATTTAAAATAATGTGTTTAATGCTAATTATATGGTTGTACTATCATTACTTTATGGGTATGAATTGCTTGAAATCATAAAGCAATACCAAAGCATTGTAAAGCTACTGTAAAGACTCCTCTAGCTTTAAAAAGGCATGCTTTATGTGGTCAGTTAGCTTTTATAAGACTTTAAGAATAACTTGTATGTTCACTAATGCAATTTTAATTTATTTATCAAATATTTATGTGTATAGTATAAATATTACACTAGTACGGCATTTGTAATGTCTGGGCATTTAATTGTAATTAACAAACAGGAAAAATATAATAATTCTGAAAATGATAACAGGAATAGGAAATTGTACAAAAAAAATCCTGGAAAGTTGAAGACATGAAATTAGGGATAAACATAAGGGAAAGTCTTAAAGTCTAGAGATGAAATTAGAGTTTAAATTTAGATTTTTGCTGAAGGACCTGAAAGGGTCTGCAACCCCATGAGAAGAACAAATATATCAAGCAACCAAACTCAACACAGCTCCCAGAGACTAAATAAAATACCAACCTATGAATGTGCTTGGAGAGACTCATGGCTCCAGGTGTATATACTGGAAAGGATAACATTCTCTAGCATCAATGGGAGGAGAAGTCTTTGTTCCAGAAAAAGGTTAGTTTTTCCAGTGTAGGGAAACAGGAATGCTTAGGTGCTAGGATGGGAGAGGGTGGTTGGGAGAGGGAGAACCTTCATGAAAGCAATGGGATAGGGAAGGGGGGATAGGATTGGGGGAAAGGGTATAACACCTGAAATGTAAATACAGAGAATATCCAATTAAAAAAATGGAACCACCTTCCTGGGACCTCCCCTCTTCCCAAGTCTCTGGCACATAATACAGATTTTTGCTACCCTCTACACCCTAGGATAAAAACATCAACCCACCAACAAAATGGTTAACTCCAAATTAGTACTGTCTAAAAAAAATGCAGGGGAAAAGATGGAGTAGAGACTGAATGAGTGGTCAATTATTAACCTGCCCAACTTGGGACCCATTCCATTGACAAGCATCAATCCCTAACACTATTCATGCGATTCTTATGCTTACAGACAGGTGCTTAGCATAGCTGTCCCCTGGGAGGCTCTACCCAGCAGCTAACTGAAACACATACAGATACCCATAGCCAAAAATTAGAGAGAGATCAGTGACACTTATGGAGGAGTTGAGGAAAGCATTCAAGGCCCTGAATGAGATAGGAACTTCACATGAAGACCAACAGAGTCAACTTACTTAGACCCTTATGAACACCAGATACTGAACAACTGACCAAAGAGCGTACATGGGCTATACTGAGGCCCCAGACACATACATAGCAGATGTGTTGCTCAGTCTCCATTTGAGTCCCTCAACAACAGGAGTGGAAGCTGTTCTTAAAGTTATTGCCTGTCTATGGAATGTGTTCCCCAGCATGGCTGCCTTGTCTATGTTCAGTGGAAGAGGATGGAGAGACTTGATGTGCCAGGAAGGAAAGATACCCAGGGCAATCTTGGAATGTAAAATTAATTAATTAATTAAAATTTAAAATGAAACTGGAAATTCTAAAGTCAGAGAAAATCACAACGGTGACTTTCATTAAGAATGATAACAAAGAGTTGGCAGCAATGTCTCATACACTGATCTCAGTGACACTTCTCTTACAAAACAGAAACACATGTATGAGTATTTTTACAATGAATCTCTCAAATACACACAACTTTGTATTATTTATACAAAATTTCTAAGCATTGACAGGCTCTGTGATAGAATTTGAGACCAAGGAAGTCATGATCAAAGTAAATTATAGACATATATGGAAATGTCATAGTAAAATGCATTAATGTATGCTAATAGGAAAGCAAAGAAGAATGAAAGCAGAGATTAACATAACAAGTATTTTTTTAAAGTTTCCTCATGATGTGGTCAAGTTCATCTAACAGGGTACAATACTGAGAACTGTCAATGGTTAGAAGTTCAGGTACAGAACTATAGGTTTAATTTTAAGATATTTAAAAAATATTTTTATAAAAATATATATGCCTGATTAAAGAAAATCAACAACAAATACCATATAAACACAACCAAAAATAATGTACACAAGGTAGCAACACTGTGAAGACAATACTAAACCTTGGGTTGGATTAATCAAATTATTAGCCCATATGAGTAGCAGTGGAAGAGAAGGAACACACCCAGTTATCAGAAGATCCACAGGAATGAACTAGTGGATCACTGTGTCCCCTGTTGCATCCAACTAGATCAACTGCATAGTGGATGTAGAGAAATAGTCTGCAGGACTTTTCAAAACACAGCTTAAAGTATTTTATGATGCTGATAGACTTAAATACCAGAGGGAATAAGCATTGTTATTTAAAGACATGAAATAAAAATAAATTACTCAATGATTGGTATAGATGTGTATTTCTCTGCCTCAACATTTTTATGCTATATTTTAGAGGTTTGTTTTAAGGATCTGTCATGTTTCAGTTAGTATTTAGTATGTAGAATATGCTACCCCTGGTTTATTATTGACAATCTGAATGCTGTATATCAATTCTGCTCTGTGGTAAGTGAATAAATTTACTCCTACTCAGGAATACCACCAGAAAGGCCTTAAAATCCAGGGGCAGAATGGATCAGCATTAGTATGACCTCAGCATGCTAGCAAATGCTTGCTGTGTGAATTGACTTATATATATATATATTTTTTTGGGGGGAACTGGGAAACCATATTTCCTCGTATAGAAGATTTGTTAATAGAAGATTGGTACTCTTCTTAAAATGAGGTACAGGTTGCTAATTAACTAGCCAACTTTAAAAAGTTTAATCAGTACATAATGCTAATATTTGTAAACATAAGTCATATAAATGAAGTGATTTATGCTTTTTCTCTCAGAAATGTAAATAAATAAATGGCTATCAGCATTAGTAATGTATACTTTTATATGTCAACATAAAACTGCTCTGTGGAATAAATTTTTAATTTCAATGTCAAAATTGAATTACATAATACAGTTGTTTTGGAACTTTATTCACTGTAGTTTACTAAAATAAATGCATTTGATTTGCTCTCTCAGATCATGTGAAAAGAACCACCCACAGATTATTTCACTATCATGAGAAAAAAAAATGTTTGAAGTTACAAAAAAAAAAAAAAAAAGCCAAAAGTAAAAACAAACAAGCACAAACTTTGTGGTAGAAAGCAACAGAAATGTCTATCCATCCCAATTCAACAGACCAGAATTTGAAAATGAACCTGCATTTTCAGACTCTTACTGATGATATCTCTGTAAGAATCCTGTCTATCTTCTTCTTGCCTTTTGTTAGTGTGCCAAGAGTCTTGCTTTTGTTTAGAACTGATTAACTTCAGTGTTTACCATTCTTCACATAAGGTCTTCTCCTTATGGTTCTCCACTTTCAGATTCTGCTTTACGGAGCCACTTATATTGGGTTAGGCATCTATGCTGCAACACCATGACTTCATTCTAAATAATGGTATGAATAGCTATCCAGCTTTTCTTATGTCTGGTGCTCCATAACAAAAGAGTGAACACTGGGTAACTTATAACAAGCAAAGGTTTATTTGTTTATACTTTGCTGGTATCTGGCCAAGGGTATCTTGTTTCACAAGAAAGAATATCAAACCAAAGCAGAGAGCAGAAGAGTTATACTACACCTTTGATACCAGTCAACTCTGGTTACACAGCCTTCATGACCTAATACTTCTTTGCACACACTCCCCATGATCCAGGACCATTAAAAGGCAAGTCACTGTTAACCTAAGTTATTTTAATCTTTTCATTACATATTTTATGTATTTACATTTCAGAAGTTGTCCCCATTCCCCCCTCGATCCCATTCCCTCTTTCCCTTCCTCTCGTTTTCATAAAGATGCTCCGACTCCCAAACACTCACTCTCAACTTATTGCCCTGGCATTGCTTTACACTGGGGAAATGAGCTTCCCCAGGACCAAAGGTTTTTCCTCCTATTTATGCCAGAAAATGACATAAATACATACTTCTGCTACACACTTGGCTGGAGTCATGGTCCCTCCATTGGTGTTTTTGTCCCTGGGAGCTCTGGGCAGTTTGGTTAATATTTTTTTTCTTTTTATGGTGTTGCAAACCCTTTAAGTTCATTCAGTCCTTTTTCTAGCTCCTCCATTGGGGTTTCCATGTTCAGTCTGATGATTAGTTGTAGGAATTCTCATCTGTTTCTTAACCATGTAGCCATTGCTTCAACTACTGAGCAACATATTTTAAAATACTTATTTAGAAACAGGAACTAAACAGGTTCCTGAAGAATTGTTTTATTTTCTAATTTTTCTATTACATTTTTCTGTTGTCTATTGGAATATAGTTTATTGTATTTAAATGGTTAAAATGCAATGTGTTGAACTTTAAACAAATAGTGTAAGTTTTGTGTTCAGTAACCCAAAAAATATTAACTTACCAGTGCTTATTCATGTTGTTGGTAAGTTGTCATGAATTAGAAATGTCATAGGCAGGATTGTCAGAATATACACCAGAATAGGATAATACTGAGAGAAGACGTCGAAAATGTTACTGTAGCTTATGAGGCAAGTAGAAAGCTCATGTATATTTTTAAAGTAGAGATCTAAAGACAGTCTCATGGCAAGAAACAGGGTGCTGTGGTGCCAGTAGATGCCATTTCTACCAGAAACTCTCTATTAAAATAGAAATACTTAACAGGGTTGAATTGCATTTTGATTGAAAACTGATCTAGGGCTTCTGTGAAAGCAGTTAATATTCAAGGCAATGATTCAGTCCCCATTATCATATTTTAATAATGTAAGACAATATATATATATGTATATATACACACACACATATATATGTATATATATACACACATATATGTACATGATAAATAACATTACATTCTTAAATATACAGGGTAAAGTAATGGCACACCAAGTTCATGAGAATTGCCTTTCTGTTTATTTTAAAGAATATTTTTTCAGTGTTTAAGCTTTGATTAAGTATATTTTACGGAAAATTACACACAACTGACAGGAATGTATAAAGAAAAAATATTTTGATTTTTCCTTTAGTTTTTTAAAGGCAACTAGAGGTCAATTTTGAAATGCTAAGTTTGTAACACCTGTTTGAAACCACAGTCATGTACGCCATGTGCTAACCATACACAGACACACATTGCTCAGTAGAAGGAAGAATTATGTGACAGGACACACACACAGAGCTCAGTAGAAGGAACAGAGAAGCCATAAAGGAGCAAACATAGCCTGTTCTTCACTATGATACACAGGCCGGAAAATGCAAAAAAGGAACAGTTATTCAAAGAGCTTCAGCATAACTGCTTAAAATTAGGATGGAGGCAGGAACCAACTTTTATTTCTATGCCTTAGGATATTAAATTGAAATAGAACCTAGGACTGTATATAATACAATGGAAGATGATGAAGAAAAGAATGGTCATAACCCAATGTTTGGCAAAGAGTTCTTAGGTATAGCAAAAACAAACAAATAAATACATAAACATGATTTAAGACATTTTAAAAACTCAATTTGACTTCATTAAAATAACAAAATCTTGATCAAAACAAATCAAAAAGTAGGTAAAGACTAGAAGAAAATGCATGTAAAGCATTTATTACACAGAGTACACCTATCTAGATTCTATACATAAATTTGTTTTAAATTCTCAAAGCATTAAAGAAGCAAAGAAGCCAATCAAATTTTGGCCAAAAATTTAAGCAGATATTTTTAATGAAGCTCCGTGGGTCAAAAATAACTATATGATATATAGTCAGCATCATTAATTATTAGGAAAATCTCACTCAGATTTATAATAAGGTGCTACTACAAGTTTATTAGAAAAGCTAAAATTAAACTTAAAAGTTGATGATGCACAGCCAAGGACATCTCCTACAAGTCCACAAACCAATAAGAACTCACAATTTGTGGTAAAAATTCGAATAGAAAGGGCATCTAAAGCAGAACATTGCTCCCTAGGTCACCTGCAAATCTTTCTGTTTGATGTGTGACTTTAATATTTCACCTAACATCATTCCCTGAAGATATTACAGTTCCTTATCAAAGTAGATATGATTTATTACTCTTTTTTTTTTACCTAGAGATTTATTTATTGAACTTTGGGGTCAATCAAAAAGTTTTACTATGTAATATAATTGCAAATTTTTATGTAATATAAGTTGATAATAATTAGCTTCTCTTTAAGATGTGTAAGTCTTGTTTATATCAAAAGTTAAGTAAAAACCTGTTAGCATCCTAAGCAGGTTGAATTGGCCAATACAACAACTTATTTTCTGGATATTAGAGTGCATAAACTGAAAGCCATACTCTGTGCTAGCATACTATCACTAAAATATTCAAAGCACAGTAGGAATGGCTTTAGTATCAGTCAGGTAGATGATAGATTAGGTTGTTTAATTCACCAGGAATCATATCACTTGGGGCAGCAAAGGAAACACCAGACTGATTACTTTTGTCACTTCTAGCTCAATGGATTCATGGGGAGGCCTCCAGAGAAGAACTGCCCAGATGATGAATTGAGAGCTCTACTCTCAGTGAAACCAGGGAGTCCAGAAATCCAGCCCTCTCTAATTATCCCACTCCTCTCTGTTCATTTATAAGTCTCTTAGAAAAAAGTTACAAGACAATCTTCTTTGTGAACTTACAAAAAAGAAAAAGAAATTTAACAAAGCAGATACAATTAACTTTATTAAGTTGCTGTGAGCATCAAGAATGTGTTCCATCTTTACAGCACATACATCAAGGATTATATTTAGGAGAAGGCAGAATGGTGTCTGGGAAATACGATATTCTGAAACCTTCAATGTCCTCTAATGACAGAAGTGTAAAATATAAGCATGCTAGATTCTGTTTCTTAAGATATTTATCAAATTCTAAAGAATTTGGTCAGATTTCTTTTTCAGAATCAGTATGTAAAATCAATATAAATTTTATAAAATGTGTTCCATTCTACTGTTAATGACATTAATTTAGAGACATTTACCTATTAACATGTGTAGATTGTCCTGGAGATGTTTGTATTTTAATGTTAATTCCACTTCCCCATGAAGGGCTGCCTATTCACATACTACTGAGGTGACTTCATTTGAACCTTTCCATTTTAATTAGTAAAACAAAGCAAAGCCAGTAACTAGGCAGGGTGAGGGAGGTGGTGAGGGTAGAGGTATAAGAGGTCAGAGGATGTTGGGGGGCGTGACAACATGAAGGTTCACAAGGACAAGCTAGACCCAGGTGGGATTGTTTGGCATGAAACAGCTATGAACATTAAAGGATTTTATATGTCTAATATCTTATATAGAAGGGCAGTTTGTATCTTTGTCTATTTGATGCAGTCTTGTTGTGTAGAGAAGTTTTGAATTGATAGTTGAATACATAAACCTGTATAAAAAAATTATCAAGCTATAGAGTTGTATTTATGTGGGATTTTGGGGTAAAGAAACACCCTGGGACAGAGGCAGAGAACAGGTGGTAGGAAACAGCCAGGGAAGGGAGCTGAGTTAACAGAGTGATATCTGGAGGCTTGGACAGGGCAGCATAGATACATGAGGCTCCAACCTAAACCAGACCTGAGGAGTGAGACCTCAAGGCCAGTAAAGAGATAAACCGATTTTATTTTTTAATATTTACTATGACAAGCAGGAGCACATTTATCTTCAAGGAAAAAGTGTATTTTGATGAATACCTGAAAAATGTAAGAATTGCAAAATTATGTCATGTATCAAGATTGTAAATAACACCTCAAATAGTCTGTATCAAATAGAAGGCAATTGGTTTTAAGTAAGATGTACCTTTAACCTTCTGCAGTAATGATCACTGAAAACTTACCTTCTATGTATTTGCAGGGCTTGAGATAATAGTGTATTCTAGTATTCAAGTTATAGTAATTAAACTTGAAGTGCAGCTAAGAAACATTAGTCAAAATAAAGAAAAATCAAACCCATTATACCCTATCTCCTATCTTGTTTAAAACCAAAAGCTATGAAAAAAAATATTAAAAATCAGTGGCTACAGATCTTTAATAGTCCGTAAATGACTGAAGAAAGTAAAGACTAGAGAAGTAATTATGGCTTGGATTTGGCTTATTTCTTTTGGTTGCATGTGTTATACTTTCACCACCATGATTCATTATTAAGGTGGTACATTTTAATCCAATATAGTGTCCACTAAGTCTAAGTAAGTTTTCATGACTGAACACCAATAGCTTTGTAGGAAGAGAACAGAGGACAGACAGATATACACACAAATACACCCACCCACCCACTCACCCACACACACACACACACACACACACACACACACACACACACACGAGAGAGAGAGAGAGAGAGAGAGGGAGAGAGAGAGAGAGGGTAGGGAGGTAGGAAGGGAGGGAAGAAGAGGGGAGGGAAGGATAGTGGATGGAGGGAAGAGGAGAGAGAACTCATAACACCACACACTTGTTTCCCTTTTCTCCTGCCATGTGATGCCTTACTAAAGATTTCCCCATATATATGGCCCCACATCTTTGTACCTCTAGAGCCATGAATGGCCCAACTCACTAGAGAAGAAAGGTTTAGAATACAATCCTTTATGGAATGTTTTCCATCTGAACCACAATATATATCAACAGATATACGCCATTCATTATATATGAGAGTAATACATGCAAGGTATGAATGTCTCCCTGGGACATATATCAGGTGTTCATCATAGGTATTCAAGGTATTTTAAGGAATTGTCATGAGTACCATAAGTATTCATCACTGCAAATGCCAGGAATCAATATATTTATATGTTGATTAATTGTGTGTGTATGTGTTTGTTTATTTGTGTGTGTGTGTGTGTGTGTGTGTGTGTGTGTGTGTGTATTAATGGTTGCTTTATTTTTCTCTATACAGTGCTATATATCAAAAGCATATCAGACCAAAATGAAAATGATGCACAAATTCCATGCATTTAGGAACATCTTTGGTTTATATAAGTCTGTTTTCTTGGAATGACATTACTGACTGGGTTGTCTGTGTGATGAAAGAATAAATCATCACAGTCACCTTAGGACTGATCTGGCAGATGCTATTCCCCTCATGCCCAGCTGGCAGAACCTTCCCTAATTTGTAAACCTCAGGATGGATTGCTGTCCTTTTGAAGAAGTCATTTTATTTATTTTCTATAGACATTAATTTTATTTCAGTCTTTTTTTTTTTTCCACTAGGTAATTAGGGTGCCTTGAAGTCTAACCCATTATTCACCTAGGACTTACAAATACTTCCACTGTTTGACCTACCTTCCTAAATTGGATCTTACTCTCAAAGGTATTTTTCTCCTTCTTTACACCTTTTAAGGTATCTGAGTGAAAGAGCCACCCCCTTTATTTATGAGAATATATATCTTACTTTTACAAATGAATGAGAGAATAGAAGTGTTTCTAAATATTTTATGTATCATCTATATGGTCATAGCAAATACTTTTGCAACCATGAACAATGTTTAGCTATATTTTTGCTGGATAACTCTAGCATTTAATGATTGCATTTTATTTGTTAATATTATAAAGTTTTTAAAGAGCTATATATTATATGTTGGACACATTTCTCCTATATCTGTTAATTCTTTTTGGTTTCTTTTTTACCCCCTCTCAGTTCCCTCTATTCCCATAGCCAGTTTCACATCTATTTTCGTGGTATATATACTTATGTAATATTGTATGTTCATAAATATTTTATCTAATTCTCATGTTAATTTTTTTCTAAACAGTCTGGAAAATGTTGACAATGTCTATTTTCATTAAACTATTTTAGGTATCCAGTAGACCTAGAAAATAGTTCATTGTAGACTTTCAGTGGTTGTTCTCAAAGCCTTGGGAGATCCCAATGTACACAGTGATTTTTCTTCTCTTACTTAAGTCCTGTGAACACTAGATCTCCACATCATATGTTGCTTTTAAAAACAATACCCCAAATGTTAGGTTTTATCAATGAAGTCTCAGAACCCAGTCACTGTGGTGTTAACCTCCTAGCTTGGAGAGGCACAGGAAGGGTCCAGCTGACAGCTGACTTTTCTCCTCAAAGATCTCCCAGCAGGTAAAAAACCAATCCAAGCCAAGCCAAGCCAAGCCAAGCCAAGCCAAGCCAAGCCAAAGCCAAAGCCAAAGCACCAAAAGGCCAAAAGGCCAAAATGCCAAAATGCCAAAATGCCAAAAGGCCAAAAAAGCCAAAAAGCCAAAAAAAAAAAAAAAAAACCAAAAAGCCAAAAAGCCAAAACAAGCCAAAAAAGCCAAAAAGCCAAAAAAATTTAAAAAAGGCAAAAAATGCCAAAAAAAAGGCCAAAATCCAAGAAGCCAAAAAGCCAAAAAGCCTAGAAGCCAAAGTCAAAGCCAAACCAAACCAAACCGAACCAAAGGAAAAACCAAACCAAACAGTTCTTCTCCACACTGACTTAAAAATCCCTTCCAAATAAAAGTTCATCCTTTCTAATTCCTTCATGATTCTCCATCTGTTCTCCTGATTTCCTCTTATTCTCTCTGTTTTTTTTTTTTTCTGTGTTCACTTCCTGTCAAATACTTGCTCAGCCACCTGACCTATAGCTGACTGTATTCAATCTTGTTTGCAATAGTCAGTTTTCAGATTAAAGGTATGTTTTAGGTCTGAGTTATACCACAACTCAAAACAGTTTTTTTTTTCCCCAGTGCATCATTTCACAGTGTGATCAAATATTCTGCAACAAAGATATCTCTTAAACAAGAAGAACTCTGAGGAAGGAGAAAAAGTCTGTTTACAATTACTCTGGAATCAGAAGCAGGTAGACCTCTAAGTTAGATGCTAGCCTAGTCTACAGAGTGAGTTCCAAGACAACTAAGGCTCCACAGAAAACCCCTATCTCTAAAAACAAACAAGCAATTAAAAACAAACAAAAATTTATTATTGCGGTGATATTTGGAGAGGTTTCAGAAAATAAATATCTTTACTGGCCCCAAGTTCTCACTCCTCGGGCCCTAGTTTGGAGCTGCCTGCACCTCTGCAGCCCGGTCCAAGCCTCCACCCAGATCTGACTTCCTTCACACAATTCCCTTTCCTGGTGGTTTTCTACCACCTGTTCTCTGCCTCTGTCCCAGGGTGTTTCTCTACCCCCAAATTTCCACATATATACAATTCCACAGCCTGATAGTTCTTCATACAACTCTCAATCTACAAACTCTCTCTACACAACAAGACTGCATCAAATAGACCAAGATACAAACCGTCCTTCTATATGAGCTATTAGGCCTATAAAATCCTTAATGTTCATAGCTATTTAACGCTAATCAATCCCACCTGGGTCTAGTTGGTCTTTGTGAACCTCTACATTGCCATGAGCTCCCCCTCATCCTCTGACCACAGATCTCTCCCCTCTCCACCTCCCTCACCCCACCCAGTCACTGGCATTCCTTTATTTTACTAATTAAAATGGGAAGGTTCAGATGAAGTCACCTCAATAGTATGTGAATTGGCAGCCCTTCTTGGGGAAGTGGAATTAACATTAAAATACAAACAGCTTCAGGACAATCTATACCCTAGAAATTATTTTCATTCCAAATTTCTACAATATATTTTTGATAAGAGGACATTGTGTTGGTGAATGCAGCACTTTTTTGAACTGGAAAATGACCCATTTTATTTATCCCATCAATAGGAATTGTATAAGGTATTAAATATGGAAATATTGATTTTTTTGAGATGCTATTTCTTTATTGGTGGATACTTAGAATGTGGAATTGGGGAATGTATGTAGAATAATTTGCTCTTATGGCTTTATACTGAGCCATAGAATCAACAGTACCATGGTTACTAATCCATAGAATCTACAAGGCCATGTCTATTGGGCCATAGAACATACAATGACATGGTTACTGGGCCATCCAGAGTCATAGGATCTATTGTGCTTTTAAATTTGGAAATAGATTTTCTTTATATAGTATATGCTGAACAGGTTATTCTTACTCATCTTCTCTGATGTCTTCCCCATTGATACAATGTCATGTTCTTTTTGTCTCTTTTTAGAAATCAAACTGGAAAATAAGAAGAAACAGAGTCAAATACAACACAATAGAACAAAATAAACACAGAAAAAAATTAAAAAGAATGAAAAGCCAGAGGAGCACATGTACACAGAGACACGTAAATGCGTCAAAAATACCAATGAGTTAATTTTTGAGTTGGCCATCTACTGTTAATATAAAACTTGGCATTGAGTGTGGATTGTATAAACAGTGAAATAATATCTGAAAAATACTAGTGCTTTTATGTATGTGGTTGTTCATTCAGCAATAGATTAATAGCTAAAGATGGGAGATCATGTACAATTCTCCCTCTCCCTCTCAGTTCTGAGACCTCATGTAGCTTAGGCCTATCTAGCCTTGCTCTTACTTCCATAGTCTCTGTGAGTTCACGTGTCCTACAGTCTTATTCATCTAGAAGACCTTGTTTTATTTATTTTTGTCATCACTACTTTGTCTTACAGCATTTTATTTTATCATCTACAAAGTTGCTTAAATCCGAAGAGATAAGTTTTTTGGAGACATTCCACTGAGGACTCAGTATTCCAAGAACTCTTACTCTCTGAACATTGTCCAGTAGTAAATCTCTTATTTGTTCTGATCTATTCCAGGTAGAAGATTCTTTTATGAAAGATAAGTAAGACACTGATCTATGTGTACTGTAGAATGTCACTATAAGTCATTTTATTTCTATATTTATTTAATAGAACAATATTATTTGGTTTTCCCAAGGCCAATTGTTTTTATAGTTCAAGTTCATTGACCATATAAGCAATACCTGTAATAGATTTTATCTCCAAGAGTGAGCCTTAGAAACAATCCAATGGTAGTTTATCACTCGTACAACTAGTCACCGTTGCAAAAGTGAGTCATATAGTAAGGTCACTATGATACATCAAAGAGGTTATATGTGGGTTGGTGGTTAAATTTCTCCTCTGGTAGCACGCAGAATATTTTTAGGAATGTGAAAACTATTCAGTATATGTGAAGGCTCTAGCTATATACCATCTTTACTTCTCCCCATCCAATAAAATATGTATATCGGTATGGTCCTCAGCAATATGGCCCTACCATAAGTTTACAGAAGTGAATGAATACCTTAGCTATATCTTGAGTTATTTGGAAGATTCCATGGGACAGCCTTTGCCAACAACTCAATTACATGTAACTCATTCCTGGCTCTCTTTTGGTGGCAAGTGGTGTCTAACTGAGACTTGTCTCCCCATTATTTGGTGATTTTATTTAGCTACCATATATGTGTGCATATGCACATATAACTACACATATATATTTAATGTTTTATATTATTTTCAAATTCTTTATATATTTCAGATAGTAACCCTGTGTCGCATAGATCTTTTCATATTCAGTAGCATGACATTTTGACTAAGTGAAGTTCTCCCTGTGTCAATAACTTCAAGGCTATTTCCCATTTTGCTGTATTATTATGTTCAGGTTATCTGATTTAACGTTGAGGTCTTTAATCCATTTGGACTTGAGTTTTATTCGGGGTGACAGTTGTGTATCTATTTTGATTCTTCTGACCAGCATTATTTGTTGAAGATGTTATTTTTTTTTTTTTTAGTTTATTTTTGACATCTCCAAGAACAGAATTTCATAAGCATGTGGACTTACGTTTAAGATTATTTACTAATGTGTCTAATTTTATGCCAGTGCCATGCTATTTTTAGCTATCATGGGATTTTCACATGTTTATAGAAAGTTCAAAATTGTCCTATTGAGTTCTGAAAAGAAATATTTTGGAATTCTGATGGGGATTACATTGAATCTCAATATTGCTTTTGATACAGTGACCATTTTCACTATATTAATCATATTGATGTATAAATATAGAAGATCCATTTTCTAAAATATTATTCAATTACTCTTTTTTGTACTTTCAAATTTTTAATGTACAAAAAAATTTACTTGCTCTTTTAGAGTTACCGAAGAATATTTTTGAGTTGAATGTGAAAGTTATTTCCACTGTTTTCCTTTCTCCTTTCCAATGTCATTTGTCATTGTATATAGGAAGACTACCATTTTTGTGTGTGTTAATTTTGAACATTTCTAATTTACTAAATGTATTTATAAGCTGTAGGAATTTATTGTATTTTGTGAATAATTTTTCTGTACAAAAATTTCTACAAATAAAGTTACTTTGATTTTTTTTCTATTTGCATTCCCTTAATCCATTTAAGTTATCCCACTGCTCATGTTATGGCTTTAAGTACTATACTGAATAGATCTGAAAGTTGTGGTCATCTTTGCCTTATTCTTGATTTGAGTGGAAATTCATCTAGTTTTTTTTTTTCCTGTTTAGGTGGAGTTTGGCTGAGTGTTTGTTCTAAATGATCTTATTATATAGAGATATGCTCTTTGTGTTCCTAATCTCTTCAGAGAATTCATCTTAATGGTTTATAGTTAATGCTGAAGACTTATCTCTTGTATGTTCTCAAAGAACCAGCACGTTTTTATTATTTTTTTGATACTGATTTTTTATTTTATTGATTTGAACCCTGTGTTTGATTATGTCTTTCCATCTTTTCTTTTTGAATACTAGCTCTTATTTTTGTTTTAAAACAGTTGTTTTCAATCTTCCTAATATAGGCAACATTTTAACACAGTTCCTCATGCTATAGTGTGGATTACCCATCCTGCATTTGATTTTGTTGTCTGAGATTATTTGTTTCTTAGTTTTCTTTTTTTTTTTAAGGTGAAGTTAACCTCTTCAGATTAAAGTTTCTCACCTACGCCTTCTATAGAATCAGATTTGAAATAGATACTACTTTACTTTTTTATTATGGGATTATATTGTTTATTGATTTAATTGCTTAGGCATCTGAGATAGGTGATTCTGATTCTGAGTCTAGGTGTCTATACTATAATGTCATTGTTGAGTTGGTATTTCATTCTTTGGTTTATGCTGCACTCTGGATCTTAGTGAAATGTGGAGGATATAGATTTCCTTGTAGGGAATTCTTGTACAGGCTCATGGGTGGTAGAGAGGAAGAGATATAGGTTAGGAGAAAAGACTGAAATAGATTTCAGGAATAACTAAGGTTAATCCTGTTTATAGCTAGTATAGTTTTCATAGAGTTTTAGTTGTAGTATCAAGAGGTTATCTTGTCAAGTTAGTTAACACAAGACAATTATCTGTATAGACATGGATGAAAAAGGCTGTAGGTATCCTGTGTCTGAACCAAGAGTAGGAGTCTCCAGTTAATGGAATTGAAATAGGAGTAGGGACATCAGTAAGGTTGTTTTTACTAGAGTGAGGGTAATAATGGTAAGATCCTAAGAGGAGACAGGATTAACAATGTGACTTACTGAGTCCCTGCCAAGTGTGACTATTAGGGAATCTCTAAAAGAAATCAGTTTTAGTATTAAGGGATAAAACTGAATATAAGGGATAGACTAAAAAGAGGAGTGAGTGGGTGAACAGGAAGTGAGCAATCACAGCTGGCCAAGGAGTTTCTAAGAAGCAGAGATTTTCTTCAGTTGTTTGTGGCTAACACAAAGACTAGGGATAAGAAGGAAAGCTGGATCTGTAGCAAGGTCCAAGTGAGTCAATAAGGAATGGAGGCAGAGCAGCCCTACAAGCAGTTTACTACTGAGATGGGACATTATCATGTAGAAAAAGGAGAGTAAGGATAGTCTAGAAGAAGAAGGAAAACACAAACATAAGTCTACCTCTTACAACAAAAATAACAGGAAACAAAATCACTATTCTATAATTTAACATCAATGGACTCAATTCCCCAATAAAGAGTCATAGACTTTCAGATTGGATACTTAAACAGGACCCAGCATTTGTTGCCTACAGGAAACTTATTTCAGAAACAAAGACAAACACTGCCTCAGAGTAAAAGGCTGGGAAAAAATCTTTGAAGAAAATGGGCACAGGAAACAAGCTGGAGCAGCCATTCTAATATCTAATAAAATAGATTTTTAACCAAAGGTCATCAAAAAAAAAAAAAAAAAAAAAAAAAAAAGGAAAGACATTTTATATCCATCACAGGAAAAAACTATCAAGAATAACTCTCAATCTTGAACATCTATGCTCCAAATACAAGGACACCCACATTTATAAGAGAAATCCTACTAAAAGTTCCAAGCAAATATTACACCACACACAATAATAGTGGGAGACTTCAACACCCCACTTTCATCAATGGACAGATCATGAAAACAGAAACTGAATAGAGACACAAGAAAAGTAGCACAAATGTATCTTAGTATCAGAGTACCTTAGACTTGTTACATATCATGTCTTGAGTAGAAATCTAGCTGAACTGAGTATTGGAGGTTAAGGTAGCAGTTTTTGAAACATTCTATACTCCAGTTATTTTTAAAACATGTGGAATACTTCACTTTTTCTATGAACAACATTTAGCATTATTTAAATTAAATTTTACCCTTTTGGATCTTATAGCTCCTAACATTTAACTACCATGGTGATTGGCTAATTTATCTTCTAGTAATGTTGCTAGCCCATATAGACTTGACAGACTATTATCTTACTTGTAAGCAGAATACTTGATGTTTTAAAGTCAGTTTTGATTTGACAGAACATGACTTATAACAAAATAAACAATTTAAAAAGCCATATGCCAATCCACTTTAATAGTCTATTGATTTCCAGTTAGTCCCTGGTAATAGGTAAAAAGAGTTTTAGAAGTAGCTGCTTTTACCTTAATGATGCTTGGTGAGGTACAGAAAACTTAGAAGGCATAGTATTGATTTGCTCACCGATATTTTTTTTTGTTCATGTCCTCTACATTATTGCTTCTACTCACAGTGCATTGTGATTGCTTGTTTTACACAATGTTTGTAAAATGTCTATAATGAAGTAGAAGAAAAGAGATTTCATTAAGTGGATGAGAATCAATAATAAAATTAGAGCTGACAATTGGCATTGGCTTTTTCAGAAGCAAAAATTTTTGAAGGAACATCTAACAAAGACATATTTCTAATCAATGAGTCTATACCATAACTGTGACTAATTTAGTTTTCTAGGATGAGTGAAACAGAAGAAGATCTCAGAATGTTCATTTCTCCAAAGATGTCAAAACTCTCATCTGTCTGCCTTTTATTTGTGAAAATTTGATACAAAGTCTTTGCCAGGAACTTAGTTTGGCTGTTCCTATAGTAAGCTCAAAAGTGCTGGCATTACAGAAGGATGCCACCATGGTAGACTTAACTGCCTTTACTTAAATTAGTAAAACTAGTTGGATTGAAGGGTTTCTTGCCTTTGTCATTACTGATACATATGGAGATACATCTGAGATTTTCAACACAGACTCACTAATAAAGATTAGAAAGAAATTAGATATAAACCCAATACTGACAGAACTTAATTTGTACTTGAGTATAGTATTTCAATTTTCAGATAAACTCAGTTTACCCCTCCTCCCCCAATGTTTTGACTCTTACATTCTTTCCACCTGCTATTTCATTATGTTTCCAGAACCTTGGAGTGGGTAGTATAAGCCATGCTCATAGGCTGAAGCCTCAAAGTCATCATCCTCAGCACCAAAAGCACCAGGAGTTTCTGCATTCACTATGCATCATTGCCAAAGAATGCCTCTCTGATTAAGGATGAAAACAGTCTTTACTATATTATATATAAACCTAAACATCAAAAAGGTTGTTTAGCATCATGTCAATTTAATGACTCAAGCATAAGTTCTCTCCTAGGGCCTAAGCCCTCCTTAGGCACAGGGATTTTTACAGGGTTTACCATGCCAGGCATGAATTCTCTCCTCTGGACCTATCCTCAAATGAAACCAGTTGATTTCAGTTGATTATGAAAGTAGTTGATTCTGCCCATAGCAGTTTCCACTGTATCATTGCTACTAATGCATCATAGAACACATTTTTTTTCTGGCAAGTTGGTTTAGTTTGTAGGGCTTATGGTTGAGTAAGACTGTGGATGTATTTTCTCTCTTTGCACTCTACACAACTAGAGCTTTGAACATTGGGCAATAAAAAAGCTTCAACTTTAACTGCAGCTGGAGTTTTTTATACTTTGTAACCATGGTATATGGTGTCTTTAGCAAGAGTGTCTCATCAACTCTCTTTAATAGGCTACCAGAAAAAAGGCAAGGTCTTATGTTTTTGTAGGGATCCTCTATGGCCTGGCATTCTGACATTCAAGGTATAAAGCATCTCACACATGGCATTTGTACTTTGTTTGAAAACTCATGACTTTTAGAAGCAGTGCTATATAAGCCTGCAGATCTCTCTTTCAATGTTCCTGTTTGTTGTGCATTTTATTGGATTCTCTATTTACATTTGAAATGTTATCCCTATACCCCACACTGCTCCCATCCTGCCTCCCCCTCTACTTGTCTTCATGAAAGTAGACTAGACTTAATCACTCTCTTCAACCCAGTGCCTTGGCATTCAACTACATTGGGAAAATGTGCCCTCCCTAGATCAAAGCCCTCTTATCACATTGATGCCACACACTGATATCTTCAGCTACATATACAACTGGAGCCATAAGTCTCTCAATGTGTACTGCATGGTTAGTGTTTAAGTCCATGGGAGTTGTGGAGGGTTTGGCTGGTTGATATTGTTGTTTTTTACATAAGGTTGCAACCCCTTTCAGCTCCTTTAGTCCTTTCTTTAGTACCTTCACTGGGATCCTTTTGTTTAGTCCTATGGTTAAAAGCAAGCATTCTCAGCTGTATCTGTATGACTCTGGCAGAGCCTCTGTGGAGTCATCTCTATGTGGTTCCTGTCAGTAAGTAATTCTTGGTATCAGCAATAGTGCTTGGGTTTGGTGGCTGCCTATGGGTTGGATCTCCAGGTGAGGCAGCCATGAGAGTTTTGCTCTCCCTTCTAAGAAAGAATGAGGCATCCCATTTTGGCCTTCCTTCATTTTGAACTTCATAAGGTCTGTGATTTGTTTCTTGGGTATTTCTGGGACTAGTATCTGCATATCAATGATTGCATACCATGTGTGTTCTTTTGTGACTGGGTTACCTCACTCAGGATGGTAGTCTTTAGTTCTATCCATTTGCCTAAGAATTTTATAAAGACATTGTTTCTAATAGCTGAGTAGTACTCCATGGTGTAAATGTACCAGACTTTATGTATCCATTCCTCTGTTGAAAGACATCTGGGTACTTTGCAGTTTCTGGCTATTATAAAAAAGGCTGCTATGAACATGGTGGAGGGACTTTGGGGCATATGGCCAAGAGTGGACTAGCTGGGTCTTCAGGAAGCACTATTTCCTATTTTCTAAAGACCTACCAGACTGATTTCCAAAGTTGTTGTACCAGCATACAATCCCAGACACAATGGAGGAGTGTTCCTCTTTCTCCAAATCTTTGCCAGTGTTTGTTGTCACATGAGATTTTGATCTTATCCATTCTTTCTGGTGTGAAGTGGATTCTCAGGGTTATTTTGATCTGCATTTCTCTGATGACTAGGCATGTTGACCATTTCTTCAGATACTTCTCTGCCATTTGGCATTCCTCAATTGAGAATTCTTTGTTTATCTCTGTACCCCATTTTTAATAATATTATTTGATTCTCTGGAGTCTAACTTCTTGAGTGTGGGACTGAAAGTTTAAAGTTGAAAATGTGAGAGGTCAAGTTCTGTCAAAGCTCTGAGGACAGGTGACTGTCAACCAGCAGGTGCTTTCTGAACTCCTGATTGCAAATTCACTTTGCCTAAATGCACCACAATGGGGCAGATGTACAAGGCTCTAGACAAGCCCCAAACCCCACCTCCACAAGAGAGTGACATAGACTCCTGCCAAATCAGCCACTCCCTAAGTCCCTCACACACACACACACACACACACACACACACACACACATACACACACACACACACACACACACACACACACACACACACACATACAGACACACACACACAAACACACACGTAGTATTAGAAAAACAGTCTTATAGGCAAATGTACAGGAATCTGGTGGTTGGATCCCCGGCTGTTTAAAAAGAACAGCACAAAAGAGAGAGGCACATGAAAATAAAGACACGTTTTAACCTTCTCCTCGGTCCTGGCTACTTTGTGGTCCTGACTCCTTCCTCCATGAACGCTTTATCCCAGAGCCTTAATGCAAGGTTTGCACTTTTCTAACAGGCAGGCAGGGGTTTATGGCGCTCTCCAGCTGGGCTATATAATCTGAGCACCAGACTGAGTCTTGGCCTGCCAGAGTTCACAGGCCTAGGGGCACCCTGCTGGGATTTGTTCCCAAGCCTCCCAGCCTGAATTTAGGTGGGCCAGGCAGAGCACACCAGAAGCAGCCTTCCCTGGGACTTGCAGTGTGAGGAGCTACCTTCGCTAGAGTAGCAGAGAAGGACCCATCCCTTCTCCAGACTCTAAAGTACAGCTCTTGAGTTCTTTGTATATATTACATACTAGCCCTCTATCAGATGTAGGGTTGGTAAAAATCCTTTCCCAATCTGTTGGCTGCCATTTGTCCTTTTGACAGTTTCTTTAGTTTTACAGAAACATGTCCTCATTATCAGCTCCCTCCTGCCTCTTCAGGCTGGATGAAGAGGGGAGAACATGGAAGAGTCTCAATTTGTTGATTCTTGATCTTAGATCCTAAGACATTGGTGTCTGCTCAGGAAATTTTCCCATGTATGTGTGTTCTAAGTTCTTCCCTGCTTTCTCTTGTAAAAGTTTCACTGTACCTAGTTTTATATGGAGGTCTTTGATACACTTGCACTTGAGCTTTATACAAGGAGATAAGAAAGGATTGATTTGCATTCTTCTGAATGCTGGCTGCCAGTTGAACCAACATCATTTGTTGAAGAGGTTGTCCTTTTTCCACTGAATGTTTTTAGTTTTTTTGTTAAAGATTAAGTGACCATAGTATGGAAGTTCATTTCTGGGTCTTCAATTTTGTTCTATTGATCTACCTGCTTATCAAATTGTACTAATACCATGTAGTTTTTATAATGATCGATCTGTAATATAACCTTGACATTCAGGAAGTTCATTATCCAGGAAGTTCTTTTATTTTTGAGAATAGATTTCAATATCCTTCTTGTTTTTGTTTTTATTTTTTTGCTATTCAGGCTTGTTTTTATTTGCATTTCCTTGATGACTAGGCATGTTGAACATTTCTTTCAGTGCTTTTATTTGTTTACATGTGTTCTCCTGTAATTCTTTAGTGGAGTTATTCGTGCATTTTTCAAGGACCTCCATCATTGTCATGAAGTATTAATTCAGTCCATATCTTTTTTTTTTTTTTTTTTTTTTTTTTTTTTTTTTTTTTTTTTTTTTAGTCTGTTGGGATATCTAGTACTTGCTGTCCTGACAGAACTGGGTTCTAGTGTTGCCAGGTTGTCATGGATTTCTTTGCTTAGGATCTTGTGCTTGCTTCTTGCCATCTCATTATCTGTGGTATTAGGTAATCTTGTTGTCTCTGACAGGAGCTTGTCTCTCCGGTGGGTCTGAAGGCCCTTGAGCTCAGGAGGGAGTGTTCTTGGGAGCCTGGCTGTTTGTGGGCAGGCAGTAAATTCTGATGGTGGTGACCTGACTCTATCTCCATGGGCTCAGGCAGGAGAGTGTTTCTGAGGCTCATTTTAGTACTTCCCAGTCTGTGGGCAGGTCCTGAGTTCTGATGGCAGTGACTCTGCTCTACCTCTGGGCTAAAATATACCTGTTTCCAGACAGCTCCATGACTTCCAGGCAATGTCTCCTTGGATAGTCAGTGGGGGATAGAGTGGGGGCCTCACCTGGGGGCTTACTCATGGGCTCACCTTTGATCAGGTGGGGGAGTGATTGTCAGGCTTGTCTGGGTGGTCAGCAGTCTGCCCCTTCTTTATCTTCAAAGGAGTAGAAAGAATATAAGAACTTGAACATATGAAGACAGCTGTGAAATGACATTTTCTGGGCATGCCACAGTAGCTATGCTTGCCTTCACTGTACCTGTATTGGACTAGGGCAGTCACTTGTCAATTATGTTTCTGAGAGGGGCTCAAGACTTTACGCTTCCCTGTTTCATAGCTCACCTATTGATTACTAATGGATTCTGAGAAGAATCAGTACGTGTCTTCTCTTCTGTAGCTACTAGTAAATCCTACAAATTCCAGTGGAGTTTTTCAACACATTGCCACTCATAAAACCCTGAGGAAGTCCGCTTGATTAAGAAGTAAAGCAAAAACAAATGAAAGGGTGACAGGAGTTTGTAAGAAGAAGGGTGTTGTTAAGGACTTTGTAACTATAAAAGTCTGAGTTTTGGTAGTAAACGGAATGTGTTATATGCATATATGAAATTGTCAAAGAACAAACCTAATAAAACTTACTTTTTAAATATTTTGGGCCAACTAAACAAAGGCAAGAACTAAGCCTATGCCATAAAGGATGAGTTGGTTTTGACACTGGTAGCTGATAGAAACTGCTAATAGTTTTTTCTCCAGTAGCTTGTAGATCATTTCCAACCCCTCAAAGAGATAGCTGCTAGAGCTTTAAAGTAGTTACAGAATGCCTCACAATGTAGCATCACCTTGCTTCATGCCACTAATAAATACTGTAAAATGTTGGCAAGGGCAATCATATTAAAACATCTGAGGAGCTTTGTTTGATTGATTGTTTGTGTTTTAAGGCATAGGAGACACTATCATAAAATGTAGAGATATGTCTACACACAGGATATGGAAACTGCTTTTCACAAAAGCCAGTGTTCCTCACCTTTTCTGTGGCAAAAAAAAAAAAAAAATTCAAATGTATATTTCCAGTATCCTGTGCTCTCAGAAAATAATTTTTTTTCCTTTCAGCCTAAGCAGACCTGCCTCGCTGATGACTTCTGTTCTCCTCTCATCACTGAAGATAAGCTGACATAAGTTAAAGTGTTTATTTCACCTAGTATTCAAACAATTATAGCCTTCAATGCATACATTTTAAAATGATCTTATTATATATATTTTATTTACATTTTAAATATTATCACCTAGCCAAGATTCCCCTCAATATCCCCTATCCTGTCCTCCCTCTGCGTTCTTATATGAGGGCGTTCAATCATCCACCCACCCCCTCCTGGCTTCCCACCTTAACATTCCCCTACACTGGAACATCAAGCCTTGGAAGGACCTAGGGCTTCTCCTCCCATTGATGCCTAACAAAGCCAGCCTCTGCTTCATGTGCAGCTGGGGCCATGGTTCTGTCCATGTGTACTCTTTGCATTGTACTTTAATAACTTGGAGTTCTGGCTGGTTGGTATCGTTGTTCTTATGGCGTTGCAAACCCCTTCAACTCCTTCAATTCTTTCTCTAATTCCTGCATTAAGGACCCTGTGCTCAGTTCTATTGTTGGCTGTGAGCATCCACCTCTTTTTTTGGTATCCTCTGGTAGATACCTTTTAGGAAACAGCTAAACCAGGCTCCTGTCAGCATGGGCTCCTTGGCATCATCAATATTGTCTGGATTTGGTGGCAGTATATGGGCTGAATCCCTAGGTGGGGCAAGCTCTGAATGGCTTTTCTTTAGTCTCTACTCTAAACTTTGTCTCCACATTTTCTCCTGAGAATATTCTTGTTGTGCCTTCTAAGAAGGAATGAACCATTTACACTTTGGTCACCCTTCTTGAGCTTCATGTGATCTGTGAATTGTATCTTGGATATTCCAAGCTTTTGGTCTAATATCTACTTATTAGTGAGTGCATACCATAGTATTTATTTGTGATTGGGTTACCTCACTCAGGATGATATTTTCTAGATTCATCTATTTGCCTGAAATTTTCATGAAGTCATTGTTTTTAAAGGCTAGTAGCATTCCATTGTGTAAATTCACCACATTTTTTGAAGAACTCAAGAAGTTAAACTAAAGAGAAGAATTCTCAACTGAGAAATATTGGATGGCCAAGAAGCACCTAAAGAAATGTTCAGCATCCTTAGTCATCAAGGAAATGCAAATCAAAACAACCCTTAGATTCCACCTCACACCAGACAGAATGGCTACGATCAAAAACTCAGGTGACAGCAGATGCTGGTAAGGATGTGGAAAAAGAGGAACACTCCTCCATTGTTGGTAGGATTGCAAGCTTGTACAACCACTCTG
Organism: Micromys minutus; assembly: GCF_963924665.1. Classification (NCBI taxonomy): domain Eukaryota; kingdom Metazoa; phylum Chordata; class Mammalia; order Rodentia; family Muridae; genus Micromys; species Micromys minutus. Next base: position 188,591,809 of record NC_137969.1, on the reverse strand, counting down.
GAAATCAGTCTAGAGATTCCTAAGAAAATTGGAAATAGTACTTCCTAAGGAATCACCTATACCACTCCTGGGCACATACCCAAAAACTGCTGTAACATACAACCAGGACCCATGCTCTGCTATGTTTATATCAGCCTTATTTATAATAGCCAGAACATGCACACTTTTTAAGTATGAATTTTACTCACATACTAGGAATCTAAAGTGAAAATGATAATCTAACTAATGTGTCATTCAAAATTAGATCTATAGATTGAAACTATCCCATTTACAGAAAAATAAGTTATCTGGAGTTTTCTGTAAGCCATTTTCTCAAAGAAAAAAAAATGATTAAAATCTTTCAAGCAAACAAATATGGCCAAAATATGGACTCTGTCTTAAAGAAAAAAAGAGAGGAAAGGAAAAAGAAAAAGGAAGAAAATCTAAAAAGAATAGAAAAAAAGAAAGGATAATGATATTCTATATCATGAAAATGAATATAATTTGGTAGCAAAGTTTGGTTTGTTAGAGTTATCATTATATTCTCTGATTTTTAGAAATTATCTAATAAATTAAAATATATGTTAAGTGTCTTAAATTTTATATGGCCCATTTAAATTAATAAATAGTAATACATTCTTCAAAGGCACATAAGTATAGCACACAGGCTAAACACATTTTCCTTATAGTTCCATCATGCATGTCAAGAATGAAAACAGCAGAGGAAGGAAAGGGTTGCAGGGTTATAGATTGTGGTGTGTCAGCAAGGAAGCCAAGGCCGGAACTCAATTAGGAACCATGGAGGAATCTGAGCCTTCTCCCTCTATGTTCAGTAATCTTTGTTATTCAAACAGAATGACCTGCCCAGGGTGATCCCTTTCAGTAGATTCTAACTTATCAGTTTGCTACCCTACTCAGTTTTCTTTTCTTCATATTTAGCCCTTTAACTAGAATTTTACTTCTACAAATAATGAAGTACTTAGTCCCTCACCTAACTATGAGAAACAGAAAACATTTCTAGTACAGATTTTTTTTTCACTTTGTTTCAAGTAGGAGCTATGAATCAAATGAGGAGATATGCAAATAAAGAAAAATGTGTTATTGCTAACATATTTACAAGATTGCAGGAAAACTGAAAGTTACCATTGAATGGCGAGCATGCCCAGTATCTACAAAAAAGAAAATACTTATAAAGAAATCCTGGTCTCCGCTAATGAAACTCTCAAAGAGCAGGTGAGTAGTAAGGTTAAAATCAGAAGGGATCTAACAGGTGGTTGTTATCAGAGCAGACAATAGGGAGAGTATGCCATGCTTGGAGAATTTTTTCACTGGAAAGGCAACTAAAAAATTAGCGGCATTTTCTTTGTCTCAGAGAACAACCATAACAACAACCAACTGCAAATATGACATCATGAAGTTTAGATTTTCAAAGTGGTTTTTACTAACAGATATAGAATCTGCAGAGAGAAAGTATCTAAATTACCTCTGAGAACGCTTTTGTATCATTAAGCTCTCAACTCCTCCATGAGCAAATGAAGTGACTTTCATGAAAAAAAAGATGCCATGGCTGACTTAACTCATTTGATGTCAGTATGGGCATATGCATCCATTTTTCTGTGAATGATAACTCATTCTTTTTCATAGTTGATACAATTCGTAGTCTAATTGCAACAGATTTCATTAACTAGGAATCTTTTTATATATACATGTATAATCTTAAAATAGAAATAAAACTATCTAGGGTAACAGAGGACAACTTGGAAGGCAGAGGAATTAGGAATAAAAGACAAAGTGGAAGTGGTATGCTTATATTTTTATATGGATTTGTATAAAATTTTTAATCAATAATTTTAAGAATATCTTTTTTAGGCACTCTCAGAACTCAAATGTTACTTCTTTGGCCACTGACAGATGCCAGTGCAGCAGCAGTGACCCAGACAATTGGTTTATATCACTCTGAGGAGTAGCTAAGCCTCTACTCTGTTGGTTGAATTTTTCTGTTTGTTCTGGCAATCAAATAGGTCTTAATTTTGAGTCATGAATGTAATATAATGAAAGTGCATTAATTTGAATTTCAACCCTTGATATTTTGGCAATTCTGCAAAAGGGTATGTAACACATCTTTTATAGTATAAACATAGGAATGTATTAATTAAATAAATAGCAAATGTACATTGCCATAGGTCATCTTAAGATACGTTTTAGGATGATTTCCAATCAATTTTAAATACCTCATAATTGCATACCACAACAAGAGGAGGCATAGGCTAGTGGAAACGAATATATCTTTACCTTAAAGAATCCTCACATAACCTTATCAAAACAAGTCCAATTCTGAAAACTTAATTTACAACACATACACACACAATTATTGATGGTCTTAAAATTATAAAACACATCTAGATTTTTTTCTTTCTTTTTAAACATTGAAAATAGATTATTTTCTCATATATATCATGATTATAGTTTCCCCTTCCTCTACTCTTTTAAGTTGCTGCTCACTCCCCTCCCCTCTGGATTCACTCTACTTTTGTCTCTGATTAGATAAAAACAGGCCTCTAAGAGATAAAAAATAAACAGGACAACATTAAATATAATCAGATAAAGCAAAATCTTTCACATAAAAGATAAATATGGCAACCCAGCAAAAGACAAAGTTCTTTGAGCAGGCAAAAAAGTCAGAAACCCAATCTTTCTTATAGTCAGGAGTCCCATAAAAATACTAAGATAAAAGCTAAAACATATATGAAGAGGACCATATATACATATCTGTAGGCCCTGTGCTTATTGGTTGAGTCTCTGTGAATGTTTGTGTATCATGCTTAGTTTATTCAGAGGATCATGTTGTCTTGGTATCCTCTAACACATCGGGATATTAAAACCGTTTCATCTCTTCTGCAGTATTCTCTATGGTCTAAGGTAAGATGAAGACCTCCAATTTAGATTCTTTATTTTTTCACATAATGTCTGGCTGTGGGTCATTTTATCTGTTCCTTTCTGCTGCTGAAAGAAGTCTCCCTGATGAAGACTAGATAAAACACTGTTCTGTGAATATAGCAGATTATCATTAAGAATCATTGATATTTTTTAACAGTTATATGTAGCATTACCCTGGGTCTCTGGGCCTTCTGATATCTGTTTTTAAAATTATTATTATTATTATGCAGTTAGTGTCAGATATGGGTTACTTCTGATGGTGTGGGCCTTAAGTCCAATCAGACATTCCTTGGCTTCTCCTAAATGTTCTGTGCTACCTTTGCCCTAGCATATTTGCAGTCAGAGCAAATTGTAGTTGAAAGATTTTTTTGGCTTAGTTGGGTTCTTTTTAAATATCCTGAGAGTACCTTCTTCCATCAGAGAGACTAGAATACAGGGGAGAGGGTATCATGTTGGCAGAAGTTCTACTTTTCCATGTTTAGTGAGTTGGGTGGACATTGTCTTTGGTAATTTTGCCCCACTATCAATTTGTGGAAACCAAGATTTTGTTTTAGATCTAGCCTGAATTGTTACATACAACCCTGTCTGTCTACTAGAAACCTTGCCTGGCTACAAGAAATAGCCAGTTGATGTTAGGTCTCATCCATTACTATAGTCATCATTACGATCACCTTCATAAATTCCAGAAAATTTTCACTGCACAAGATTTCATCATCACCCACCACAATTCTTTCAAATTCAATTGTCTCTTCCTTCATTATCACCCTCTGGCCCATCTCTACCCATCCCTTCTGTACCTGTCCCTACCCACCTCCCAGTCCACCCATAAAATCTCTCCTATTTCCTTTCCCAAGTATGTATGTGTGTCTCCTCTAGAACTCTCACATTTATCCAACCTTTCTTAGATAGATTGTGACTTGCTTACCGTTCAATTAATAACTAATATCCATGTATGCTAAAAACAGACCATATTTGTCCTTCTGGGTCTGTGTTATATATTACCTCACTCAGGATATTTTTTTGTTCCATTCATTTGCCTATAAATTTCATACCATTTTTCATAACAGTTAAGTAATAACCCTTTGTGTAAACATACAACATTTTATTTGTCCATTACTCTTTTGAAGATCATCTAGGTTGAACAAATTTCAGGCCATTATAAATAATGCCACAATGAATGTTGTTGATCAAATGTCTGCGTGGCAGTATGGAGTATCCATCATATATACTAAAAAGTGTTATAACTTGTTCTTGAAGTAGACTGATTCCCAATTTTCTGATGAAATGTCATATTGATTTCCATAGTGGCTGTAGAAGTTTTCTGGCTGGTGTGGTCCATGATTTAGAAGGAGGGGTGTGATGAAGATGTGGGATGAAGGTTAGAAAGAGATAGTTTGTGGTATCCATGGAAGATGTAGACATGGGGGATGAAAGGATATATTAGTAATCCATTGCATCACTATATATGAGACTGAGGGATTGGTACTCGGGAAACAGTGAAAAAGGGTCACAATATGAATGGCTTACCCGTCTTTAGTGTTATTTTCTTTAATCACTTCACATCCTGATCACTGTATGCTGCCTGCCCCCACAGTACTTCCCCTCTCCCATTTCTCTTCTCTTCTTAGACAGTTGAGACCCTCTCCAACAAACCTAGTAGTGGTAAATAACTTTCCACTCACTGGTACAGATGAAAAATTCCTGAATAGAACACCAATATCTTAGCCTCTATTCATCAAAAATTTGTTAATTTGTTAATTTATCAACAATTAATTTATCAACAATTGATAAATAGTACCTCATAAAACTGGAAGTTTCTACAAAGTAAATGACACTGTCATTAGGACAAAACTATCACCTACCCTACAATTGATAGAGGGCTAATGTTGAAAATTTATTCAAGTATTCAAGAAGTTAGACAAAAACAACCCAAATAACCCAAGTAAAGAATGTAGTACAGAGCTAAACAGAGAATTAATAATAGAGGAATCTTTATGGCCAAGAAACCTTTAAAGAAATATTTTAAGTCATTAGTCATCAGGGAAATGTAAATAAAAACTTCTTTGAGATTTTAACTTATACTTGTCAGAATGGGTAAGTTTAAAAAAAAAAACCAAGTAATAGCACATGCTGGAGAGGATGTAGAGCAAGAGGGAGGAATAATCTTCATTGCTGGTGGGAATGAGTGCAAACCTAAACAACTTCATTAGAAATCAATTTCATAGTTCCTCAAGTAATGGTTCTACCTCAGAACCCAGTTACATCACTCCTGGGTATATACCCAAAAGATGCCATACTCTACCACAGGGACACTTGCTCAACTGTTTATGGCAGCTTTATTTGCAACAGACAGAAAGTGGAAACAACTTAGATTGATAAAAATGTGGTTCATCTAAACAATAGAATAGTATTTAGCTATTAAAAATGAAGATATGCATTTTGCAGGCAAATAGATGGAAGCTGAGAATATCATCCTTAGTGAATAAACCCCAATCAAAGCACACGCCTGTTAAGAACTCATAATAAGTAGATACTATACATAAATACAGGATACCCATGCTACACTCCAAAGACCCAAAGAAGCTAAAAGAGAAGGAAGGCTGAAGAGAGGATACTTGAATCTCACTTAGGAGATAGACTAAAATAGGCATAGGACACTAATGGATGGAGGTAACTCTATAGAAGAGGGGACAGAGAGAGGAATGGAGGAGCTTCAATATCAGGGGATGAAGCAGACACCAAGGGAGTGTACAAGCAATAACCAGTATTTGGTTTACTTAAAGGTCTATTATATAAATATTTTTCAACTACTATCCATCTCCAATAGAAAAATTATTTCTCATTTATTATCATCTTCCATTTTAAAAAGATACAGCACGTTGGTGGTTACCTCCTACTAACTCTCATTGTATCTATACCACATTAAAATAAAAGAAAGAAAACAAAATCAACTTTGGAGTCAACCAAGAGAAAGCCTAGTTTTGAACACTTTACTCCGGCTCCCTTTCCTTTGTGTCTTTCTTCCTTTCTATGCTGTATGACTGAATCTATACCTGTCTTCAAGCTGTTGTATGGATATCTCTGTGTTTCTGTCTGTTCTGGGACTCTTTGTAGCAAATACCTTTACTTTTTATTGAGCATCATAGATTGACATGAGGATGAAGTGAAATTCTTTACAGAAATATTGAAAAAAAAATTGAAAAGCATTAAGTCACTGACTCCAAGTGATTATAACTGACCAATAACAATAAATATTACAACAAATATTTCATCAATATCAATAAATGTTGCATTCTCTCTATATGATGGATTTTAGAAGGATACTTTCAGCCTTTATATGTGTTGCCTTCAGTAAATGATTTGCATGCATTGTTCTGAGTTGGGGGCATGGAAAAACACACAATTTCGGCTAACATCTATGTATTAATTTAGGTTGTAAAAGCTGATAGCATAGAAAATTCAAAGCAAGTAAGGTTGTTACATTGTTCTCTCTAAAGCAGGTTAAACCAACAGGATGAGCAGGCAATAAAATCAAAAGATGTCTTAATATTACCAATTGTGATATTAATTCTGACTCTGAGGTCAAACAAAGATCCAGTCTATAAGGATATAAAGAATAATGTTATAATCTTCAATTGTCACTTTTTTTGTGCTCTCTCACTTGTAAGGCTTCTCAAGAGAGAATTATCCGAGCTTTTTGTAACATGCCCTGCTCTTTGTCTCTTTAGCATGTATGTTCCATGATATAATATTTCTCTGTGCTGTTTACCCTTAATAGTATTTTGGTAACATATTGTGAGACACTTTAATATGTCATCTCTAGTTACATGCAGAGTCTGCCCCTAAACTCTGCCCCGTCTCTAGGACATTACGGCAGAGGTAAAACTCTACATCTCCCAAATGCATTAATGAGGCTAATATTTATCTCACCTAACCAACTAGATACATTAACTAAGTGTAAGAGCAGATATTTCATAAACAGTTTGAGAAATAATACTATTTGTGCTTTATTGATATTCTTTTCTTTTTCTTCTGTTCTTTTTTTCTTTCTTTTTTATTTTGTTTTTGTATGTTTGTCTGGCTTGAACACACTTCTTCAGCTTAGATTAGCCTCTGGCTCTTTGTTATCCTCCTGACTCCTAATCTCAGGTACCTTATTTCTGGAATTTCATAAAAATTGTGGATATTTGATGAGGTTCATTTATTCTGGTGATATCTAATTACCTTTTTTTGTTTTTTAACAACTTTACTTAAAAAACAGAGATACATTTTGAGGTTTTTGAAGGTATTTTTGGCATAAAGTAATATGAATATATTTTTGTCAGAACTCGCGTTTTTTTAAAGGTTTGAATGTATGCATTGAAATATTACTAGTTACAATAAGTATAAAGCACATGTAAAACAAAATGTAACATAGAAATAGTCAAAGTGTTCTTGGTGTGTATAAATTAAACATAATGATTTTTAAATACCAAAAATTGTCAGAAGGCTGTAAGTTTAGCTCTTGGGTTATTAATGATTTAAGGTCTAGGTGTACCTCACTCTGAGAGGGTGCTATATACTTTTTTTTCAGGAAGAATGTTTGATGTCTAATATGCAATATATAAAAAGAACTCAAGAAGTTAGAATCCAGAGAATCAAACAATCTTAATAAAAATTGGGGTACATAGCTAAACCAAAAGTTCTCAATTGAGGAATATTGAATGGCTGAGCAGCACCTAAGGAAATGATGGACATCACTAGTCATCAGGGAAATGCAAATCAAAACAACCCTGAGATTCTGCCTCATACCACTCAGAATGGCTAAGATCAAAGATTCAGATGACAGAAGATGCTGGCGAGGATGCAGAAAAAGAGGAACACTCCTCCACTCTTGGTGGGGTTGTAAGCTAGTACATCCACTTTGGAAATCAGTCTGACTGTTCCTCAGAAAATTGGACATAGTTCTACCTGAAGACCCAGCAATTCCACTTCTGAACATATACCCCAAAGATGCTCCAACATACAGTAAAGACACATGCTCCACCATGTTCATAGCAGCCTTATTTATAATATCCAGAAGCTGGAAGGAATCCAGATGTCCTTCAGTAGATGAATGGATACAGAAATCATGGTATACTTACACCATGGAGTACTACTCAGCTATTAAAAACAATGACTTTATTGTAAGGAGCCGCTGGGCCACCCTGCCAAAATGGCGCCGACATCTGGCTTGGTTAGAAATAAACAACCTGACTGTGCATGTACATAACTGCTTCTGGCACCAAACATGCCCGCAAGGCATTATGCTAATAAGGTGATCCCCAATCCGCCAATACTCGGAGGTCAAGTCACATAACCTCACTCCGAGAAGGCTAAAAGAAGGTGCTCTCGGGGTTCTCCGTATCAGCATTGAGGTGTTCCTAAATAAAGGCTGTTGAGAAGAATCTGGAGTGACCTGTCTTCCTTGCTGGTTGAGTTGGGCTTGACACTTTATGAAATTCCTAGGAAAATAGATATAGCTAGAGAATATTATCCTGAGTGAGGTAACCCAGTCACAGAAGAAAAGACATAATATGCAGTCACTGATAATTGGATACTAACCCCAGAAAGCTCTGAACACCCAAGAAACAACTCACAGATCATATGAAGCTCAAAAAAGGAAAGGCCAAAAAGTACAAGCCTCAGTCTTTTTTAGAAAAAAAAAAGCCAATAATTTCTGTGTGATTATGTTTTCAACTAAAATGTCTATGTATTCGGTAATGGGAAAATTACTTTCAATATTCATACCAATCCTTCTTATACCTGTGGCTTACAGGCTTTTTCTATTTGTGAAAATTTTAAGTAAGATATGAAGGGAAGGCAGAAATATCTTATTTTTAAACTTCAGGATATTTATAACTGTAACATCCCAATTAATATTTTATATAAGACAGCAGAATATTTGTCATAGAAGTCAAGTGTCTATCTCATTATTATGAATTTCATTTTACAAACAGAACACATAGAAATGTAAAAGCACTCAAAGCAGACCGAATAATCTGACTAAATGTGTCTCCTCCCATAGAACACACAGATGCATTACACTGTGTTTTTCAGGACACTCCATAGGCCAGTGTCTGGAATAAACACATCTAATCTACCTTCCATATATTCTTTTCATTTCTTTAACTCACATGTGCACATAGATATGTATTTGTGAAGAAAAGTGTGCCAAATGTAATGAGAAATTTTTATTTCATTGTAAAATAAAGAACGTACCTTCTTTTGTTGCTAACATTGCCTGTATTTTTCTAATGTCAAAAGCAGTTATTAGTATTTAAATTCATCTTGAAAAACATGATGGCTATTACATAATCACAGAAGTGTTTTGGGTAATTTTGAGTCTGTAGTGATTAAATAAAAAGTAAGAAATTTTTGTATGCTGAGTTTCTGGTTCCCTAATTGGTTCAGGACTGTGTCATCATAGAAGGCAGGAGCCAGGTGATAGATAATGGTAGGATTTCCAGGACTCAGGAGGAAAAAGTCTTGAGAAAAAGGAAGGGGCCTTTCAGCCAGCTTTTGGAACAAGAAGCAGGAAACAACCATGTAGATGTTAGAGTAGATAGAACCAGCTGCCCCTGCCAACAGAGGAGGCTGGCTGATGTGGACTAGCTGATAAGGTTAGGGCAGGAGATTCTGTGCTCAACTGTGCTGTCTGACAAGTTCTAAATTAATAAAGCTAAGTGTTGCCCCCCAGGGGAGAGCAATGGTGGGCAGAGTTAGAAAGAAGCAAGGTCCTTAGCAAGGTTAAACCAGGTGGGGCTGGGAGCTGGATTGCAGCCACACTGGGAAAGGTGGTAACTGGCCATTGGTGGAGTTAGCTGCAGCAGCCAGAGTGCAAGCAGCAGCACTAGGTCTCAGCTCCCTGGCAAGCCATGAGAACAACTGAGAACAGCCATTGTCTGAGCCAAGGTGTGGCCATAGTCCTGGACAAAGGGAAAAAATGTGTTTTCAGAGCACATGCCAAGGTGAGGGCAAAGGCAGAAGCATTTTTTTTTTTTTAAATTACATGCAACAGTCCTTTCTCCCTAGTCTCAAGATTGCTTAGGGTGCTGTTTCCATGAACTGAACATATTTTTAAATCACACAAAGACAAGAACATTACCTGAGTGAATTTTTTTAAATGTAAATAGTTAACTTTTATTTTGGGAATATGACAAAGTAAAGTCTTTGTAAATATTTGGGGTTTTATTAGTTATTTTGTTAATTTATATTTCAAAAGTTACCTCCCTTCCCAGTTTCCCCTTCCCAAATCTCACATTCCACCCATCCCTACTCCCTGGCTCCATGAGGGTGAACCTTACCCACCCACAAATTCCAGCCACACGGCCCTAGTCTCCTACGCTGGGGCATCAAGCCTTTACAGTACCAAGGGCTTCCCTTCCCATGATGTCAGACAAGGCCATCCTCTGCTACATATGCAGCTGGAGCCATTGGTTGCTCTATGTGAACTCTTTGGTTGGTTGTTTAGTCCCTGAGAGCTCTGGGGCAGGAGGGAGGGACAGGGCTCTGGTTGTTTGATATTATTGTTCTTCCTATGGGGTTGCAAACTCATTCAGCACCTTCAGTCCTTCCCCAAACTTCCAGATTGGGGTCCCAGTGCTATGTATGATGGTTGCTTGTAAGCACCACATCTGTATTACTAAGGCTCTGACAGAACCTCTCAGGAAACAACCATATCATCCTCCTGTCAAAAAGCCCTTGCTGTCATCCTCAATAGTATCTGGGTGTATTGTTTGTATATGGGATGGATGTCAACTTGGGCAGTCTCTGCATGGCCTTTCCTTCTGTCTCTGATCTACTCTTTGTCCCTGTATTTCCTTTAGACAGAAGCAATTCTGGGTTAAAATTTGTGAAGGGTGGGTGGCCCCATCCCTCAACCTGGGGCCATACTTAACCTTTGGAATGAGCTCTACAGGATTTCTCTCCCCTTCAGTTGATATTTCAACTAATTCCATCTCTATTGGGTTCTGGGAACCTCTTGCTTTTCAGGTATTTGGGACTTTCTGGTCTCTATTCTCAGTTCCCCATCCTTCATTGCTACACACTTTTCTCAATTTCCTCACCTCTGTACATCTTGCCTGTCTGCTCCCACTCTAATCCTGCCCTCCTTTTTCCTCTTCTTCTCTTCTTTTCCTTCCAAGTTCCTCTCAACTTCGACCCCCATAATTATTTTCTTCTCCCTTCTATGTAGGACTGAGGCTCACAACAGTTTGTCTTCCTTTTTTCTTCACCTTCATATGGTCTGTAAGGTGTATCATGGCTATTATTAGCTTTTTGCTTAATATCCACATGTCAGTGAGTACATAGTATATATGTTCTTTTGTGAGTGGCTTACCTCAGCATTATATTTCCTTGTTCCATCAATTTGCCTGTTATTGCTTTTAATAACTTTTTAATGGTTGAATACTATTTCATTATGTAAATGTGCCACATTTTCTGGATCCATTCCTGTGTTCAGGAACATATGGGATGTTTCCAAGTTTTGGCCATTATAAATAATGCTGCTATGTACATAGTGGAGCATGTGTCTTTTTTATATTTTGGAGCATCTTTTGGGTATATGCTCAGGAGTGTTATAGCTAGGTCCTCTGGTAGTATGTCCAATTTTCTGAGGAACCTCTAGTCTGATTTTCAGAATGCTTGTATAAGCTTGCAAACCTATCAACAATGGAGGAGTATGTCCCTTTCTCCACATCCTCACCAGCATCAGTTCTTACCTGAGTTATTTATTTTAGCCATTCTGCTAGTGTGACATGGAATCTCAGGGTTGTTTGTTTTGCATTTTTTCTTATGACTAAGTATGTTGAGCATTTCTTTAGGTGCTTCTCAGCAATTTGAGATTCCTTAGTTGAGAATTTTTTAGGTGTTTGGTGGCCAATCAGTATTCCTTAGTTTAGAATTCTTTATCCATCTCTGTGCCCCATTTTTCATCAAGTTATTTGGTTGACTAGAGTCTAACTTCTTGAGTTCTCTGTATATATTGGGTATTACCTCTCTATTGGATGTAGAATTGGTAAAGATCTTTTCCCAATATGTATGTTTGCCATTTTGTCTTATTGGCAGTGTCCTTTGCTCTACAGAAGCTTTATAATTTTATGAGGTCCCATCTGTCAATTGTCGATCTTAAAGCATTTGTTGTTGGTATTCTCTTCAAGACATCTTCCCCTGTGCTCAAGTATTTGAAGCTCTTCCCCACTTTCTTATCTAATGAAGTATAGTACTTAAGAACAAAAGAAAATAGCCATGAGCTACAGATATTATTCCAGCCCTTTGAAAACCTCATAGAAATTAAGAACACCCTGTCACTTAGTGAGTCAGTGATTTTTTTTTTAAATGAGCTATGCTTACATACCTGTATGTCAAGATTAAAGATACACAAACACACTATTTCTTTGTCTCACCGGTCCATTTCTAACCTGCGGGAGGCATATTTATGATCTACTTTCACAACATTCTATTTAAGTGCTTACTGATTTATTGACTGCTGCATCTCCTCCTTGCCGTAATGTTGACAATTGTGTGGTGCCAGCAAAAATCACAGCAGATGAGTAGGCTGGACTTTAATTTTCTGGTGATTAACTTTTCTCTGTGCAATTTGCATGATGTAGATTGTTTTCACTGGTCAGAGAATTTTAGGCTGTTAAAGTTGTCAGTTTTGTTTAGCTTTTACCTAGTCTATTTTATTTTTGTTTTTTTGCAACACAACCAATGGATTATTATCATTAATAATAGAAGCAACATATGGAGGGCTTGGAAATGAAAGTCCTCCAGACAGTACGGCTTCATATAAGGTCACCTACATTGTTGTATCTGACTCTCCTCAATCTGCTTTACACATAGGATCATGGATGCAAGTTTTGCTTTTTCTTTTCTTTTCTTTTCTTTTTTTTTTTTTTTTTTTTTTTTTTTTTTTTTTTTTTTTTTTTTTTTTACTGGATTTTGCTTTTGTGCAGTAGATTGGACAAAGGCTAGAATGACAATTCACATCTCAGGTGAATTTCACAGCACAGACTCCAGCCCTCCTTGGCTATTGCATTCCTATACTCTGTGGATCTAGACACTCAGCGTGGGTCAGAACACTGAGCCCCTTTAGTCATGTGAACAAATGTGATTCATAGTTCTTTTGTTCATGCTATTTGACTTCTTTTCCGCTCATGCTTTGTCATTCCATCTTTACTTTATGTTCTTCCTTTTCAGTAAGCGGTGGCTTTGCTATCACAGTTCAGATGAGACTTTTGACCTCCAGCAGTTGCACTGAAATCTTGATTCCCAGTTTGGTAATGTCAGCAGGTGTTGTAGTGATTTAGCCTTTAAATGATGGCTAGGGGAACGTAAGTCATTTAGCACACTGCTGTGGGGGAAAAAAAGAGGGTTTTCTTGAGACTGAAGCTAGGGCTTAAGGTAGTTAATTTTAACTATAAACTTGAGAATACTGAGATACATTTAGGATATTACTAATGTACACCCATGGGTGTGTAGAGAGGACATTGACATAGGTGATGGCTCTAATGAGCACATTAATATTCTTGATAAATGAGAGTTTCAGTAATGCATTGGGAGGTAGTGAGACTATTACAGTAGAGACGCTTCAGTTACTGGACTAACTCAGGGGAGTTGTATCTTGTCCTGACTTGTTTTTGTTATGGTCCCTTTCTGTTTTGTGGCTGGTATATTAAGAATTATTTTTCTTTACCAGAAGCTTCTAACCATTATGCCCATAAAACACTGAAAATACAAATTATAGGAAATTTTACCCTTTAGTAGTTTATGTCATGTATTACAGTAACTTAAATTTTCTGATGAGAAGGTTATTTGAAAAGAGCAAACCTGAAGTTCACTCATCTAGGGTACCTATCCTGCCTCATGATCTCTCTCTTATACAAATTCAAGGTTTTGGGCTGCCTTCAACAATCTCTGATGCTACGCCATAGTGAAAAAAAGTCTATAACTTTGTACCTCTAGCCCTCTGAAATAAAAAAAAATAAAATTAAAAGTCAAGCAAACAAATATCCTAAACCTACTCTTTATTGTATAAAATATGTAGACTTATAATTTCCTAATAGTACTAGAAAACAGAATCCATATAGCATACAAACTGATTTTAACTGCTATAAATTTGTTTTGGTTCCTAAACAACTAAGGCTCTGTTTCAAATATAATTATAAAGATACCTTTCTTAATTTTAATCTGTAAGTTTAAGTTTGTGTCAAATTAAAATTATAATATTTTTGCCTGATTAGTGTTAATAACATATTCATTTCTGTGGTACAACAAACACCTACATTAATATTTAGAGGAATAGATTTAAATTGTGCTTTTTTTCCCTCAGAGCAATACTTCCCTCTTTTTTGGGTAGGGAATAAATTGCTCAGAAATCAGGAACAAGAAAATGTTTCTCTTTCTGTCTCTCCTTGGAATTTCTGTCTGTCATGGAATTCTAAGACAGCATAATATTGAAATTGTTTGTGAAATGTAGATAGTAAAACTGAATGATGCTCATCAGCCGGTAAAGAAAAACCCTAGTCTAAAAAATAATGACCGAAAAATTTGCTTTCAGCATCCCTTGAATTCTTATTCCCTCCCATTTCACATATTTTTATTTAAAAATTGTTCCAAGAAAAAAATGATATAAAAGCATGAACATAATAGAAATAATATAAACAGAACACTTTTGTTTTGATTTTTTGAGCAATGAGAGTGTGGGAGAATATACACGAGTCAGGAGCTGAAGGAGATTCTGGGAGTGATTTAAAGAAAGGAAAAAATACAATGAAATATAGTGTATAAGAAACATTTAACAAAGCCCTTAAAATGGTTCCTAGATAACTTTTCAGTCCCACTGTTAATAAAGTTGTTATTTTAATAATATCCTGCTTTATCAAATATATGTTAATCCTATATTAATCACTAAATACAGTAATCAATTTGTTAACTTTTTAAAATAATGATTTTATTAATTGATAATTTTATACAATATATTTTGATCTCATCAATGCCCTTTTCTCCAACTCATCTATGATCTTTCCCCACTTCAGTACCAATTCAGTTTCATGGCTTCTCTCCCGCCCCTTCCTGCTTTGGAAATTTGTCACTTCTAGCTTTTAGTTGTTCATCTACTCCTGGGTATTGCACCTTGCTGATGTTTTTCAGGTTTCATATGATGAAAAAAAGTTGATTTACCTTCCAATATAGCAATCAAATGTCAATAACTGTTGACCTTGGATTGGGAACATCCAGGCCACCTTACCTTGCCACTTTTAGATTCTCTAGGTAATTATTAGCTGCTAGGAGAAGGAAAACTGCTTTTCCGAGAGAACTTACTTGTTGACTGTTCAATATAGAGTTATCAGCATTAGTGCCAAATACACATATTCAACAAAACTGTACTAAGAATGTTCCATGGTAGAGCAATTGTGCAGGGGTAGAGAAAGGAAATGGGTCATGAAATGACATAATTCCATTTCTACTAAAAAAATGTAGAAGGAATTGTTAATTTTTCACTGAAATAGAGAAATTACACCTGCTGTTTTATACACATGTTGTCTAGACATATTATACAGGTTTTCATGTGTTTATATTTCATTATCATCAGTTTACTTGTTATTCCTCAAGATATTTTTATTTGTTTAAACACTTAATGTATTTTAAATGAATTATCTTTTTATTTTGTTGTCATTTAATCCAGCATCTTATTATGTTTTCTATTTTGTTTGAATTTTTTTATGTATATGATTTTATTTAAATCAAGTGTCCAAACATGTGTGAGCTTATTTCTGGCTCATTATTTCAATTTCATTGATCAGCCTGTTTGTTTCTGTACAAATACCATGCAGTTTTTATTACTGTCTCTCTGCAGTACAACTTGAATTCAGGGATGATGATACCACCAGAAGTTCTATATTTATTACTGTGAACAATACTCAAGTCCAAGTTGATCAACCTTAACATAAAATTAGATACACTGAATATACTGAAAGAGAAAATGGGGAAGAGCCTTGAGTGCATTGGTAAATGAGACAATTTTCTAACAGAACACACCAAGAGTAAGTACAAAGATGAACAATTAATAAATAAAACTTCATGAAACTAAAAATCTTCTGTAAGACAAAGGATACCGTCGACAGGGCAAAACAGTAGACAGCAGGATGAGAAAAGATCTTTCCCAACCCTACATCTGACAGAGAGCTAATATGAAAAATATCCGAAGAACTCCAGAAATTCGACATCAACAAACTGAATAGCCTAAGTAAAAATTGGGATACAGGGCTAAATTCTCAAAAGAGTAACCTCAAATCACCAAGAAGTACATTTTCCCCAAGAAACACTTAAAGAAATGTTCAGCATCCTTAGTTAGTAAGGAACTGAAAGTTAAAACACCCATCAGAGTGACTAAGACCAAAAATTCAAGCAGCAACACATGTTGGCAAGGACGTGGAGCAAGAAGAACACTTCTTCATTGCTTGTGGAAGTGCTAACCTGTACAAAAACTCCCGAAGTCAATGTGGTAGTTTCTCAGAAAATTGGGAATAGTTTTGTCTAAAAGCCCAGCTATATAACTCCTAGATATATAACCAACATATGTTTCACATTCTACAAGGACATGTGCACAGTTGTATTCATAGAAGCGTTATTTGTAATAGCCAGAAACTAAAAACAACCTAGATGTCCATCAACTAAAGAATGGATAAAAAAAAATGGTTTATTTACACAACAGAAAATACTCAGCTATTAAAAACAAGGACATCATGAAATTTCTAGGCAAATGGATGGAACTGGAAAACAGCATCCTAAGTGAGGTAATCCAGACCTGAAAGGACATATATGATATGTACTCAATTATAAGTTAATATTAGCCCTAATGTACAGTTACCCATGCAACCCTCTGCAGACTCAAAAAGGATAAATAAAGGAGGCATGAGAGAGGATTCTTAAATCATAACTGGAACATGAAATAAAATAGTCATTAAAGGTAGAAGCGGGGAGGAAATTGGATGGTAGGGGGGGCAGGGAAGGGAAGGGGGAGGTCAGGTGTAGGAAGAGCTGGGGGGAAAGAGTCCAGAGAATGAAGGATGGATGAAAATCATTGGCTGGCATGTAGGCAGTTGGGAGCATTGGACGATGTCAGGAAACTTGATAAGGTTGAGCAGAATCAGAAACCCTGACACACAGACAGCCACTTCGACACGCAGGCACCCACTTCGGTCACATAGCCCAGAAAGGAGTTCTCCATACTAATGAAGTGACTAGAGGTCTTGAGTGTTTAACCAATAAGTTTGCCTTTCTGCACATTCCTTCCTGCAAAAGGGATTAATCTCTGTCTAGCCCGGGGAGGTGATATGTACGCATTTTCGACCATGAAAAAAATCGGTAATCAGTTCGGAACCAAGGACTGTCTCTTTCATCAAGAACCGGTA
The DNA here is from genome assembly GCF_963924665.1 of Micromys minutus. Taxonomy (NCBI): domain Eukaryota; kingdom Metazoa; phylum Chordata; class Mammalia; order Rodentia; family Muridae; genus Micromys; species Micromys minutus. Next base: position 188,574,455 of record NC_137969.1, on the reverse strand, counting down.
TGGGGAGCATAGAGAAGGTCTTCATCTACGGAGTCTCGAGCTGGAGCTGGAGCCAGAGTTCCCTGCGCCCCCACTGCCGCGTGCAGCACCCCTAGCAGTCCCCCGACACGCCTCCCTCTCCTCACCCCTCAACCATCAGGCCTCTTCCATCTCCAATTGTCCTCAACCCAGCAGTGCCTAGATGTCCAGAAGTTTGACACTCCCCTACCCTAGACTCCCCATTGCAAGGCTGACCATCCCCAACCCTCTGATCCCGACTCCTCCATAAGGTTCCCAGACTACTAGATACTCAGGAGTTGGGAAACCCAGTTTCAGACTTACACATCTTAGGCTGCATTTTCCCACCCCATGAGCAGTTTATCAGAGCTTTGCTACAGCCCAGCATCCAATAATGGAACAAGGTAAATGCAGTCTAGCATCTCCCTTTGTCAGCTCAGCAGCATTCCCTGTTGAGGCAGAATGTAAAACCACAAGGGAGAAAGGTTCTCTATGCCATACTAGAGACCTGGGATGTGGGAGTTTCAGGGAGTCGGTGAGGGCAAATTGAACAAAAAATGCTACATACATTTCTAGCAATGGGAGATATGGAACCTGAAGTGACCACCTACTATAGGCAGACAGGACTTCCAAAGGAGAGATAGGACACCAATCCACCCACAGACTTATGACATAAAACTTGTCCTGTCTCCAAGAACTTCAGAAACAAAAATGGAACAGAGATTGAGGGAATGGCCAACCAATGACTGCCCTTTCTGAGATCTACCCCATAGGCAAGAACCAATCTCTGACACTATTAATGATACTCTGTTATGCTTGAAGACAGAAGCCTAGGATAACTGTCCTCTTGAGAGGCTGTGCCCAGCAAGTGACTGGAAGAGATAGAGAGAGCCACATTCAAACAGACAGAGCACAGGCAGTATTATAGAATAGCTGGGGGGAAAACTGAGAAGCCCAGATGCCCTAAATATTCCACAAGAAGATCAATAGAGTAAACTAACCTGGACCCTTGGGAGCTCCCAGAGACTGAACCACCAATCAAAAAGCATACATAGGCTAGAAAAATGCCCCATGCACATATGTAGCAGATGGGCAGGTTGGTCTTCATGCAAGTTCCCCAAAAGTTAGAGCAGGGCTTGATCCTGACTCTATTGCCTTCCTGTGGATCCTCTTCATTCCCTTAACTGGGCTATCTTATTTGGCCTCGGTATAAGAGGATCTGACTTGTCCTGCAGTGATTTGATTATCAGAGTGGGTTGGTACCTTGTGGTGGTCCTCTATTACTAGCAGAAATTAACTTTAACAAAAGTATTATATAATCTCATGTAGTCATTAATTATTAAAGGCTTTTTGATTTTTTACAGGGTATAGAATTCTCCCATACTCAATAAAAACTTTGATGATTTAAAGATTCTTTTATTCATGTATATTGTTTTGTGGACTTAACTAGTCATCCAATGTCTGGTTTTCACAATTTGATTTAAAAATTGACAGAAGGCTGTTGAGACAATAATTAATTATATGGCTTTGTATTCTCTATCTTGTGAATTGATTTGTGAACAATATGATTTTGGAAAAAAATAAGACAATATTTCATTTAAAAGTAGTGTTCAATTGCCCTAAAGAATAGTTTTTTTTTCTACTGTCTATCCTGTGGAGATATTAAATACACTGAATAGAAATTGGTTTCCATTTGAAGAATTATTTTAGTCTCATTCTATATGCTATACTGGAGAATTGACAAATAAATCAAGAGTTTGTTTATACTTTCATGATGGATTTTACATATTTGTTTTACAGAATTTATTACCAAGCCAACTGAGGCTGTATTACATACATTACTGTGGCTGGAGAAAAAGAAGATGGCCACAGAGCTGCTCTAACAGGTACACACTCTGTACTGGCTGCTTTGATGGAAAAGTAAATGAATACATAAACAAACACACTTCCCCTAGGAAAATACCAATCAAACAGAATTTTCAGTGCTAAACTAATTCACACAAACACTCTGAAGTTTGGCATAGTAAGGTTTGCCACATATATCATTCACAGAAGCTAGGAAGTGGAACATCATCATTTGCTGCATAATAGTTTACATTGTAACAAAACAAATATGCACACCTCTCTCTCACACACACACACAGTTTTTCTTTACTCTATTTTTTTTGTTCTATTGAGACTAATGGATGCAATGGATTGTATAATACTTTTGAACATGATGAGTAAGGGGCTGTCCCTTACTTGCAAACACCTTAACACTTTCACAAGCATATTCAGAAGCAATGTTTGATCAGCTCTCTCTACATCATGCCCAGTAAAACTGACACATTAAATTAAGCATCAGATACCTCTCAAGATGCTGAATTCTTTTCCTAGTAGCACATACATTATACAATTCAATAACATTGAAAATTAAATATATATTTATATTCAATATGCTCAGACTAATAGATAGCTTTCAAATAGAAAATGGATACAATTCTATGAAATAAGAAGGAAATGTGTCTAGGGAATTATATTTTACCCTCTCCTCATAATATTCTTGAAATGTGTTTTATGGCACATCTATATAATTATACTTCACAGCCATTTCATTTTTGGCTGGTGTTCAGGTAATAAAGACTTTTGCTGTTTATGGGTCCAGGGACTCATTTTCAAAATAGAATCGACTCTTTCAAAAGAAAAGTTCCTCAAAATAAAAGAGTAAAATGTGTAGAAATTTGGAACACAGGAAACAAATATATACAGGCAAATTTCATTTACAAAGCTCCACATTTTATTATCAAGGATACTTTCTTTCCTAAAAAAGGAAATAATTTACAGTTCTCAATTTGATCCAGTGTACCAAGTAGCCAAGTGTCCCAGACAATAGTCCACTGTATAAACAGAAGTGCACAGTAATTATTCTTGAAAGTTGTAAAGGCATCATAACAAAGCAAAATTCATTATGTTTTTCACAGTCTCAATAGTGTTAATACATTTCATTGGGCTTAAACCATAAGTCCACTTCTGCAGGGTCAACATCTTTATGCTTAACTAAATGATTCAGGGCCTAAAACAGCTTGAATTTAATTAAGCAGCATTTTATAATTGTGCAATCTAGCAGTGATGCTTTAAATTTTTTTTTGAACTAAAAGTTGGTTTTCACATGCTTAAGGATCTATTATAGAACAAATCAAATAGACAAGACATGGAGGGACACTGGAAATTATCTTCCACAGCTTTCCCATCTTGTTTTTTGTGGTTGCATGTCTGAATCAAGCTTAGAGTCTGCCAATTTCATCAGCATTACTAGCCAGGTTACTCTGAGGAACCTAAAGTCTTCAGCTTCCAAGTTTAAAATGACAAGTGGAAAATGATGCTCACCCATAATTACCACGAGATTCTTGGATATGAAAGATAGTTGTCACATGAGCATGGCACGTGCCCCAATTGCTGAGCCACCTTCACCTTCTTCCATCTGCATTCTCCTTTCATGTTGTTTAAGAATATAAATTTACAGACATATTTATGCAATTAAACAATAACATTGCATTTTATATTTCTTTCTTAAAATTATTTCAGCAACTTTTATGGTTTCAAGTCTTCAACATAGTGAGTCTACTATAAATAAACAAAAACAAATGCCACTAAATATATTATCTCAACATGGAAGAAATTACTTGAGACATTCTGTACTATAGCATACAAAATAAATATCTCTCCACTCTCCAGCAGGGATGAAGTCTGGGCCAATAAGCATTAAATTATTTAGAGATATCTGATAATATTTTCCAGTAAGATTTGTTATGGTATCTTTATCACATATCATCATATGCAGCACAGAAATAAAATGAACTGATTTTTTAAAAGTCAAACATACTGACATATTGTCACCATCATTTGCCTAATGATATTTACAAGACTTAAATCCTCTAGTGGAAAATCTTTCTGGGTTTTCCTTGCCAAGAAGCAGTTTATTTCTATCCTCTACTTCCAATTATGCTTATTATTTTTACAGATTTTCTCCTCCATTAGTCTCAGAGAGATTTCAAAGAGCAGGACGCACACTTTCGGAGAGAAAATTCTCTTTAGTGACGTTGCATCAAATTTAGAAATGTTATTTACAATGAATGACATTATGGAGGTTGTTTTTTCATTAAAAAGAAGTCAAGATATAAGCTTGCATTACTGAATTAAATTCAACAGTCACCGTTACTTAGTGAAACTGATAACTCTCTCTTAAAATGGGCCATTAAATGTGTTAGCCAGCCATGTTATACATGAGGGTCTCTGTAATTTTTTTCTGTGAAGTTGTTCTACTTCACCTTTTAAAAACTGTGTGAGTAAAAGATGAACACCAAAGGCATTATTATAAATTGTAATCTGAGCTTTGCTGGCCTGAGGCAACCTAGGCGATTTCACTTTTAGTTTTATGCCATCCCACAAAGGTGGAAATAATCAGTTTCTATAGTTATGGTGAAATTTAGTTAAAATTTATGTAGAGTTTCATGTCCAAGTCTAGAAAATGATGCATGGGTGTCATACTCATGTTTGCTCATATTACTGAATCTTTGTAAATAAGAAAAGATACATAAGGCCTTCTATTTCATACAAAAATAATAATGTTAATCTTGAAATTAGAAAGCCTACGGTTGGGCCTTCACAGTCTTGTACAACCATGACACCTCTCTGAGGAAGATAGGAAACCTACTAAGAATTCTGATTTTTTTTTTTCTGTCAAGCTAATCAGCAAGTATTAACTAAAAATAGCATTGATTTTGTTTTACTTTTGGAAATTCCAAATGTGGATAACTATTTAATTATTAAAATAAAATAGAGAGAATAGGGTGCTAAAATAATGGGAGTAAGTTGCTTCCAAAAGAGAGGAAACAAAGGGTAAAGGAGCAGAGGATAATAAAGTGAGTGGTGTGGGCAAGTATGCTATGGGAATGCTAATGAGAATCCATTCCATAATCAATAATTTGATTTATAAGAAAATAAGAGAAATAAGTATGTATGTGGCCAGTGTCAGGAACCACAGAAATTGCCTTTATCCCTTGTAGCCTGAAGAGCTGTATGGAATCTAATAGTATCAACTCTAACTAGAGGCTTATTTGGGTATTCAGAATCTCTGAATGTTAAGAATGCCCACTTCATTAATATATACTTTAATTATATCAAACAAGGTTTCTGTATCTAGAATGATCTAGAAAAGCTTGTACCTAATATAAGCTTAATATAAGCAATTATATGAAAGGGGAAAGAAAGAGGCCCGACAGAAGGAGTTTTTTTCTTCTGTCTATAGAACCTGTTATTATATACTTTTTAAACACAGGTCTTTACTGACCTCTGTGTTTAGTGAACGTTGTATTTGTGTATATTTGTACACATGTGTGTAGGACAGATACTGAGGTTTGTTTTCTTTCTCTAGTGTTCTCCATTTCTTTTAAAAATATGGTCTGTTTTACTCAACAGAGCTCATTATTTTAGTTGAGCAAACTATCCAGAGAGCTACATGGATTCTCCTGTCTCTCTTCCTGAATTTTGGGGTTATGGGACCTCACCAATACACTGTCCACATATGTACTAAATATCCACACTCAGTTTCTTGTGTTTGCACAAGCATGTTATCTATGGGCTATCTCATAAATTCTCAGTTTTTTGGTGGATAAGAACCTCAAATAATGCCTATGATCTGTGCTGGTAACAAGAAAATTAAAAGCTTAAAATCGTTCTTGACTGCATCTGGAGTTGAAGACCGGCTTGACTGCATGAGTTTCTATATCAAACAAAAAAGTAAGAACTTCTTATACAATATCTATGCCTGTGCATTTTTAATATTTTTAATTTTAATTTTCTATTTTTAATATGTCTATGCAGAAAGAGGAATGACCTCTATAATACTACCTTTATTGACCTTTAACTATCTAAAAAGTTCTTTAAGTGTCCAGAAGCAAATTAGAAGACCCAGAGCAGACAGGTCCTATTTTTGATCACAGGAAGCTTACCAAGAAAATCCCTTGGCCTCAAAATTCCCCAAGATTACATTTTAACAAATGTATATGTATTATATTCCTCTATTTATGCCCCCTGTCCAGAAACTGATTAAATCAATTGGTCAATATAAATTCACTCTTTGTTGTCGATGTGAAACTCACTTCATCATTCACATTGTTAGGTTTAGTAAAGCATTTGTCCCTGAGACCTTAGCATGGCTTATATGAGTAAAACCTGTTATACTTGTTTGATTTTAGGACTTTGGTCTTATTTAGGAAGCTACATCATTCTCTGGGTTTTACACTGTTCCCCTCCCCCTTCAAGAATTTATAAAACACAGTCATATCTCAAAAATTTCTCAAGGGTATTTAATAGCTCTCAAGCCTAGATATGTATTAGAATTACTTAAAGGATTTCAAATATACTCCTACTGGGCATCAAGCCCAATTCTTCTGATTTATTTGGTTTAAGTACTGGCAATGGGCAGCCATCAATTTTAAACATCCTATAGGTCACCTAGTTTATGTTCTGGCTACAACACACAAATGGTGATCAAAACATGAATTTTTTTATTAAGCATATTCAGGTCACCATGGGTTCTCTACCATCCTAGATAACAGCACACAGTACCTGAAAGCCCATTTATGATGTCATTAAGTGTATATTTTTCATCCTGTTACAAGGCAAATTGTGTCCATAATTTGAAAGCACATGATGAAATAATGTCTAATTCAAATCAAAAAAACAGTTCCCCAGTATGTCCCTTAATGCCTTACCTTTGAACTAATTCTCCTTAGCCTCTTTCCTTTTTTCATTACTGTTACTGTAGTTTATACTGGAGCAATGAAGTAGAGCAAAAACAGTGGAGCTAAACAAACAGTGGAACTAAACAAACCTGGAGTCTTTAGCAGGGAAATCTTATAAATCAACTCATTTAACTGCTGAACTATACAATGATTGACAGTCGGGAACATAAGATTGCCATCCGAGTTGTTAGGGGACTTCCTGGATATCCACACAACTTTCAAACTCCTGGAATTGAGGCTACTGGCTTACACAATAATGATGGGCATGCCTTAGAGAGGCAAAGGCCTGAGGACTGTGGGTGCTTCAGGGGGTTTTCTGAGGGGAAACTGGGAAAGGGGATAACTTTGAAAATGTAAATAAATAAAATAGCCAATAAAAAAATAATGGTGATAGATCTTTTTCAAGCATTGCTACCCTCAAAGGAACTTACAGATCTAGATTGTTATTAGAGTTACATTAAGATGCCTTTTTAGTGGCTTTGATGTACAAAACCTTGGAGTAAAATTTAGCGGTAAGAAATGAACACTTTGATAATAGAGTGAGGAAAGAGAAACAATGGTAAACAATGGTAGAGGAAAAAGAAACAACCCATCTAGTCCTAGTTGATGGATCTTCCTTTGTAACACAGGCCTGGTGGTAAAGCAGGTCTAATAATGATTAATTTCTTGTACCATTTTCTGCCTTCTCCTTCCCGATATGATTAAATAAAGTATTATTAATGAGTAAATGAACACCCTGATGATTTAAAACTGTTTTTAAATAGAAGTTTGCATTTGTGATTCTTCTAAAATTTTTATAAGATTACTCTTCAAGATACACAATAACATGAATGATACTTTCTTTGTAACTGTAAATTGCAGCCTGGTAGTAAGAGATACTAGCTAAAAAACAAAATAAAGCAAAAAAAAAAAAAAAAAAAAACGCCTTGCTTGCTTATACTTTGTTAATGTATAAAAGTTGCAAAAGTTGCTTAAATAGGATTGTATGGGGTTTCTTGGGAATAATTTGTCTTTTATGTATATTACATGAAATGTTTAGTGAAAGTCATGTAAAGGTATTAGTGAACATGATGAGTTTTGCTCATTATTATTCACTTAAAGAAAATTAGAGTGTAACCACATTAAAAGTGTTACAATTTTTGAAAAATTTCGGTTGTTTATATAAGCCATGAAAAAAGAAAATTAAAGTTGGTTAGATCTTGTTGAAAATTAGCTTCATCCACCAAGTGTGATTGCGTGTGTGTGTGTGTGTGTGTGTATGTGTGTGTTTGTGTGTGTGTGTTTTCCCTCTTTTTTTGCTGGCCCTAGGAAAGTAAGTTTTGTTCCTTGATCATTTTTGCTAATCTCGACCAATTAAATTTCACTCCCTCAGAGAAAAAGATTCCTGAGTGATCAATTGTTGACTCCATGACTCTCCTCAGTTTACCTGACACGTCGATGCTGGCTTCCATATCGGGTCATTTTCACAGTTATACCATATATATACTTTACAGCTTGACTATTATCAGCACTATTAGATTAGGTGTACCTTGGCTAACAGTTAAAAGCCATGTATAACTCATTAAAGATATGAATAAAGTGCAGGTATACTGGAGGTTGAATCCAATTGGCTCCTATTTTCACATCCATTTTAAAAAAAGTTTTGCTGGTCTACTAAAGAGGTAGATAAGTAAGCTTATTTAGTTTTAATATTTTCACATGATGATTCAGCCTACAGATATTTTAGAAGTGCTGTACTATTCATTATTTTTTAATTTGTGAGCAAACAAAAGATCTTTATAGCATGGTTGTGGGTTTATAAATAAACTGAGTTTAGAATTTACAGGACATTAAAATTTACATGTCTTGGTTTTCTGCCTTTCATAGATCCTCTATAAAATTCATAAAATGACACATGGGAATTTGAACATTTAAATTCATACAGTGAAATCAGGCTTTTTAAGATATGATGGATTTTAAGGTGCAAAAGATCACTAATGCACAAGAATTTAAATATCTCACTTGAATATAATGATACTCTAATTGAAGATTTTAAATTTCCTGTGCTTTTAATGTTAATAGTTTTCAAACATCTAATAGGTAGCACAATTCATGTTGAGTACTTGGCACAATTATTTAAATAATCTGAAGCTCTGTTATGCATCTGTTTTTCTCCTTGACTTCAGAGGAAGCAAAAGTATTAATGTTATTTTTGTATCTATTTTCCTAGTTACAAATATTGTTCTAGAGCAAACACAATATGAATTAGGATGAAAGTCAAATTGTCAAGAAAATCTACTTACCCCCTGGCCCTTTCTCCCTGGCTCGCCCCACACGTGACTCCTCTTGCTCTGTTTGCTCTCCCATCAAATTCCCTCTCCCCATTCACCTCAGATGACTATTGTATTTCTTCTTCTTAATAAGATTAAAGCACCTTTTCCTAGGCTGTCCTTGTTGGGGGTCTCTGGATTTTAGTGTGGGGTACACTGTAATTCAAGGCTAAAATCCACTTTTAAGTGAGTATACACCCTTAAAAGTCTGGGTTACCTCATTAAGGAAATTGTCTACTGGTAGAGGTCGGGGGATCTCTAGGACATGCCAGTGACTTGGAATGGGGGAGGCTCCAGGAAGTCAATGAAGATATTTCTATCTGAGACTTCTAGCAGTGTGGGATATGGAGCCAGAAGTGACCACCTCTAGTACACAAGCAGTACTCCAAGGGAATAGATAAGGACACCAATCCTCTCAAAAATCCTTCAAACCAACACAGTAGTTCATGCCTATAAGAAGTTCAGAGAAAAAGATGGAACAGAGTCTGAAGAAATGACCAATCAATGAATTTAGCAAAATTGAGACCCATCGCATAGGGAATATCCAATCAATCCCTGACACTATTAATGGTACTGTTATGCTTGTAGACAGGAACCTAACATAACTGTCCTCTGAGAGGCTCCACCTAGTAGCGGACTGAAACAGATTCAGGGACCCATAGTCAAATGTTAAATGGTGCTTGGGGAGTCTTGTGGATGAGTTGGGGTAAGGATTGAGGAGGGACAAAGAAGGAATAAGAGATCTACAAGAAGACCAATAGAGTCGACTGACCTGTACACTTGGGGAGTCCTAGAGACTAAAGCAACAACAAAAGCACATACATGGGTTGGACCCAGCCACTAAAACTAACACCCATTCCTGGACATATGTATCAGATGTACAGCTTGCTCTTCATGAACATAGCCCAACAACTGGAGCAGGGGCTGTCCCTGACTCTTTTGCCTGCTTTTGGATCTTGTTCTTCTAACTGGGTTACCTTGTCTGGCCTCAGAGGGAGAGGATGTGAAAATGTGCCTAGTCCTGCAGTGACTAGATGTGACTTGGTGGTTTGGTACCAAGTGGGCGTCTACCACTTCTCCAAGGAGAGGAGGGGAATGTGGGTATAAGCTTTCTGAGATGAAATTGGAAAGTTGGGAAACTGCAATTCGGATATAAATAAGCAGAAACATTAATGAAAGAAATAAACTTTTGAAAATTCATAAATGAAAAGAAAATGTTTGCTCGATCTTATACCACTTTGAAGTTTTCGATGTAGCAAAATTTTTTTTTACATAATGAATAGCTAAAATAAAATCTATGTGCCAATGTATCCTGGAGGTGACTAGGAAGCCAAATAGACAAAAGGCTGGCTAATGACCTCTGTTCTCTTACCCTTACTCACTCAGTTATTTTACAAGATTCATGGCTATTTCATAGTGTCTACTGCTGTGATTTTATGCAGAAATTTATAAAATTTCTCAAAAAGAAGAAACACACAAGAACCTAGATCTTCAGCATTTAGTTTCAATACGCAACATTCTAAAAATCACATTCTGACTTTCCAAGGCATTGGTTTTAGTAATTGCTTTGAAAATTTTTGTTTTAATAAGAAAAAAGTATCCTTTTTGTTGATCTGAATATGGAATAATTAATATTCATTAATGCAAATAATCTCAGGGTCAACATTGCATGTCATGCTTTATCATATAAATTCTTAAAAAATAATTGTTTCATCAGAATGTTTTGTACTTAAATAAACAAAGCTTTATTTGAAATAATCAGGTCTATCAAAAGAGCTTTCTGTTCAACAAGTATTGAAATTTGCAAAAATATTCTTTGATGAAGTTTAAGTTCTGACTCAAAATTTCGTGTGTAAATGGTGGGGAAACATACATAAGTGAGCCAAATATTGCATTCAAAGCAAGCTAGAACACCAAAGCAAGGTAGAATACCTTTGTTAGTGCAAAGTCAATGCAATGTCTTATAAAAATGAAAATATATGTCAATAATAATACTAGATTAGGAGTCTACCTTCTCACCACTGCAGGCCGTATTTCAGATATAGTATCATGCCCCAGTATTTATAAAAGATGCATCAAACTAGTTAATATATATGCCAGGCAGTGTTAGAAATGTTGATTTTTGTCAACGTGCAATATATATTTTATAAAGGTTATGTATTATTTAAAAAATAGAAAAATTAAATTAATTTAACATTCATTGACTAGAAATACAACTGCTATTGAGACTAAGACTAAATATAAAAGCAAGAATTCTGGGAAACTCTTAGCCAGAAGCTATGCAGTGCCAAAAGTTCACTCAATTTTTGTTTTGAAAGTCTGTTCTTATTTCTATCAATATCCACATATTGATGTCAGGATAGAGAATATTGTTGTTAAGGCTGAAATACTTCTTCTATTTTCTTTGGGAACAACATTAAGATACTCAGGACTGTAATTCTTGGCTGGGGAGGTTCCTCCTTGAGTAGATATCTGGTTTAAGAATAGAAGATTTATGTATTTTGAGGAATGTACTTCCTAAACATATGCAAACAACAATTTGTAGACAGTGTGGGTTATGTTACATGTCAAATATGCTTCCTACATTTATTTATGAAATATAGTTTAAATGTTCATAAAACAAAGTTGGGCATCTGTTATCGTTACAAATACTAAATCTCTTCCATCATGTTATTTCACATTTGATTAAAGAAAAGTAGATGTAACAGTTCATAATGTAATTTAATCTAGAAGGACTTGCATTTAGAATGAATTCCACTGAGATTAGGGATGACAGAAATACAAAGATATAAGTGCCTTGGTGTATATGCACATTCTAGAAAGTCACTTGATGATAGGCACATAAAGGATCAGTTGTCTTATAGAGCAATCTTTGGGATATTATATGTATCAAAAAAAGCTAGCAGAAAGTTGTACTTTTCTAGAACGTTTATTTCAATCATTTCCCCATAGTATGGTAAACTAGAATGTTTATAACCAAAATATGTTTTTTAATTCATCCTGTGCTTTATACAGACTATAACATTTTAATTGTTGAGCATTGAGCTATTCTTTTTTATTTATTTTTATTTTTTTGCATTGAACCATTCTAATGGAGAAAGTATTTTCATATCAGAATTGGAGCCATTTTGGACTAGTCTAAATTTTCACAATATAAATGATCTAAAACATTGTGGAAATGAATAGATATGCAAATAAGAAATGATTCAAAATGAATGGAGTTTCTTAGAAAATTATAGTTATAATTATACAATCAAAAATCAAATTCATAACAGGTTTCTCTACATACTTCCTGACTTTAAGATAAGAATTGCTCCACTGGGCCAGCAAATTAAGGGTCCTTCTATTTCCCACAGGGAAACTATGCAAGTTCCGTTCATTATTCTAAAGTTATTATCTGATAAGTACACATATTGAAAGTCTTACACATAAATAAATATGACATTCAGTAAGCTCAAGTCATTGTTAAGTTAGGAACAATAAATCCAACTGACTGTAATAATATTAAAAAAGAAAACTTCATTGAAAATGTACATAATTTTGTTCTCAGAATCATGGGATATCATTACATCTTCTACTCTGCAATAACAAATGTCACGGTAGGACATGTACTTTGGCAGCAAAAACTTGTCTGAGATCACATTAATGATGATTATGTGATTCTACATGTCTTTAAAAACATGAACAAAACAGAAAATTTAGATCTTTCTTCATTTGTCTAATGAAAATGATAGCAAATGTTTTTGAATACTACCTTCCAGCATTTTCTTTTCACATTATTGTATACTTGTATATTATTTCTCAATCTTCTGTATTTGAATAACATCTTATATTCACAAAAACTAAAGTGAGATGGCTCAGCGGGTAAGGTGCTTAATGTCAAATGTGAGGCTCTGAGTTCAATTCCTGGAATATGCATGGTGGGAGGTAAGCTTCAACTCTCCAGTACACATGTAGACTGTGAATCTACATATACACGTGCACACATACGAACAACATAAAGAAACACCAGAAAAGAATAAGGCTATCAGACAGTAGCTCATATGGGAAATTATGAGATCATTATAGAATATTGACGGACTCGTTAACTGGCTGCTTATAAGGTCTCCTTGCAGTGTCTGCAGTCTTCTGGAAAGGACCTAACTAAATACAGCTTTGGAAACACTCACTTGAATTAAATGTGAACACCCCAGAAACAACTCACAGATTGTGTGAAGTTCAAGAAAAAAAAAACGAATATATTTTAATTAAAATAGAACTGTATCACATCCCCCTTTCCTCCCTACAGCCCCTCCCAGTTTCTCTCCTATCCCCTCAAATTAATAGCCTCTTTTCCTATATTATTGTTACACATATACATATGTGTATGTATATGTACCCACAAATACTTAATTACAACCTTAAAAATGTATTCATATACTTTTATGCAAAAATGCTGAAAATTTGCACATTTATCTTTGTTTTTTAAAATAAAATTTTTCAATAAAAATGTAGCTTGCATGTTACTCTTTAGATTTTATATCTTAATTTTAGAAGAAGATGTATGTGTTAAGTAAGTTATTAAGCTCCCTGAATTCTTTTCTTTCCCCCCATACAAGGGGAAATCATTTTTCTATAAATTGGAAAGACATATTATATGTACATTTTACCTTCATATTTACTACAAATACTTTGTAATCAATCCCCAATTTACTCACATTTGAAAGCTTTCTTCAATAATTATGAATTTTACTTTTATATATGAACCTCCAACACTTTTGTTCATGGCACACAGTGCTTTAACAAAGCACCTGTGGCACAGCTGTACTTCCTTAGCAAATGTCAGACATGAAATCATTATGTCCAAACTCCAATCTGTATACAAAGCAGTTACTTACCTTTTGAAGATTCTTCTTTACTCTATGTGATTGGCCAGACTAAAGTTTTGTCTCTGAATTTGTCATTTTGTTTATCAGTTTATTTCCTTATTTAACAAATCAAAACAAAAAAGGCTTTGTGGCAATTGCTGTTTGCTAGTAACAATAATGTAATGACCTGAAAAGTACTCAGAATTAATTAGTTCTTAATTTTTCATGTTTCTAACAGAGTATTCATAAACAGGGCATAATCAAAAACATTTCAGGGTAGATATCAATGCTAAGAGAAAACAATACTGTCTAAATTTTTTCAAGAATCTCTAAATATTGTTTTTCAGATTTACAGATGTTTTACCTTGCAAATGTTGCTTTGTAACTTTTTATGCTGCCATTTTAGGTAACATGTTACACCCACTTATTTCCCTAAAAAAACTCTTAGCAATGAAAGTAGGGTGACCTTGAATGATTTTGCATTTTTTTTCCAATATTCGACATCCAAATTATGAGGTTAGAATTATATGCCAATTTTAAATTGGTCATTAAAAAATTGGAAAAGTACAGGTATACAAATGACATGTAAAGAATAATCTTAATTAAGAGTTAAGTTTTTTCTATTAAAACTTTTATTAAAAATGATATATTTAATAATTCATTTGAACAGAATTATTTTTAGTTTTAATATGGTTATTACACCATTTTTTTTTACATTTTGAAAAAAATATGTGTAATATGACTCCTTTTTCCTCTAAAAATTTTACTACTAATCATTTAAATAAAATTTATTTCAATTTATATTACTATATGTACATACATTTGGTTTATACAGTGATATTTTGGTAAATATTTTCAATACAATAATCTTAATAGGACAATAATTATACTTTTTCTTTACATTCAGTATTTTTTGAAACCTAAGTCTATAACTTCTTGGTTTCTTCGAGTTGTTTATAAATTTTATAACATGTGAGTGTATAGTATATTCTTTTATATTGTGCAGCCAGAACTGTTTATCTTTTAACACAGAATATAGAAAGTTTTGTACCTTTCATTGCCAAGGCTGTGTAATCTTGGTGAAGATGAATCAGCAGCTTGGAGCAGTGCTTACTGGAGTTATTGAATGTGTTTATTTACTTAATTTTCATACAAGGTGTCTTTTTTTAACTTTATTTTAAAAAACAAAGATAAATGTACAGATTTTTAAGCATTTTTGCATAAAAGTATACAAACACATTTTTATAAGGTTGTAATTAAGTATTTGTGGGTACCTATAATACACATATGTATATATGTAACCATAATATAGAAAAAGAGGTTATTAACTGGAGAGAAACTGGGAGGGGCTTTAGGAAAAAAAAGGGGGATGTGATACAGTTCTATTTTAATTAAAATATATTCTTTTTTTTCTTTTTTTTCTTGATCTTCACACAGTCTGTGGGTTGTTTCTGGTGTGTTCAGGGTTTTCTGGGGTTAGTATCCCATTATCAGTGATTGCATGTTATGTTTGTTCTTTTGTGACTGGGTTATATCACTCAGGATGATATTCTCTAGATACATCCATTTTCTTGAGAATTTCGTGCGCCCATTGTTTCTGATAGCTGAGTAGTACTCCATTGTGTAAATGTACCACAATTTTTATATCCATTCATCTACTGAAGGACATCTGGGTTCTTTCTAGCTTCTGGCTATTATAAATAGAGCTGCAATGAACATTGTGGTGCATGTATCTTTGTTGTATGTTGAAGTATCTCTGAGATTCCACCTCACCCCAGTCAGATTGGCCAAGATCCAAAACTCGGATGACAATAGATGCTGGCGAGGATGTGGAGAAAGAGGAACACTTCTCCGCTGCTGGTGGGGTTGTAAACTGATACAACCACTCTGGAAATCAGTCTGGCGGTTCCTCAGAAAAATGGACATAGTACTACCAGAAGATCCAGCTATTCCATACAAGGTGTCTTAATCAGGATTTCTGCACAAATATCATGGCCAAGAATCAAGTGGCGGAGGAAATTGTTTATTCAGCTTACACTGTTTATATTGCTATTCATCAGCAGAGGAAGTTAGGACTGGAACTCTAGCAGGTAGGAAGCAGGAGCTGATGCAGAGGCCATGGAGAAATGTTGCTTACTGGCTTGCTTCCCCTGGATTGCACAGCCTGCTTTCTAATAGAACCCAGGTCTACCAGCCCTGGGATGATACCACCCACAATGGGCTGGGCCCTCCCCACATGATCAATGGTTGAGAAAATGCCTTACAGCTGGATCTCATGGAGGCATTTCCTCAACTGAGGTTTCTTTCTCTGTGATAACTCCAGCTTGTGTGAAGTTGACATAGGGTGACAAGCTAGTAAACTAGAGATAATCTGTTTTCAAGTGTTTGTGTGCCATTAAAATATACTTTGATATTATTCAGTGCATGTTCTTATACCAGTCTACATTATAATATTCATCTCTAATGTTTACATCAAAGAACATTACCATTGATCTATAGTCTGTTATATTATAGTTTGACTTTTAAGTTGATGGTTCCTACCTCAAAGTTCTATAAGTATTATCAGTTATTATTATTATTATTATTATTATTATTATTATTATTATTATTATTATTATTATTAGTAGTAGTAGTAGTAGTAGTAGTAGTAGTAATAGTAGTAGTAGTACTACTAGTAGTAGTAGTAGTAGTATCATTAAATCTTTTTTATAGTTCAGTCACTTATTATTCCCCATCCTGGTCTGTATTCCAACTGTATCACATCCTATTCCTCCTCACTTGTCTCCAAGAGGATGACTCCAAGACTTCAATCCTTCCAGACCTCCCCACTCCCTGGAGCCACAAGTCTCTCAAGGATTAGGTGCACCTTCTCTCATTGAGGCCAGAGCAGGTAATTCTCTACTGCATATTTGTCAGGAGATACAGAATAGCTAGTTTGTGGCACAGTGTCTGAGAGATCCCAGAGGTCCAGGCTAGTTGAGACTGCTGATCTTCCTATAGGGTTATCTTTTTCCTCAGCCTCTTCCAGCCTTTCCATACTTCAAACACAGGGGTTCAAAAGTTCTGTGCATTTGTTGGATGTAAGTATCAGAATGTGAGTCTTTCAGCTGTTTGTTGAGCTTCTCAGAGGACAACCATGCTAGGCTCCTGATTGTAATCTTAGCATCAGTCTTTCTAACACGAGGATAAATTACTTTAGTCCTGCTTTGTTTAAGAACTAGATAATCAGTTGTAGTTTCTTCATAGGGAGAAAAACATTGCACATGTCTTCAGATGATGCAAGTCATCATTCCTCTTTGTGCAAAATTTAATCAGATGAACAGAACTTTGAACTTGAGAGATGAAAAATCACATTAACAAGAAAACAAGCAAGTCTAGTCTGCAATTTGTCTTGTAACTTAATTTTCAATTGTGTTATGCCAATATTGATGAACAGATGTTTCAGCTGAGGAGCTCTTTACTATGAACTTGGGGATTAAATACTGAGGATGCTTTTAAAATAAGCAACAATATGAAAGGAATGACAAGATGCATCCATTCTGCCTACTTTAAATGATGACCCCTTTGGGAAAAGCTGTTTAGTTTATCTCATGGAAGATTTTCTTACTCTTCCATCAAAATCAAACTATGATTCATTGTAATCCCACAGGAGTTATAAGTAATTTTTTCTTTGAAAAACGCTAGGAGCCATGACATCAGGGTCTGAGCATCTCACAAATAATTACACACATTTGACAAAAAACAATTTTCACCTACTTTAGTGTTAAGAAAGAAATTACAGTTTAGTGCACAAGTAATGACCTTCCCACTGTCAATTCCTCATAGAGGATATAATTTGGATACAAGGATTTAGATTCTTGAACTCTGTGATTAATGCCCTATTATTGAGGTCTGAAGCCTGTACTTGTTTCTTAAACAAAGTGTTACCCTTTTTTAATTAAGTCCAAGATGGTGTGAATTCGATTCATAGATAACCTGCTGATTTTATTTATAAAGATTGTGCTTTTCTTCTTGTTTTAAAATATTTTACTAGAATTTTTAAAATGTCACTATATTTATTGAGAGCATGGTAATTTATAATGCCTTGCTTCTTTGTGTGTTCAGTTTTTGTTTGTTTGTTTTTTTAAGAATGACCACATGGTAAGGTAACATAATATTTAATGAAAGGGAAAAATAAGAAGTTTTAAGTCCTCTTAATGGATGAGCCATCTCTCCAGCCCTCCCCATCAGATTCTTGTGGACATATTTGTGGAAAAATTTTAATGATTAATCAATCACTAACTTGGGAGTGACTAATTGACTGCAGATAGTGCCAACCCTAGGCTGGTGATCCTGGGTATGTAAGAAAGCAAGATTTCCCACATATATTTAAAGCTACAAGTAATTGATGTCAAATGAGAAAAAAGAAGCCGACTTTCTCAGGGATAAACTCCCTAATCAGTTGTCCAATCCTAAATTATCAGTCCTAAAACCATATACATACAAGCAATACTAAATCGACCTAGGATATTTCATATGTATATTTAATCTTTTATTTGTAAACCTGTTTATTATTTATTTTACAACAATAATCAAGGAAAAAGAGGTTAGAGTTTCAAAGGAAATGTTGGGGAATTTGGATACTAGAGAAATGAGGGGGGGATAAAGGGCATAAATGATTTAAATATAGTACACATCTATGAAATTTTAAAAAACATCCTAGAAAGCTATAGAAAGCAAACTGGTTATTCATAATTGTCTCTGCTCTTCATTTAAATTTTAGCCTCGATGTTCCTCTACGAGCTCCTTTCCTGGGATATTTGATGATAATATCTAATTCTAAAATTTAATATACCTTTTATTTACCTAGTTGCTTTTTATGGCATTTTGTCACATTAAATGGATAAATAAAAAGCAGCACATGTTTAAGAAAAATTATGTATTAGGTCAACAAATAATTTCCTTTCAGATGATTTTGGAAATTTGTGTGTATGTACATAAATATATAAAAAAATCAAAATTCAAAGGAGAAAACTATTAACATATTGTAATCTTGGAAGTTTCATTATATTTAGCCTGGTAATATTAATAGATATTAAAGAAATTAAGTGTGTTACTTTTGCTAGGTTTAAGTTATTTTAAAACTATATAAATTAGTCCCTATTCAAGTTTCATTTTTAATACTTGTGTGAAGTCTATGACTTCTGTTGGATCTGAAGGTATAGGGCACATTAGGACCAATAAGATAGGATAAGAGAAAAAAAAACAGGGAGAATAGAAATCAGTATCTGTTAACCAAGAACAAGGAGCCCTGGGTATAAATAAACTTAGAAATAAGTGTTGATTTTAATAAATTTCTGGAAACTTACTGTTTCTGGCATTGCAATAGGGCACTTCTGGGACTAAAGCATCAGAATCTTCATGTCTTTTCTTTCCTTAAGGAATCCTTCTATTTTTACTACTGTACAAAATAAAGATTCTACCATCTCTGACAGTGGAAAGAAAAAACAATCATTTTATTGTTAAATATGACTAGAGTGTCCTCCAAAAAGTTTGTTTCTTAAAAAAATATTATCACAAATTTAATACACCTGAGGAAGGAGACACTTCTACTATATTCTAGAATGGTATTTGTATGTTTCGGTTTTGGCATTGGGGCGTCTTACATATGGTGGAAAAAATAAATTGTATCACTGGAGCAGCAATTAATAAAGTTAAAAAAATATGGGCATAGAAGTAACCAGTGAGAGATGTAATAAGATTTTAGGACACTTTTCATATTCCTTATCTCCCCACAAATCCATCCATGCTCCAGTGTGGTAAAAATGACTTAAGGCAAAAAATCATAAAGACACATTTTAGCAATAAGATATTCTAAGGAGATAACTAAAGCCAACATTAAACAGAGCACAAGCCATTACCAGACTGACAGCAAAAATCTCTGACTATCTATCTGAATATGTTATTTAACATTTATCAAAAATACATGAGGAATTCTTTAAAAATGAAAGAGAAAAAGGATGAGGATGAGGATCGAGGGCAGTGGAAGGAGCAATAAATGAAGAGATATGTGAAGTCCTCAAATAGTCAGTGATAATAGACACTGAAAGGACCAGAGAAGAAATGAAACACTGTGAAGAGTAAGTTTGAGACAAAACAAAGCTCAGTGACATGAAAATGTACAGCTATGAGCAGTGAGTGTAAGCATAAAACAACCCTACAAGGCCATCCTAAAATCAGACTCAGAAGACTAATTTTTTTGTAAAAGAATTAAATTATACTTATTAAAGGTTTATAGAGATGGAAGATTCTGTGCATTTGAAAATAAATTCTTTAGAAAATGATTCAACTGCAAAGAGAGTGGTATAGGAAAAAAAAGATAATAGCAAAAAAATTGAACATTCTCAAACAATCTCAAGAGTTATAACATGCTTATAAGAAAACTAGAAGAAAAAAAAAGCAGTCTAACTCTGCCTATGAAATACTTAAAGCAATAGTTGTTGGAATGTTTTCAAACTCAGTTAATGGTATAAAACAACAAATTTCAGAAACTCATAGAACATAAAGCAAGATAAATATAAAAAAATATCTTTAAAAGCACATAAGATGAGGATGGTGGTTAAGTACTTGCATGTCTGTGAAGGACAGTCAAGGACTACTCTCGGTAAACTGTGAAAGGTCAAAGACAGAGTAAACCTTTTTAATTTAGGGCGAAGAAATGACAAAGTAATAAAAAATAATAAATAGAGTTATTTACCCATAAAAGGTGATTTTTAGGAAAATAGATGATATCTCAGAGGATCACATTTAAAGCAACATTTTCCAACAAGAAAAATGAAAAGAAGTATTTAGAAGGAATGGAGAAATGGCTCAGCAAATAAGACAGTAGGTATACTCTTCTTGTAAACATCACCAACTGGATTTGTAATACCCATGTGAGGTGACTTAGGGCTACTCCTAAAACGAGCTTTAGAAAATCCACCATGGTCCCCACAGGCACCTATACTTACACAAGCATATCCACACAGAGACTGCCATACACACACACAAATAACTCAAAATAATTAAATAAACCTTTGAGAATGTTTTATTCTGAATTATTTTTTTATGTGAAAAGTTATTTTGCTTCTGTGCACGCCTACTATATGCATGCATAATATATTCTGAAATCAAAAGAAATGTAATATAGTCTGTCAGTGAAGTTGCAGATGGTGTGAGCTATTGTGTAGGTGTTGGGAATTGAACCTGAATCCCCACAAAGAGTGGCCAATGTTCTTTACTGTTAAACAATCTCTCTGGACTCAGATTGTTTTAGAGTGACCTAGGGAAAATTGCACATGTTTGTGGGGCCTTAAGTAGGTTTAAAGACTCACCCTGGATGTGACTCACATGATTTCATAGGCTATAATCTAGAAGTTATGAAGGACCAAAGTCATTTCTTTTCTGTTTCCTTGATACTTCTAAGACACTCTAAGTGTCACATGACTAGCTAAAACTGTACCATCCTAGCATGAGAGATATATCTTGTCTCATACCATAAACCATTCCTTCCTTATATGTCTTTTGCCACATATTTTGATACAGGAACAGAAAAAGTAATATATATATATATATATATATATATATATATATATATATATATATATATATATATATCTATATCTGTATCTATATCTACATCTACATCTACATCTATATCATATATATATATGTATATATATATATATATATCTCAAAAATAAACAGCTCTTACATAGTAGTTTTGTATTCATACAAAATGTACAAGAAATTACAGACTTTTTCTAGAATGAAACAAAATATAAAACATTATAACAAAATTCAAAAGTTAATTGTACTCCTTCATCTCTCTTATAAAGAAATGGGATTGGAAATAAAAACTGTAAAAATATGTGCAAGGGAACCAAAGATGAACTATATAATTGACCAAAGATCTAAATAAAGAGAAATTCAAGATTCATTGATTGAAACACTAGTTACTATAAAATTTCCATTCTTTGCAACTCAATATATATGTCACCTCACTCCTAATTAAAATTAAAGCAAGTTATTTGTGATATTGAAAGCATATTTGTAAATCTCTGAGAGATTCATTGAAAAACACAATTTCAGAGTTTTTTTCCCACCCTTTTACTCTGTCTCTGTCTCTGAGATGAGTTTCCTGTATGCAGCAAAAGGCTGGATTTTGTTTATGTATCCAGTCTGATAGCCTATATCTTTATATTGGGGAGTTGAGTCCATTTGTTAATAGATTTCAAGGAATAGTGGTTGCTGTTTCCTGCTATTATTGCTTTTGTAGGTTGAGTTGTGTCTGTGTCTCTTTCTTCTTTTCCTTGTCTTGCTTAGGAGTTTTCTTGTTTTTACTAGGATGTAGTTCCCCTCATTGTATTGGGTTTTCCACCTATAATTCATTGTAGTGCTGGGTTTGTGGTCAGTTATTGTGTAAAATTTGATTTGTCATGATATATCTTCATCTCTCCATCTATGGTGATTGATAGTTTTGCTGGTTATAGCAGCTTGGGCTGGCACTTGTGCTCTTTTCGTGTCTGTATGATATGGTCCAGGCTCTTTTAGCTTTCATAATCTCTGTTGAAAAAGCGGGTGTGAGTCTGATTGGCCTGTCTTTATATGTTACCTGACCTTTTTCCCTTACTGCTTTTAGTATTCTTTCTTTGCTTTGGGCACTTGGAATTTTGCTATTATGTGTTGGGAGGAATTTCTTTTCTGGTCCAACCTACTTGGAGTTCTGAAAGCTTCTTTTATGCTCGTGGTCATCTCATTCTTTAGGGTAGGGGAGTTTTCTTATACAATTTTGTTGATGATATTTACTTTTCCTCTTAGTTTATATTCTTTTCACTCTTCTATTCCTATTATCCTTAGGTTTGGTCTTCTCATTGAGTCCTGGATCTCCTGGACATTTTGCGTAAGGGTTTGTTTTTGGTTTTTGCATCTTCTCTGACTATTTTGTCTATGTTTACAATGTTGTCTTCTGCCCCCGAGATTCTCTCTTCCATCTCTTGTAGTCTATTAGAAATGCTTGCTTCAGTGACTCCTGATTTTTTTTTTAGGTGTTCTACCTCTAGGGTTATGTCTTCTAGTGTTTTCTTTATTATGTCTATTTCAGTTTTAAATTCCTTATTCCATTCCTTCATCTCTTTGGTTCGGTTTTCCTGTAGTTCTTTGAGTTTTTTGAGTGTTTTTCTTGTTTCCTCTTTAAAAGCTTCTGATTCTTTTTGCTTTTCCTCCCGTTTTTGTTTAAGGATCTCTATCAGCATCTCGAGGTATGATTTTAGGTCTGTGTCTTCTTTTTCTGGAGTGTTTGACATTCAGCTGTTTGCTGTGATGGGAGAGCTCGATACTGGTGTTGCCAGGTTGTCTTGGGTTCCTTGGGATATGCTCTTTCGCTTTCCTCTTGCCATCTTGTTGTCAGTGATATGTGCTTGCCTTTCCCTTGTACCTGTTCTGTGTCTGTGGATCTCTGCTGGTCCAGGTGGTAGATGGCCTGAGTCCTGTTCTGTGCCCCAAAGCTGCCTGGTAGAAACAGAGGTCCCACTGCTGGGTTCCTGGTCCCATGATCAGGCAGGTCAGGGGCGTGCTTTCCGTGCACACTCAGCAGAGATCTCTCTGCCCCCTTGATATTTGGATCCCCTTCTCAAAAGCTTTATCTCTGGGAACTGTTTGTCCAGGTGGCAGATTGGCCGAGCCCTGTTCTGTGTCCCAAAGCCGCTGGGTGGGAATAGAAGTCCCACTGCAGGGTTGCTGGTCCCTGGATCAGGCAGGGCAGGGTCGCACTTTCTATGTGCACTTGGCAGAGATCTCTCTACCCCCTCGCTATTTGGTTCCCCTTCTCACCAGCTTTTTCTCTGGGAACTGCGCCAAATTTTTCTTTTTTTCTTTTTAATTTCATAATTTTTATTATTAAATGATGTATTAAATTATTAAATAAGTTTTTCATTTGTGTTTTTCATTACTTGTTTGTTTTACCATGAGGATTTTTGTCTATATATGCATATTTTGGATTCTTTTTTTTTTGAACAACTTTGTTTTTAAAAACAAAAATAAATGAACAAATTTTAAGCAATTTGCATAAAAGTATACAAACACATTTTTGTCAGAGCATGGCTTTTTTTTCAAAGGTTTTATAGTGTGCATTAAGTTCTTACAAGCAACAATGAGCATAAAGTACATGTAAAACAGGATGTAACCCAGAATTAGTCAAAATTTTCTTTGTGTAAAGGATTCAGCATAATGGTTTTTTCTTTTCTTTTCTTTTTCTTTCTTGAACTTCACACAGTCTGTGAGTTGTTTCTTGGGTTTTCAGAGCTTTCTCTGGTTAGTATTCCATTTTTAGTGACTGTATATGATGTCTTTTCTTTTGTGACTGGTTTACCTCACTCACGGTGATATTCTCTAGATGCTTCCATTTTCTTAAGAATTTCTTAAAGTCATTGTTTATGATAGCTGAGTAGTACTCCATTTTGTAAATGTACCACAATTTTTGTATACATTCATCTACTGAAGGACATCTGGGTTCTTTCCAGCTTCTGGCTATTATAAATAGAGCTGCTATGAACATTGTGGTGCATGTGTCTTTGTTTTATGTTGGAGTTTTTTGTTGTTGAAATTATAATCTTTTTATCATTGCCCATTTGCTTTACTGCCATTTATCTTTTCAAGTTATCTCTCTTTTGTTCTCTTTCTAATTCCTTTCTGCTTTTTCCTTGACTGTGGTTAAATATATGTATGAATGTAGGTATAGATGCATATTTTTATCTCACACATGTTACTTCTTCCATAATTATACTTAAATTATAGATATAGATACCATATAGTAGTTTTATCCACTAGAACTAGGCATTTTTATTAATCATGGTTTTTATTGCTAAAAAAAAGTTTCATTGATGAGGAACTAGAAGTACATTTCTGTATAAATATAAGAATATATAGTTTATAGATTTAGTAAAGTGATGATTTTAGTGTTTTCTGCCAAAATCTATAATTTTACGAGCCCTGTGCATTTGGCCAGGGTTTTAATACCAAGAACAACTTTGCTTTTGTTGAATAGATAAATTTGGAAGCCTTTTTGTTACTATCATGGGATGCTTGACACTATTACATCCTTGGGTTTAATATGATCATACAGGCAGTGGTGTGGAATCCCTTATCTTTGTAGATACTTAATGATTTGTCAATTTTATTACAGCACAGTACAATACTTTGCAAGTACTGTAGTAAAATTTGATAAGATGTGCTATATTACTCAGGGTTGCCTGGAATAACAGACTTTATATAATGATTTTTTGGTTTTATATATAGAAAGGGGATTTCCTAGAATTACTTACACTCTGTGTTCCACATATTCTCACAATGGATGGCTTTGAATGGAAAGTCTAAGTTTCCAATTGATGCTCAGTTTATGAGCCTGGATGTCTCAGCTGGTGTTCAGTATGCACTGAAATCTCAATGGAGGTGAATCTAATGACAATGAAAGCATGCATTTTCAAACAAAGAAAAAATAAGTAGCAAAAGCAAAAGATTTTTTTTTCTTCTGTATTCTTAAATATTCTTACAGCAGAAGGTTTGGCTCAGATTAGAGGTGCTTTTTTTTCCAATTCAATGATTTTGATTAAAGGTTTCCTCCTGCCTCAAGATGGAGATTGAAGCTCTGGTTGATACCTCAAAAATCTACATTAGAAGTGGATCTTCTTACTGCAAAATAAACAAATATCCCTAACAGCTGTGTCCTCCATTTCTGGGTTTTAGTTACTTCCACATATAGCAAGTTGACAATAAGGAATACCCATAACACATAGAACATACCCAGAAATGATAAGGACAGATAGGGGGGAAAAGGCTACTGAGGAACTATGCAGGGACAGAGAGGCTGCTCAGTTTTTGCAGTTCAGTTGTCTTTAAGCAAAGTAGTAGTTGAATTTGATTGAGTTCAATTCAGAGGCAGTGTTATACAAGGATGATTTTACAAACACAGGTCATTGAAAAAACAAGCTACACACAGGGGAAGACACAAGGAACCAGAGAATAAGATGGGACCATATTAGAATACATTACCAGAGTTATTCTGAGGTCAAGCAAACAAATCCAGTGAGAAGTCAAAAGAATCTAGTTTGAATCAGTTATCTTGGAAAGGACTTCTGAACCAGAACAAATGAGTGAAACAAGCCAGGCATATTTAAGGGGGAAAACTTAAAAAGCACGTGAGTCTATTCAAAAGTAACTTCTAAGAAGACAATTATATCTGGGAAGAAAAGATAATTTTACTTTAACCAGACAGTATGTTATACTCATAATAGTTCTGACAGTTGAAGTCCTCCATGGAAGAACACCAGAACGCTGGCTGTCTAATACCTATGTGACCCAAAGCAATGCTTTACTCCTCATTTATAATTCATTCTCATTTGAGAACCCACAAATATCAAAATTACTACTCTCTTCCCCAATGATAACCTACATATGATCATCCATAACTGTCTTCAGGTAACAATGGATCTCCAAATAGATCCTCATAAATATAATGTATACTGTTCTAAAAGATTCTGATACAGTATTCTACATGTATGGAAGCAGTTTCATTAAAGGTGAAACCAGGTATGTGAGGAGCTGTAGTAGGTTTTTAACTGAAACAATTTGGGCCCAAGCCTTATGGCTAGATTCCTTGACCCAAAGAGGTTATAATCTAGGTTCTCAAAAAAAAAAAAAATAGTTCTATTATCATATATATGATCAGTCACTATGTCTTAGCTACTGCACATGTCCGTAGTATGATCTCTAAGAAAATGTGGCTCCTCACTGCTGGGGGAAAAAACATTATAGACAAAGAGGAAACCTTGGCTCTCCTAGAGGCAATTTGGCTTCTTCTATGAGTTTCTCTCTGCCGCTCTCTAGGAAATCCAAAAGGTAACTCCCCTGAAGCAAAAAGTAGCCAAGCTGCTGATGTCACTATCTAACAAGTGGCCCTCAAATCAGCAGTCTATTGATACTCTAGTGACATACTCTAACCAGGTGCTACTTGATATTCCATGGTATAACCAGAAAAATATAGAAGATACAAAAAAAAGCAATTAACATCTTAAATCGACTGGTTCCATTGGGTCTAGACCCTTCTACTCCTTAACCCCGAAAACTACTGTCTGAATCTTATGTTGTGTATTAATAAAAGCTCATGATCAACAGCCACAATATTCAGGCCTAGACTTGGGAATTGAGGATGACAGATACAAAGGAAGTGATAGCTGACATCACTACAGACCAGGAAAATATATTTCATGTCGACCTTTATTCATGGTTGAACACTTCAAATGTCTGGTAAAAGGCAAGATGTTAAAGTTTATATTTTGAGGTAAGAACACAGGGCTTACAATTCTATGAATGCCCTGCCAGTGGGCCCCTTAATTGTCAATATCAATGTGTTTCCATTGTAAAAAAAAAAATTTGTTGTGAAACAGAAGCTTCCTAGGAATATTCAGATACATACATACATGCATAAATAGATAGATAGATAGATAG